>NC_092685.1:1219368-1559368 GCF_964275005.1 Diadema setosum
AAGGAGGACACTGATAAAACGATGCTACATCAATTCCCCCATTTACGACTCTCTACAGGTTTGCAAAGCTTTAGTTTTCTAAGGGTTGTCTGGGTGCATTGCATCTCAGACGCTCTGCCCCTTGTTCTCTGTTTCCCCCCATAAAGTGGGGCTTCCATAAACATGCAGGCGACAAATAAATGCCTTTTAATGAGAGCACAGTGGCAGTTCAACGAAAATAATAATCATCAGTCCCCTAATTATTTTCAGTGCATCTTGCCCGGCAGGTATAAACATTTCTTAATCAATTCATCTCGATAGCCGGGCCTTGCAGCTGATCTCTGATGCACCTCGCCCCAGAGACCGAACTCAAGGAGGTGAGAGACTAAGGAGTCGGGGGATCCCTCATAAAAGGGAGATCTCTGGCCCCGTTCACACTCAACTCACAAGCATGATTGACTGCTCCTACAGGTGCACAGTGCAATCACTTTGTTTCCATTCATAGAGATCTAACCACTGTCTTAATTTGTTGTGTAGAAATGAAGCAACTCTGACATAATATAAAGAGAGGTTAGGTAATCTATTTTGGTGATCATGTGTTTACATGTGTCTATGTGACAGCAGAGAGAAACTAGATTTTTGTTACTACAAAGAGATGAAATATCTGGGGCTTTCATTATCTGTGGTCTAAAGTTTTCAATTAGAGAATAGTGATGGTAATGTTTTTAAAAAATGTTCCGTGGCTATCTTTTCCGATAGCGAATAAGAATAAAATCTGGTAAAAGTATGCCAAATAGAGCACAAAAACAAGAACTATGACTCAGCAGCCTGTAAAAGCACACACACACACACACATACACACACACACACGCACACAATACACACACACACAAAAAGGAGGCAGCATCATGAAGAACTATCTTCACTTACAATGACCAACTACACACCTCCATTTCTGGTCTGAATTAAAATTGCATTGAAGCAACTAAATTATTGCATCACTATCTGTTAAACTGGTCAGGGTGCTAATTAAAGGGCATATCAATGAGGGTGCACCTAAAACCTTTAAGTGTCTCATTTCTTACCAAAAGACCTCTACAGATACTATGAAGGAAATCTGTTAACACATGTTACTACTATAGCGCACAATAAAAATGTGACTCAGAAGCCACAATATGTCCAAACATAGAGGGCAGCACAGCCAAAAATTATATGAAGCTCATATTACGAGCCACATACCTCCATACCAAGTTTGAATGAAATCTGTTGGATTACAACCTACTGTAAGAGAGGACATTTTCGCGGTGGTGAAATTTTCGCGCATTTGGCGCAACCAGAAGCTAGCATGAAAATAAAAGCACACAAATATTTTGCTTGCCATATATTCCAGATGTTGATGTCTTGATTCCGCAGAATTAAAAACACACCAAACTCTTCTTAACCGGCCAAGCATGAATAATTAGTCACGTAAAAATATCCACTTTTACAGTGTATGTTTATGAAATGCTTGTATGGTCATGTTGACTTTTGGCATATACTCAGTGAGGGCTGCACCACGAACACATTCAGATACCCCATCCCCATACCAATTGTACATCTCTATGCAAATTTTACACAAATTCTACTTGATAATGTAACTTTCTTATGGACCTTGCCAAATTTACCTTCTTGTCTACACAGTCTGGGTCACTGGGGTTACTGTGATCAAAAACAAAAGAAAAAAACACACACCATGATACATCCTTATGACAACTTTGAATGAAACTCAGTGAGAGGCAAAATGGAGTGTATGCACAAATTTGGATGTGGTGGTGGCAGCATAATGCCACGGAGCCCAAAATATCCTCAAGAAATTAACACATCTCTTTTGAAGTGGTGATGGAGACTTGGATAGGCTGCTATAATAATGACTAGTTGTAGGTTTGGACTTCCACATCAAAGTTGATACCATGTTGACCTGATAAGTTAAACAAGGTTGCAATATATACTACATACGAATGTTCACTCCTTTTAAAATTGCTTTTAATATGTTTCAAAAACTTCTGCCCAATAGTTTCACTCCAAAAGAATCTTATAACAAATGTTTTGGCCCCACAATAAATAGAGAAATAAATGAAATTACAAAGTTGTGAACAGAAATTAGCATAACAAGTCTAAAATGGGAGGGGGGTCCTTTGGTAGATTCATAAAATGCTAAATTCAAAGAGACAATGCCATTTTACAGCTGATTAATTAATCTTTTCGTCTACTGGTAATAGGTGAAAATAAGATGCCTTAATCAAGGAAAATATTGGGAAATCCTCTCAGATCTCACTGCCTAATGCATGGAAAGATTGAACCAAATCAGGCAGTTATACTGACATTGTCAAATAAAATTTGGTAGAGGCAAGAACACTTGCAAAAAAAAAAAAAATACGAAGTTTTATTTTCAATCAGTACATAATTATAGGCTACAATGGTCTGTTTTCTGATTTAGCAGATGGTGGCTGACTGTTTTCAAAGAATTATTGTAAAAGAAATATAAATGTGCAGAATTTCACAAACATTCAATTCATTTCTTCTTTTCTTTCTGATTATGCATTATACTGTTCTCGGTATTCCCATCATAGTGCTACACCAGCCTATGAAATCATTCTGGTTAACTATTGTGATACGTTAATGTTATACTGATTTTATTACCATGCTGTTTTTGACAAAATGTATTAATTGGATCATACCGATTAACATCCAATGCAAATTCATATCACTGGATGAGCTGCACTCATTTTGTTTTGAGACAAACTGCCCTATCTGTTGAAAGAAAATAAGGTTCACATGAAATGTTGCTTTATATTCCATCCATTACCATTGCAACACAAATATATTAGTATTCAAAAACTGTTTTGTTTTTGTCTTACTTTTGCCCTGTATTTATGCACCTTGAGCACTCTACAGATTGGATGTGGAGCAGCATAAGTTATATTATTATTATTATCATTATTATTATTATTATTATTATTATTATTATTATTATTATTATTATTATTATTATCATCATCATCATCATCATCATCACATCTTACAGTGAAGAATAAGTTTTGACAAGTTTGATTTAAAAATCCATGCAAAGCAAGGTAATGAAGAGAGATGAGAAAAATGCATTTCTGCAAGATATCAAAGTGTTTCTACAATATATTTTAATGCAGGTTGGGCAGCATTGACTGCGAAAAAAAAAATGAAAGTTTTGCCCTCTATGATTCCCTATAGCATACTGTATAATTCTGAGGAATATTACATACTCTCACTGAGTCATCTAATAACTGAGTTACCAGTATCTCACTGTGAATCTCAATGAATATTGTGCATGCCCATTAAATTTTGACACCACATAATATGTAACATAAGTGAATTAATCTGGCCATTCTATGTAATGGATGTAATCAGGAAAACATTACATGCATCATTTTAGTGCTATACATGGAAACCAGGAAGCAGGTATTCAACTGAGGCACAGATTTATTGCCTGTAAACAAACAAGTAATTTGCAGCAAACAGACAAACATCCGCACACTTCTCTTATCCTCACTTTTTTATTGACTGGCATAGTAGTAGGACACACTTCTCACATTCCACACAATGAATGGACTGCTATGCTCCATTAGTCTTACTACCCATTACCTGAATGATTCAATAACTGATCCAAAGATAAATGCCGATCACTTAGCGAGTAAAGGCGTCATCTCTGAGGACCATAAATCAATGAATCAAACATGACTCCGGAGGACGCTGACCCAGAATGCATCACTTCTCCGCTCCATCCTCTTGATGAAAATCTACTCAAAGTCAGCCAGCAAATATCTCACTTCCTTTGCTATATCAACAAACATTATGAAGCAGACATTGCTGAGAGGTCTGAAACTGTATCAGTACAATTCTTTTCTGATTCCTGTTAAACTTTTAATACTTTGTGTTTCTTGAGTTCAAATATACATATTTCTCTCAACCAGTGTCACCATGTGAGATGTTTCCTGTACTTACATTTCCTAGTTTGGTCATCTTGGGGAATATCTTTATCAAAAATTGGTATGAATTACAGACTTTTGTATTTTCTGGCTGACACAACTTTCAAATAGATATCAGGAGACAATATGTTTTCAGCAAATTTTATCTGACATCGAGAAGACTCAACAACTTAATACTAAGAGGGTGTTGCAAGAAAGTTGAGTTGCAATCAATTGCAAATATCTATCACAAACTTTTCAATAGATAGATCTACTGCAACTTGCAATCAATCGCAAGCGAACTAAATTGCCAAAAGGAAGCTTGCAATTAATTGCAAAGATGCAAGAATTGATTTGCAATCAATTGCATCTTTCTTGCAACAGAATTGATTGCAACTTGCAATTGATTGCAAAGTTGCAATCAATTGCAGGATTTGCAGTAGATTTGGAGGAGTTGCAATTGATTACAACTATCTTGCAAAACCCCTATGACAATGACATCTCCTCAAGCAAGTTATTGTGGTCATACACCAAATCTTACCAAATATATGCTGAGAGACTCACATTACAAGGGGGAAGTATTTCAGTTTTATTCAATTCTGAAGATGTAAAAATCTTTGGTATATATTTCCAGCTTCATCAGTATGAAGACACAATAAAAAATATTAACCTCAACGGTCCCTCAGCTCCTACCTCTAAATTTTCGTACATTAGTCAACATGGAAAGGGGGCAAAGATATTATTCAATCTCACTCTGAATGAAGTCCAGTATGGAAACACTTCAAATGGCAGTCAATAAGGCATCAACAGCTGTAGGTAAAAACCTTGTCTTGTAGATACTTGAGGAATCTTGCAGCACAAAATGTGACAAGAATTTTATTGGTTTTCTGACAGAGTAGGATAGTGAGAGAGACAGGACTGACCACTGTACACAATGCTGCAATTCATTCAACACATCTCTTCAACCACATTCAGTGAAAAGCTAGACATTCAAGTGACCTAATACGTGATCAATCTACTAATGGATCTTCTTCCTTTTCTCTCCACAACTTCTCTCCCACTGCACGCAACTTCAACCACATGTTCACTCTTTCGATTGAAAAACGTGGAGATTCGCACCATTAATGTGCATAAATTACCAGCGGTGATCCTGTTTGAGGCAGAAAAGGTTGGGTAAAGGACATCACATCCTTTCCTAGGTCTCACAGTGGAACAGCTGTGTACTGTTTACACGTCCTGATTCAGCGCTACTGATCTGTAGCGAGTTCAACCACCCCACTTAATGGCTCACAGTGCTTTCTACACGCAAGGTGCTTCAATGTCTCTAGACACTTTCATACCCATTTCAGTAACTCAACTGTAACAGATCTTTAAAAAGCATTATGGGATATGGCCTACAAGAATGGGTCCACTGAAGCTTTAACACAATACATCATGCTATTTCAACAAATGAATCATATGTATGCATCATGAAGATCTTCAACACTGTAAGGAGCATTGATCCCAACAGTAGGTGGAAATACAAAGAAATATGAAAACGGAAATGTTATAAAGATGGAGGTCAATTCTAACTTAAGTTTGAGCAATACTCCTTGAATGCCAGTGGCCTCTGACAGATGATAGTTTGTAGAAAGTGGGAGAGTATTTTAACAACTGTAATGGCTGTAGGATGTGCCACTGTACTGTAAGTACATTTTTATCATCTCATTTTGATTAAATGAACTCAAGTTCATCTAATCAAAACAAAATGATGAAAGTGTACTAACATCAACAAAGAAGCAAGAACTAAAAGAAATCATAATTACTGTTCATGTTAAAAATATGCACTGCATCAAACTTGAGATTTAATCTCACTAAGACTATAATCACAAGATGCACAATATCTGGGAGAGAGACGAACAGATAAATCTTTGCACAATTACAACAGTAATAGCAATTTGATTACTGTATCATTATAAAACACACACACACAGACATACACATCAAAATTAACTGTTGGGCAGACATCTGTTTTGTTCTGTTTTCTTGGTGCTTTGATTCGTTCCAGCTTTAAACTAAGCATAACTTGCTATAACCATGGATCTACTGCTCCATGGTGTAACCATCCTCAATGGACCTCGGCAGTAATGCCTTCTCTGGCATCCATTGGACCAGGACAATTACAAATCAAATCAGAGAATACACTGTGAGTATGACAAGCAGGAGAGGTGACAGGGCTCTAGCTGGCAGCCGGCCCAAAGTCCCACAGGATGCACACAGTGTGGATGATGGCAGCTTGATGTTGCCATGACAACAATAAGGTGAAACTGCTACCTGGAGATTGCAACTGTCTATTTTCTGCTCTCCTAGCACAAAGAGCAATGATTATACTCAGTGATATTTTATCCCCTGATAGGAAGCCTGTTGCAGTCCGAACTGTACAAGAGAGCTACATGCATTATGATAAAGCAAATCAAATATAGTTTAGATTTTTGTTTCTATTCAGTGTTGACCTATTTGCAGTACGCCACACACTGTGGTACAAGCATCTCTAACTGACAGAGTTAAGATGTCGAAACCCTTCTGACATGGAGCTTCAATTAAGTACAGGATTCATACAGAACAGTTAGTCAGAACAGAATGAAGGAAGAAAAATCCAAATTTTGTGGTGATTCCTAATGAATCCATAGGATGAAAAAGGAAATGAAAAAAAAAATCAATTCCAACTTCTGTGGTGATTCTGTATGAATCCATAGGATGTAAAAGGAAATGAAAAAAAAATGTATCTACAACTTTATGATTTCAGTGTACTGGGTATCCTATCCAATGACGTAAGTTTCTCTACCTCACTCTGTCTATGCCATTTGGTATTTGGCTGTATAGGAATTCAAAGGGATTGGAATTTTCATTAATAAGGCAGTGAATAATGGCAGCAATTTGGAATGCAGTAATCCACAATACACCAGCCTTTGCAGTATGCTAATAGATAATGTCAAGACAATGGTAGAATGTTAGTCAAACTCACCAAATGTGAAGTGCAGTTGGCCAGACAGAATGCAAGACATCTAGGATCATTTTCTTCCTCTTGTTCCTCCTCCTCTACTTCTACCTCCTCTTCCACTTTCTCAGCAAGCAGCTGAGATATATTTGTACCTGAAGCACTTTGATTCTGTTGTGGGAGAGTTGATGCGGTTGCTAAGGATACCTCTGTTTGAGTAATAAAAGTGGTGGCCTCCCCTGGAGTCAAACTGATCTCTGCTGTGGAGGATGTTGAGTCTGACAGAGATATTAGTGGAGGCAAAGATGTAGCAGTATGTGATTCTCCTGACAAAATTGTTGATGTCCCTGATGGTATGGACGATAAAGACGCTTCAGGTGGTATTTGCGATGATGAAGATGATGATGATGATGATGATGATGATGATGATGATGGTTGTGCTGAAACAGATGCTGATGTTGTTACTGGTATCTGTGATGTTACCAATGTAACTGTAGGCAAGGATGCTGCTGTTGAGGAAGCCAGCTTTGTAACCAACAGAATGGTTGCAGAGGCAGTTTCACCTGTTGTAGGGGTACCAACAGCTGGAGTAATCCCCTGGATGGTTGGCAAGTTTCCATCACTGGTGGATGGGCTCTCTGGAGAGGAGTGTGAGGGTGAGGCCAGAAGAACTATTAGGAGGAGGATGCCACTGATGAAACTGATGGAGACACAGTGATGCGGAGACTGCATCCAAAAGCTCCCCATCCTCTATCTTCCCTTGGGTGCTGGTTTCCTAGATCCCTGAATCAAAGAAAGAGATTGATTGGCAGACAAATACACACATAAAACACTGCCCTGAGGCAGCTGAAGTCAATACAAGAATCAGATATTCTCTCTATCTGAGCAAAATCATGTATATCTGGCAACCATGGTCTGACAAGTTTCAAGCATTAACATTCTCTATATATCTTCATGCAGAAGACTTTAATGACTCTTACAAAGCAATGTGACCAGACAAAGGAAGCATTATCATAATTCTATGAGGACTATTCATGCTGTATAGAGAGTTACACTTAAAAAGAATGGTCCAGTGCCAAGGCTGCATATAGTAGGGATGTCCTGCACTCAAAGTTCATACATACTAAAAAGCACTGAAAGTTATTACAGCTGGCTGCATACTGTTTGAGGCAACAATGAACATTCATATACCAATTTGATTCCAAATATCTTTAAGATGTCACCCAAACATGAGAGTTGTGATTACTCTACAGACAATAGTAATGACAGTGATAAAAGCAACAAGATAAGATAATGACAGAAATTGCAATGATGAAATTAATGATGAAAGTAGTAGTGTTAAAGTTATCAATAATAAAACCGATTGTAATAATCATAACAGTAACAATGACGATGATAATAATAATACTGAACAAATTGTAAAGATGACAACATCAACTGTGATATCTGCTAACTTATCTCATCCCAGTGGGAATGCTACATGTAAATCTCAGTGATGCCATGAATGAACCATGTATGAGCTTCTGATGATATCTAGGCATGTTGTGATGCTGTGCATGGGTCAGAGTAGAAATGTGAGGGATTCCTTGTAACCTCCAGAATAAAGGGAGGTTAAGTTTTGACCTTGGCCGACCAGACTGTTTGCTTTCGACACTTCCTTCCTTAGTGTGCTAATGGCATCCTTGGAGAGGGAGACCCCAGCCACCTCTCTCACTACTCTCTAAACTCATGCTCTTTTCTCCCATACACGCAGTCTTCTCATCATCGAGCCACTAAGTGTTGGCATTTCCTGTCATGCACCATTATGATGAATTGCATTATGTTTGCCAGAAATACCAAACATTCTTCTCCTTTCCCAAGTTTTGATGGTTAACTCATGAAATAAATTGTAGCTTGTAGTCAATAACAGGAAATACATCATATTTGAGATTCTTACAAAGGAGAGTGAGAAAGAGAAAGAGAGAAAACTTCATGTAAAACAATCTAGTTTATCATTGGGAAAAGTTGCGTGCATCTGCTCCGCACGCCCCGTGCGAACTCATTTAACACGGGAAATGAATATCGAAATTATCGCTTTTTGATGAATTGACTGTAATTATGCGAAGCAAGTCACTTTTTTTGAAAACCTTCGGGCGGATTTTGAAACTTTAAAATGTTTTGCGTACAATGATGCTAGATTTGCAATTATTCTATGAGAGGAAAGGGTAGACTTTTTGGCATTTATATATCCATGTTTTCATCTTCCCTATGGAAATTTTGCTAAATTTCCCGATTTTGACGGCTCGGTGTACAGTCAAAGGCTCGTCAAATTTTACTGGAGTATGGTATAAGTTTTCTTCAAGCGGATTCTGAAACTAGAAGATTTTAGCTTGAGATTCATGTTACGATGGTTCCTACTCGTCAATAGGAAACAGTAGACTTTTTTTGATCTTTCCAGACATAGTTTTATCAAAAGTTGCGGTTTGCTAAGATATTACAGCGCTTGGTCTGTACATACTCTACACCAAGTGCATATCTTCCTATCCCTGTTAACACCGCAGCGCGTCAGTGCTCGCATTGCGCTGCATAGTTGCGTGCTGTTGCAATTGCTGAGCGACAATCCACCGATTCCGCGAGAGGGAACGACAGGCCTACTGGAGGGAGCTCATCAAGTTAGATAGCTTGTGTATTTGTTTCGTATGAATAAGATAGACGTACGAATAATGAAATGCATACAAACGTTCAGTGTTAGAGTACCTACTAATTATCAACAAAGCGTGTTTTTCCGAGCAGTCATCACGTAGCCATCTGGGCGTCTGCTGTGTTGCCACCATACGTACTGTGTACTAGCTATAGGCACATACATACAGCCATAGCTCGGGCTAGCAGTACTAGACGCGACATACTTTAGTACCCTAGGTGCTGCCTGTGTGTGTAGCGTATGGATGGATCGGGGAAAATGTATCATTTTGATCTGTGCGCGCACAAATACACATAGCCTACGTGTAATACTTTCTGCGCGTTTTAGGGTGAAACTTTTCATATGCACTAACTTGGCTGAGTGTTTTTGGATGTTTTGCACACCAGGTCACTGATACTATTCATTCACATCTCTGACAATAAATGCATCTTTGACATTAAAAAAAAATCATTAAAATCTTACAAACATAATGGGCCAACTGATATATTATGGATAACTATCAAAATTCTCATCTTTTACAGTTTAAATTAGGTTTTTACTCACATGGCTTTCTATAGTTTGTGAAGCAAAATATTACGAGACATATTTCCATGAAATACCAAGATAATACAAATGAAAACTGAAAGAGGAGAATACTATTTGTTATTTATCCTAAAATCAGCTGATAATGTCTGCTGACAGAGGGACTCATTAAACATAACATCAGGATATCAAATATAAAACCCAGCCAACACTCAATCACATTTGCTACTATCATAATAATTACCATAGCGGGAATCCTGATGCTCATCAATATCACTAAGTTTTAAGAAAGCAAATTCTCTTCAGCAAGAGCTTATATATTTGTGCCATCCACAAGAAAATGTGAGTGATCTTGATCAATGGACAAATTCAACAAAGAAAAGCAGTTCATGTCTATAGTGTAAAATGGGACTTTTACTGTATTCACATAATGCTACAAGTGTTTTATATGTCACCACTGATTTGGATGGTAACACCTCAGTGCAGATATTACAAGACTGAAAGCACACTTTGATGCTGCTAATTCAAATGATTCTATGGTACTTTGAAATTGTCCTGATGGTTGAAACTGGGTCTTTACATTAGCCACACTTTACAATTTTGATTTGTTTGAAAGGATGTGGGCTGAAATGTAGAATACCCTTCTAATGCTGTAAATGGTGGTAAGATTTTTCTTAAATATGAGCAACAAACAACAATGTGCTGAAGACACATAATATATCGAAATGGACCAAAGGTGAATCTACTGGGAAATAACTCTTTACAAACTGACTTTGTAAACAATTTAAGAAAGAGTTTAGAGTATCGACAAGAAATTTTACGGTACTTTATTCCCTTCTCACAAGCAGAGCTACTCCTAAGTTGCCTCCAATTCTAAAATACCTACTGGAGCTGCACATATTCCAACTTGTGAATAAAAATGTTATTATGCAATCATTTTTCTTAATACTACTTTACTTGGCTTTTTTGCGGCTAATGGAAGTACAAATCTATCATTGTTCTTCCAATTTTCATTGGTTCCACACCATTTTCTCTGAGAATGTCTGATTATTTATAAATGTTACCGTAATTTCCTCAGTTTTTTTGTTGAATAAATGTAAATAATAGAGAAGAGCTATTTCTAATGCCTACAAATGATTCCAGCAAGGCTAATACCAATCTTCCTGAGCCCTCAGACTTGATTTGATACTGCCAATAAGGTCAAGTCAATACATGCTGTTATTTTGCCTCTAGCGCCGATCACGTCAATTCAATTCAATAATAGCATTGGCTACACATCGACATCGTCTACTGGCATATCAGATAATGTATCACACTTCCGCTATTGGAAATCTGAGCTTGATGATATGCGTGGACAAACTTAAGTTGCAAGTCTGGTCGCATAATTTGTGAGAAATAGCACTACACGTGACCATCAACATTTTGGCAAGCACACACAATCCTTTGTTTCTCAAGTCCTATCTAACCCATACCTTAGATATGATTTTTCTGAAGTTTTCTAACTTCTTCACTTTTGGAGAATATGTGAGGACATAACATCCAGGATAAAACATCAGAATACTATAAAAAAAAGGAAAGAAAATGAATCTCAAAAGAAAAACAAATTTGAGGCAAGAGATTTGTCAATCACATATTAAATTGAAAATTACACCTGGTACTGATTTCATAACCACACAGCCATGGTGAGTGGATTAAAGGCAAGTCCACCTTTATAAACATGTGGATTGAGTAAATGCAGCAATATTACTAGAAGACATCAGCGAGGCTTTGAGTAAAATTGGACAATCCGTTGAAAAGTTATGAATTTTTGAAGTCTTTGCTCAGTCACTGCTGGATGAGAAGACTACTACAGCTTATGATGTCACATGTGTACAACGATATAAAGAAAACATAAAGAAAATTCATCATATTTTCACTTTTCTCGCATAATAAAAGAACGCTCAACCTGCCTTTTTCTGAAGGCAGGAGAAATAATATTACCCTTAACATACGTCAGTGACAAGTCGAGGAAATGTGCTCTTTTTTTCAAAAAGTAAAATTTTGCGAAATTCTCTTCATATTTCCCTTATATCGTTGTACGCATGTGACATCTTACACTGTATTAGTCTTCTCATCCAGCAGTGACTGTGCAGATACTTTAAATATTCATAACTTTTGAACGGATCGTCCGATTTTCCCCAAACTTTCACAGATGAATTCTACTATCATTGTTGCATTCACTCAATCCACATGTATATGAAGGGGGACTTGTCTTTTAATGATGGCTACAAGACTTCATGTTGGTTTTCTTATGATTAAGAAAAAAAAATGAGAACATTGTTAAAATATGGTAAAATTTGTTTTCATTTTTAATGAAATATTCCTTTGCTTTGCTGCTTTCATTCAGAATGAATTCTGGCTCAGATTCTTCTATGAACACAATTCTGTCACCACTTTAAGACATCTTTATTTTTTATTTGATGGAATGGAATTCTTGCTATGTATCTCTCCCAAGAGGAATGAAATAGACTGTAGTTGATTTAGACCTTAAACGAAAAAATGGTAAACATGATATCATGAGGGATACTCTGGTGTATGTATATATTTCATACATTCTATGCAATATGACTTTTTGCAAATAATTCCTCACAACCATTCCTAATCCTTTCTATTATTTTTAAATTACAGCGATGGAATTACAGCCAAAAAAAAAAGAAAAAAAAGGAAAGATTGATGTTATTCTGCCAACAGTTTAAATCCTAAAGAATATAATCATTTGCCCCGATCAGTTATCAATGACAAAATTTAGATGACTGCTACCTGTATCAAAAGAAAAGCTTGTTGTTTCCCCAAGGGAAAGACTCATCCAAAATCTAAGTTTCCATTACTTATCAGACCAAGAGCAAATGCAGCAGTTTGGTCAATAAGCTGTGATATGGTTGAGCTACCACACTTCAGGTACTTAAGTTCTGTGCTTAGGAATACATTTCTTCCATCTCTTAAACTTGATAATTGATATGAAGAATATCACTGAAATACCAACAACCCTTGGCTCATGACGGGAGTTTCTGCAGAGTGGCCTCAAATATTGCTGACATTTCCTGCATTTCAATATCTTTTCACCATAGGTTAACAGTAATTATTAGGGCATATATAAATTGGGAGAGGTTGCTGATGCACTGTATAAATGATGTAAGTGCTTTCCTAAATTGCACCTAGGTTTAGGAGGAAAATGTTCTTTGACCCATCTTAAGGTAAATCCAGCTAACATGTTTAGATGTGAACATACTTTGCAACAAAAATCAATATCTTACAGCTAATATTGCTGCCACTTAGTTATTGGAGTCTTACAAAGTTGGAAATGGTACAAGTTTCCTGCTTTTTGAACTCTATCAATGTTTAGATCACCTGCTTGAGTGAAAGTGAACAGACTTACCGAATCTTAAGATGAGTATGATCCCGTATGGTACTGTGACTGATGTGTCCTAATCCAACACGTGGAATGAAAGAGAGCATGTGTTCCAACTACCTGGTTCTCATAACTCCCGCAACGCACAGCTCAATATGCAATCAAAGACGCTGGTAAAATGCATGGCCCACTATCCACTACTGCTTAACTCATCACACACAAAACATACACACACACAAGCCTCAGTACACAGTCCTTACACACACACTCACTCTCACACGACCATTCTAGTGAATGACTGAGAACACCCGAAGGCGGGATCTCATGGCATCTATGCAAATGAGGTGGTTGCTAGGCAAGGGTGCAGACATGTGCGCAAGAGTGGGTGTGTCCTCAGAGATTGCTCCCTTCTCTATTGGCACCAAGTTGGCTGACTGGGGTGGGATGTCAGTCAGACAAAGCCAACATGACTGGTATCTATGTTTTAAAAGTAATATTCTTCATCAAACTGAACCACATTGCATTAGGTACAAGGTAATGTAGCACTACATGAAAGCAAATGAATGGAAAAGCAGAGGAGGGGGTAAGATTCAGGAAAAGAGCGAGAGAGCGAGAGGGTGGGGGAAGGAGAGACAGAGAAAGGAGGAGGAAAAAATGTGAAGAAAAAAACACATGCACACACAGATTTTGCCTCTAGTACGCACTTCCGGAGCAGACAGTATCATTTGTGGCTCGCTGTGAGTACAACACACTTGATAGTGATTCATGCTCTCCCTCATCAAAGAATTTGTGGATCACCGGCCAATTTTTGGATTCTGCATCTGAGTTGCTGAGCATCTACCCGCCCACTCAGCTGGAAGCTTGATTTGTTGGCAGGCAGGATGCTGTTCCGGTTTGCAAATCGGTGAAATGAGTTCTACACACAATCCACATCACCTGTCCTACTCCACTTCTCTGAAGCACTAGGAAATACAAATTTAACTTTAGGCAAAAAAACAAATTTTAGATAAATACTGAATGGATAGTCAGAGAGAGAGAGAGAGAGAGAGAGAGAGAGAGAGAGAGAGAGTGGTCCATTTCAAAGATTATCATGGTGTACTCATAAAGCATGAACACACCCACCTTTTCCTATCTGATATCTGATAAAAATGAAAAAGGTGGGGGGAAATAATATTTCCTTTATTCATAATCATTAATCTAGAGCTAAAATATACCGCTGATTTCCAAGAAAATTATTCATTACCATTCTCTATAACAAATGTGCCCAAAGAGATGCATTCCAGAGAATAGAATCGAAGACAAAGTTATATGGATGTCCCCTTATCCTTGACCACATCACAATATCCCTCAGGAACTATTTTTCTTTTTGTTGCAATTTTTGTCCATCACATACCCAGCTGTAACATCCTATTTCAAAATGAAACAAGTGGACAATCTAGAACCTACACTGCAGACACTTTTGCAATATATCTCCTCCTCATAAATATTCATGACAGGAACTCTTTACATGGAATGTTAGCCCTTTCTGTGCTTTGTTCTCCAAATGACTCACAGGCAAGAGTGTGGTTTTTTTTTTTTCATCAACTGGCACAGATATCTGGAAACTACTTGTCAATGAATAGAGATTATCTAATCCCCTTAATCCCTTGTGTTGTTACAGCCATCCTATTGAACTCAGAAACATTGCTATGTCAGGGGTAGGCTTGCTGACTTTACAACTAGGTCAAGTTTGGATGAATTACTGGATGGCAATGGAAACGATTTTATGTCAAGTTAGGCTAAGTGCCTTGGCACATAAACGGTTAAACAGGTCCCCACTCTAAGAAGAGGGCATATCATGGTAATAGGTTTTAGAGAAGGTCTACTCTTAGACAGTAATATGTGGCAAGGAGGACAGGCCAAAGTATAGCACTTCACACTCCAACTTTCACAATGGAATTCTGTCTCCTTCCTGGAAATCACAATGAATTGGATTTTGGATAAAAGCAAGGAAAAACCCTTTTCATTACAAATTCTGCTATGTCCAATACTAGCACTCTGGGAGCTTCTAGATGAAGTCTGAAAAATATTCACAGAGAGCGTGTATAATGGGTATGGCACTACACCTCTAATGCTTCATGTACACTTGGCCGTCCTCTTTTCTTTCTCATCCTAAAACTGACCATAATGCAAAAAAGAAAAAGAAAAAAAAGACATGTGCCCCAGATACCTTTCAACCTGAACTTTATGCACACACACATGCATGCATAAATATACAGAGAGAGCAATAGAGACAGACAGACACTCACACACAAACACACACATAAACATGTATGCAAAGAGAAAGAGACAGAGCGAGAGACACACACACAGAGAAAATAAAAAAAGCAAAATATTCAGAAAAGAGAGACTTAACAAAGACACTAAAATACTCTGATTATACCTCATCTCTTTTTACCCTGCCTTTCCCTCTAATACTCCATGGATATAGTGGTCTATTGTCAGTGGTTACTGGGCGACATCGCTTGGCACACGTCTTCACAATACCACCAATAACAGGCACTATCCTGCCTCCGGGCACTGCGGATTCCTGTCATACAAAGATGCAAAGAGTCGTTCCTGCCAATTTCCTGGGACACAGTTTTCATGTTTCACTCTGATTATGGAAATCATTTGTATCCGACTCACTATTTACTCCCATAATTAGGATTTTTTTCTTTCTTTCTCTCGCTGCAGTGCACATTATCAGATACATGTACAGTGAAAAAGCTGCTTAAATGGGATATTATATCTGGATTTTCCTAAAGACTTTTTTTTTTCCTCAAAACTTTACAAGGCAAGTCATCAGTGCCTGTTCTGGTTAAGCCAGCAAATTGCTGTCATTTCCTCCAGTAGGGTGAGTGTTTCCACAAATTATCTGGATTTGGTTGCACTAATGGCACTGCACTTGCAAGACAATAGAGCCATCTTGATGTAGGTATAATTCATAGGTCCAATGTGTACTTAGCTTTTATTGTGTGTTCTCTATATCATTTTGACTTTTGGATTGAGATATGCATGTTACAATATTGACATATTTTGTGGATTCCGCAGAATGTTACCACATGACATCATGCAATGCACTGACAGTTGAGCTACACTACTCTATATGGACCCAGTGTACAGTCCGACCTTGATTATCCTGCCCTCTCTTATTGACACTTCTCTATCATCTGGACGTCTCCATGCAGTAAAGACTAAAAAAAAAAAAAAAAAAAAAAGATAATTTAAAACACAAGTAAAACTCCTACAAAACTTATATGATTTACCATACCTATGATATTCCCTACAGAAACATTCTATGAATTTTACAGTAAATGTTTTCATGACTTAAAAAGAAGTCATGAGTATGATATTAAGACGGCTAGCATAAATCAAATTAGTGTTGTGGTACGCACTACCTATGTACATGTACTTGTATAGCTATGACTGGGTCAGCAGCCTACTTGTACTCACATACATGTATACATATGGATTGTTTCTCGCATATCCGGCCAAGTAGCTTATCCAGAAAGGGTCAGTTCGCACATGGCTGGATAGCAGAGGTCAGACTGTACTACCACAGCATTGTGCACAGACAAACAATAAAGTGGTATGCTGAGTATACAGATACAAGACATGAACAATTGTGATGTTACTTTACAACATCATAACATCATAACATCAATCTGTCTGGGCATTTGACACACTGAATTTTCATGAGTTGATATCTATTCAGAATCTGAATTTGTGTACTGTTTTAATACCTACTCTCTATTTCATGGCATAACTCCTTTGATAATACAAACAGTAACTCCTACACGTTTGAAATATTATAATAAGATGTTTGTTATAAAGCTATGGATAACATTGAAGATGTGTGATGATAATCGACCTACAATGATGCTATATTCGCATAACTTGTAAAAGTTGTATCATTTTTAGGATGCCATATTTGTCAATATTGAGAAGGATGTGCAAACAAAAATGCAAACAAATTCATCAAGACATACACCATGAGGGAAACATCTGCCATCAAGTCTCTCCTACACTGTAACCATGACGATACTCATTAAATGCCAAAGTCAACAAGTTTGTTGGAAAGGCATGCTTGGCAACTTACGCATGTATACAGTTGTGATACCTGACCTTTCAAAACATGTTTTCTTCATTATTTTTTCTTCTTCCCCGAAACCATTCAAATATCAGTGGCCAATGACAGCACACATATATTCTGGAGTCCTGAGCAAATATACACACTAGATATGTGTTTGAAAAGCTAGTAGTATGACAGTCATCACCACGCTGCAGCAAACACAGAAATTCTGTCTTTTGAATGAACTGAGGAATGGATCAAATTGTTGAAATGATATACTGTAAAAGTGGAAATTTGTGAAATTTGTGAAATTTTCAAGCATTTCGTGCAACCAGAAACTAGCGTGAAAACAAAAGCACGCATATATTTTTTGCTTGCCATATGTTCCTGTGTGGTATGTCTTGATTCTGCGAATGAAAAACATGCAAAACTTTTCTTACTCGGCCAAACGCGCAAAATTAGTCGCACAAAAATATCCACTTTTACAGTACAATGTTAGAGTACTTTATATGCGAATATTTTGCGAGGTTTTTATTTTCGCGAATTTCGCGAGTCAGGTGCTATTCGTGAAATTAAAGACACGCGAAAATATTGACCGTGATCCTGATGTGAATGTGACGTACGCGTGTACACTTCTCCGTTCAGTGCAGGACTCCACGATCGCGAATTTAACCACTCGCGAAATCGTCAGGAATTCTGGATTCGCAAAAATTTAGACTCGAAAAATATATGCCGTATACAGTACATTACACAGTTTGATAGCATAAAGATTCAGACCAGAGTCAAAACAAACGTTTAATGACCAATGGACTGACATTGTTGCTGCATTGCTGTCGCAAGCAAAGGCAGAATGAAAGTTTTTCAGTCCCAAATTATATCGATTTAAGTGCTCCATACATTTAGCAAAAATCCTACATAATGAATAAAGATTATTTCTTTTTTTTTGTTGGAAATACGACAGATTTTCCAAGTACAATAGAGAACATTGGTGTTTGATGAATATGATGGAATATATGACTATGCACTGTTATCACTCCATTCATACATACTAACAAAATAATGTTACGTCAAATGTTCAGGCATCACTAGGAATACTGCAATGCAATTATCCAACCAGAGAAAAAAAAAAAATCCCCTTCACATCCAGGATCATATCTTTGTCAAAATGTCAAGTTTACTGCAAGGTAAACTTAATCTGTGCATTCTGAGAAAGTTTTCTCATCTGCATAATGTGTGTGAACAGTATTGCCACCTGTAACAAAGGTTTTTTGCCAAGCATTGAGAGCCACAGACTCATCGACATGCTATGAGTGATGTGCTAACACTCGTTTTCAACCTGATATTGTGTTAAGTACATTCGCCCCTACACCATTGTGTGACTATCACATGAGAGAGAAAGGGGGGGGGGGGAGGGGTGAAGACACACAGGAGGAGTGTGCTAGCAAGAGGTTCCTCAATCATCTTGACTCCTAGCAACCGTCTCCAGCTCTCCTGTCTACCGTCCTCTCTCCTGCCACAGGCTAAAAACAGGCGATGAAGAGTGGTTACATGTTCCAGGGGTCTTTACACCTGTTTCTACCTATCAGGCAATGGCTTAGCTTTGATCGTTTTTGGGGGCAACGTACCCCTTTTCACACTGGAAAATAACACCACTGCCGCTCATGAATTCACTCATGATTAAAAGAGCAGTACAGACAATTAGAGTTTATCATATTTTATTCTATAGAATGGTTGCCATTCTAGTTGCTACACAGATGTCACATTGCTCTCAGGGAGCAGGGGCGGATCCAGGGAGGACCCCAACCGGCGCACGCCCCCCCCCCCTTTATTTTTTGTTGAAACAAAAGAAATAAAAAGAAAAAAAATGGGGGAGGGGTGCGTGCGCCCCCATTTAATTTTGTAAACGCGCCCCCTCTTTACGGAATTCCTGGATCCGCCCCTGGGGAGGATAGAGTGATGGGGAGGTGTGGATTAGTTCAGAAATTTAGCAGGAAGAACAATCTTGATGGAAGACAACAGTAAGACACGAGTGGGTTTGATGTGGGATGAAATTGTCACAAACTGCTTTGAGAAGCATTAGAAAAGATTTCCAGTAAATGCTGCCACTGCCAGGATATACTTCTCTTTTTTTCCCTTTTTTTTTTACACACAGAAGAAAATGGGGTAAAATGGAGTTTGAGTCTATGCTTACATAAAAACTGAAAACAACATTTCTATTATTCAACACTGAGGAATTAAACATCAGCTTACATAAGCAGGGTGGTTTTATCCTTGGCCAAATGGCTTCAATCCTGTAACAAGTGGCACAGTAGAACTTTATCCTTTTTCTTAAACTGAATACGGTGTAACAACCACTTAGTTTGATTTGTTTTAAACCAGAGCTTCTCTGTTTCAATAACTTTACACTTAAAAGTAAAATAAAAATAGAGATCAACAAAATTTGAAGGAGCTGAGAACCTCTAGCCTCCAGAATCTCATCAGAACATCATCACAATTATGTGAAAACAATGCATAGTAGAAATGTATTTACATTGAGTAAGATACAATCGATATTCATTCACACTGGTATTGTCTATTGAAAGAAATGTCACAATTATAGTTTAGTTCAAAGATTCATCAATTGATGACTGCATATCAGTTTGCAATTGAGAGAAATCTATGGAATACAGCTGCATGTGTTATAGAAAATATTTTACATTTTGCTGCAGCTGAACCACTCAAAAAGGAGAGGAATTGATACAACTTATGAAAGGAAGTTGACCCTTGGTGACAGGGACCCAATCTATGGATAGTCCCTTCAGGTCATCCATTTACATATTGCATGATTCTGGAACATAGTGACTATTTTGCCCTACATCTGATGGACACTTGATATGTGGGAATGCAGGTATGATCATGAAACAAGAGGATCAAAATTGATTGGCGACACATATATTCTCAGTGAATCTAGAGAGGAACAAGATAGCACAGGATGGCTCATGAGGCAGGGGAAAGGTGATACTTGAGGTACATCTGTTGGGGACATCATATCTCAACCAGAAAGCAATCTTCCCTTAACAGGTTTCAAGCAAATTTTTCAGCATATACACTTCCACCTACCGGTAGGCCTATATGTTATACTGACCAAAACAACTCATGCTAATATACCTGTTGCTTTCTTAAGCTATTTAATTCAATGTGGGCACTGGCAGGCTTGGGCTTGGAAAGTATACAAAAAATAATCACATAAGATTCAATTGATCCATTCTTATCCTGCCTTTTCAGAAAATAAAAGCTATGCTCAACAATTATGAAATAATGTATAACAACTATTAAAAAATACAAGCATTCTATCTGTCGATTCATCCTTAAATTTCCTTCTAGTGGAAATTTACACAATTTTTATTGTCTTTTAAGAATATATGGCATGTGAAATTCAGATAAAACTGGTATTGATGAACATAAAATAAAGGTGTTTGACCAAATATATATATATATATTTTTTTTTCTTTCTTTCCTGAACTGAATCAGACCTCTGAAATGAATCGCATTTGAAACAACAAAAAGTGAGATTATAGTAATCCATCATTACTTATACACAAGCTAACTTCTTTTTCCCCAATTTTCTCTGCCTTTCATTCTCTCTCCATCTATGTACCTCACCTATTAGGCCTCCTGGCCAACATGCCATCGTTGTGTACTGACAGTCTTTCCTTGGCCTCAATGGAGTGGGGTTGTTTTTTTTTTTTTGTTTTTTTTTTTTGATAGCATAGGAATTTTGAAACACAAGTCATGCTGTGTTATATCTGTATCATTAATAATCACTGCACAAAATATGACATTAAAATAGCTTAACCTTTGTGAAAGGGAGAAAATCTCTAAGATGGCAGCAAGCAATGTTATTGCAGAATCATTGTGAAATATGAAGTATATCATTTACACAACATCCAACAGATTCAGCTACATTGTGGGCCTCTGTAGGGAGTTGAATTCTAATCTCAGAAACAGTGAGCAGATTTGATGTATCAAATTGCAGAATACACAGGAGATCAGTGTTCAATAATTTACGTCATAAATATATGCTTATCATGTGCCTGTAATATTTAAATATGTATATTTCAGCTTACACAGCTTATGAAACAATAGAAAAGGATTGCATCCCATGTCCTAGGTCTACAAGCCACCAAATCTTATGACTTGAAAAAAAAAAAATATGAAGGTGGATTTTAAAGTCTTGAACCAGGACATAAAGAATGGATTTATCTTAAGTGAGAAACCTTTCAGTAGCGGAAATTAAAGCATGATGATCTATATCAAGGGGAGTCGAGAAATTTGTTCATTTATTGGATATTTGGATTTCCTCTTCTCGGTAAATGAAGAAGTCCTTCAGTCTCCGCAGGGTCATGTGACAGCGACAAATAATTATTTCAAAGAGGTCACATGCAGGAAGTGCCGTGTCATCAACATGCCTTTCTTGTGAATATCCTTGATGAAGATATAGCAGTCAAAAACCTTCTGCAGATTGTGATCAAAGTATTGTATGTAAATCATCCGTGGTTTTAGTTTTACAGTTGTCTTCTTTACCTTCTTAAATGAATATCAGTCTTTCTACCTCTGATGACAACCTGTTCAGTTTCCCTACTTCTCCTTCTTCCTTATCTCATTTTCCTCCTCCTCCTTTGCTCTACTGTCTCTCTCCCTCCATCCTCTTCTCATTTTACGTTCTTCTCAGTTTAATCTTCCCTCCTTCCCTTTCATCACCCCTCTATATTTCATGTCTGTGCCTGTAAATTTGAGAACAATTGATGACTTATAACTGGGGCAAAACCCCTCTCCTGTTATGTGAGCATGCATCATTGGGACCACAACATTATCTGACCAAAAACAGGAGACCAATGAATAAAACATAGATGGGATGAAAATGAACGTTCATCACAAATGATACTTGACACATATTGTGGCGAGACTGAGTGAGGGAGGAACACCACAGCATACTTGCCTAGTTAATGTGTCCACCTCCTCCTTCACATTCAAGCATTGTCACACCAGACAGCTCAGGTTGCTAACATGCTTCTCGGAAATCGTGGGTGAACCATAAGTTGATGGTTTGGATATCGAGCATGACGTAATTTGGGAGGATGGAGGAAACGTTGGGATTGTATGGTTGACAATGACGGGCTCCATACTTCAGGGGTTGTCAATGTGATGGGACTCAGAAATAAAGAGAGAACAGTGTATTGATAGTCAGGAATGCACAACTTTTCTGTCAAAATTGTAGTTATGTTTCAATAACTTGTTGGTGAAATCAGTTAAGTACCAATAAAAAAAAAATTGTGTTCACTCTTTTCAGGTTTTGTTTTGTTTTGTTTCGTTCTTTCTTTTCCTTTTGAAAGTACAGAAGGAAGTACTGTGTCTTTCTGCTGTTATCTTTTATCACTCTAGACATTCTTGCATACATATGAGACAAATATGTTATTGGCTGAAAACCAGAAGGGCGTTATTGCAATTTTGGGGGTTACTGAGATATTGGTATCACGTTAGAGCTTGACTCCTCTACATCATGGTGTCAATTTTGAATTATTTTCATTTTTGGCAAAACGTTAAGAATCAAAACCACAAGGGCACTATTTTCCTGATATTTGGAATAATGCTGGTAAATCTGCCCACTTTTGATTAATAAACTTTTTATTGATTTTTACTTTTTTTTAAAACTTTTTATCAATTGTTTCAATTTTATTCATGCTCAAATCTTAGAATGCGACAGCGCCCTTCTGGTTCTTTGCTAACGGAAAACAGTTTAATTTCACAACACAAATTCACTTCATCCATCCATGTAATTATTTTGCTGCAGCATGTAACAAATTCTACATAATATATAAACCTATGGAAAAAGTGCAAATGTTACCGTTCTGATTTTAAAAAGGGACAACACAAAATCAGTAATATCATTTAAAGACAGTAGGCCTATTGGTAAAAAGAACAAATGCTGAGTGCAATATATTGATTTCTCTTCACTGTACAGATTATTTATTTTCAAACTGTGAACATTTGGAGAAGGATTATATTGCAGTGAAGAACAAATAATTCAATAACTGATAAACTTTTCAATGAAGATGCAGCAGAAGACGAATTGATGGAAACAATGGATGATAAATTAAGACTCTGTTTAGCCATTTCTCACATCACAGGAATCATGTAGGAAATCAGCAAATTGATTTCCTCTTGGGAAGATTGATGGTTAAAGCAAACTTGGTCTGGTGAGTTTTGACAAGGCTGATGAAAAATTCGCCTCCAAGGTTGGTCTTTGCTACACCTCTCTCATCAACTTTAAATCAAGTCCTTGATTCTAAGAGAAACTCAAATGACAGTGGTGGGACTTTGACAGGTCCCTCACCACCCAGGAACACCTAACCACCCCTGCAGAGTTTGCACAACCTACATGCATGTAATCGCATTCGACTCGTCTGTTGAGATAACACATTTGACCTAATAAAAATTCCTGTTAAGACTGTTTGTCCTGGCTACATCGAAACTCGTGATGGAAATTTTGCTGAAAATAACATCAAGTTTTTTCCCCTTTGTGGTGGACCTCGAGAAGAAAATGAAAAACCATGGCAGGGGTAATTGCATTTGGAAAGGAGGCAATTACATCCACTTCCACACAAGTGTATTCATGCTGAGGTCCGATGTTGGTAAGTTTTTTTTTCATTTCAATCAAAAATATCTTTCTGCCATGAATTTCATTGAACAAGGAAATTCAGAGCAGCTTTCTTGAGTATGCCTTTCTGCATTATTCTGAGAAGTCTATTTGAAAAGTAATGGAAGATTACAGCAGGAATGAACTTGACTAATGCAAAGAAAAGAGGACAATGTATTGCATCAATCTCAATCAACACTCCTTACTATCAACTTCCCAATTCATCTCTCTGTACAGCCTTCAAAGTGATCAATGCAACTTTTACTATCTGAATACTACCTGCTAAGTGTCAAATTGTATGATCATGCCTTCAAACATGTGATAAGATTGACATTCCATAGAGTAAACAGAATGAGTTCACAGAATCCCCTGTGCAGTGATCAAGCTCATTCTCAAGTCTGATTCCCCAAAATGGTCTAACCACCTTGCATGTATAAAAACTCTGTTACCAAATAATGACAAACTATAACCAAGTGTGGGAACGGGAAGTTGATGATAAGGAAAGGAGGGTGCTCAGCTCCAGTATGTGATATGATCAAATTCAAACTAATCTATTTGATACATATAAGGTAATTACATAAGTACTATTACTGTGGAATGAGTGTATACTACCTAAGTTAGTTATACTACATACTTCAGTATATCCCATTTCTTGCTTGCTGTAATGGTCAAAACTTTCAGGACATGGAAATGATTACTACGGATTAAAATTTTGATCAGTGCAGACATCTATTCCATAAATGATAAATGTTAATATTAAACTAAACTGGAAAACATTGCAACTGTTAAAAGAAAAGAATCAAGATCTCTTGGAATGCTTACTCCCTAACTGCTTAGTGGGTTTGTAAAGTGAAATGAGACCTATTAAGTTCTAATATACAAAATGCCGTTCACTGACAAATCATCGACTAAAAGTTGGAAAAATCTCTGAAAGAAGATTACTTCATCTAAAGACATAGACAAGCTAATGAACATTGTACAGAACCCTTTCCACAATAAATGACTTTGTTGTTGTTGCCATAAATCAATTTATTATGAATATGGAAGTGGACAGAGATGGAAATGAGTTCATTGATGGTGTCAGCTCTTAGGCTCTGGAGGATGACTGATTGTTCCCACGACGATAATATTTCCCTGGGTGAAACAAACTTTTTACAGAGGTTGTTGCCTCCTTGTGTGTCACTTCCCTTGTTTTGGTTAAAAAAATAAAACAAACTACAAGCAATCTTTAATGCATCATAATTCTAGTTAACCCTTTTACGGTTCACATCAATTACATCAATTCAGCAGGGCTACCCTGCTAAAAGAAAATGGAAAAAACAAATAAATAAATAAATTCTAGTTAACCGTTTTAGGGTTTACATCAATTCATCATATACGAAAAATGATCAATGAAAACTACGACGGGCAAAGGAAATTTGGTTGACCACAGACTAGATCACATACTGACAAAAATTTCCAGATACCTTAATTAATATTCACAACCATGGGTCCCACTTTTGGCTGAAACAGCAATCCAACAAACAAACAAACAAACAAAATTGTAACTAACAGACACCCATAAGAAAAGACATGATTACCTGAGGATTCTGCACAAAGATTCCTTCAAGTAAAGGGAAGGGGGATGAAGGATCATTGTTTATCATTCCAAATCTTCTGAAAAAGCATGTCTGTACTAACAAAAATGATAGAAAACAGCGCATGTATGATTATATATGCAATTCACCAAGCCTCTGACACAAATGAAGTTATATTACAACTCATAATTCATCCCTAAAGACAGTATTTATCTTGAACTGTTACTTGAGGATTGTCTGTCATGAACAGTTTCTTCAACTACATTTTTGATTTTGAGGAAAAAATGTCTTAGTTCTGAAAAAAAAAATTGAAGTGTTGTGTTGACGATGGATTTCACAGTAAATACCCGAGGTTTGCAAAGTTGACGGTGAGTGTGAATGAGGATTGAAGAGGTCATCAGGACTGAGGCAACAGCTGGAAAAGTCTTAGGTTTGATCTATGGAGAGCAGGTTTTATGATTATTTATGTGAAGTAATGATCATGAAAAAAAAAACAAGTTTTCTTGACAATACATCTATTCACACTGGAATTACCATGGTATTCAGTACCACAGTAATTTGTTACTGTTCTCATTGTGAAATACCACGATAATAGATATGGCAGTATTTCAGTTGGTACTGTTCTCATAAATGAAATAGCATGGTATTTTTGGCTCCAAAAGTACACCTCTCTAAGCTAAGCACTGCACATATGCATATCTCCTTCGGGGAAAAGACAGTATGTGTCCCAGGTAGTGTGAAAAATACACTGCAGAGCAGTGGCTGGTTTTTTATGATAGGATTTACACTCAAATGTCACATGTGTAATTTTATCTTAATGTAAGGTTTGAATTACCACCTTTAAATACCATGATATTTTGCCAGATCTTCATGAGGTATTTGTGTTCACATTACGACATACCGTGTAAAATATTGCAAGTGTGAATGTGCTACTGAAAGACCCTCTCTCAGATTTCATGCTTGTAACATCGATGTGAGAAGCTCCATACAGACATCTGGAGAGACTACTGCAACATCTACTTAAAACGGTTTTCTTGGAAATGTTATTGTAATCTCCCTATCTTTCAAGCAAAGTACCTATTCAAAGAGTACCCCTGTGGCACACTGAGAACCACATTTGTGATGGACCACATTTGATGGTTAGATGATGCCAGGAGGACACTCTGTCCCACAGGTGTTCATGTATCTAATCTCTGGGCTTGTTTTGATTTGGAAGGAATAACAAGAGCTTGATTCTCCTTCAAATGCTTGCTTTCTGCTCCTCAAGAGACAGTAATGCACAAAATCAATTCTTCCTCTCTTCAAATTGGCAGCATCTTTGACACTGACTGACTATCTTCCTACACAGATGTGACAAAGTGAAGAGCACCGTAAAGATTTAATTTCCTGGCTTTGATAGAGGGGCCTGCTATCCAGATTTTAATAAGTCCCCCTTCGTGAGGAAACATGTCCATGGAACCGACAGGGAGGATACTATACATGATAAGCAAACTGATTCTTCATTCCATAAAAACAAACAGGGGTCAAGGGTAGGGGGGGGGGGGCCTTATATAACCAATATCATGGCAAACACACACAGACACACATACGTACAAACACGTACATTATCAGTACTAAGTTTTATATATGGACATCACACAAATAACACACACAAATAACATACACACAAACATACACACACACACTCACCACATATTTTTGTAATCTTCATGCGCCTACAGAGTTTTTCAGTCGGTCCCAAGGTGCTAACCTTCAACTTCTATATTTACTCATGTCTACTAAAGACAAGGAAAAATACTTGATTCCAGCAAAACACAACATCACTGAAAAACATGTCATCTTGGGACACTGGGAGATTACCAAACGATGGAATTAGTCACGTGTGTAATACATCCCTCAGACCAAGAAGCAGAAGCAAAGAGTGAATGACGAATGCCATTCTAACATGCGCTTATAAACTTAATGTAGAAAACTGTCAGAAGGGAGTGAACATCAAAAAGCTAGGTCTATGTTGTGTCAGTTCAACAGGTAATGAGGCATGTACTAAGTCCGTCACACACACACACACACACATACACATACAGACAGACAGACAGACACATAACAACAACACAGGTGCATGCACAGCAAAAGGGAAGAAAGGATTGACATATGATAAGTTTGAAAGGTATCATTGCTACATCCTGTACTTGTATTACCTGTTCAAATAGTTGCACCCATCCTCAGGAAAAACAATAGCCATTTTCACCCTTGAGGCAGCGGTCTGGTTTCAGGTAAGAAAATCCATTCGCACTTTGCCAGCCCCATTTCACAGTCAAGCGAGCCCCCTCGGCATCAAATGCCAGAATTTAGCAATCACATTACCTCTTACATTTCTCATCTAATTCTAATTCACTTTGAACAATACAGAAACAATACCTGCTAAACTTCAAGCAAAACAAATCGAAACAAGTGGGAAAGAATGAAATGTAGGGCTGGTTTTTAACCTCTCATACTAACCATTCATTGAGTTTTTATACTTTCCCTAAAAGATACAGATGTTCTATGCAAGAACGGCTTGCTCGATTGAAGAAGGAAATATCCACATGCATATATTCCTTCAAATAAACATCATTTTAGTCTACATTGTACAGATTCAAAAACATGAAAGAATTACAGTATTTTATATTTTGAAAACCATACTGTTTTCTTTTGTACCTTAAGCCCTACCTCACCCCCCCCCCAAAAAAAAAAAAAAAAAAACTTCTTCACAGATCAAAACAAAAAACCATGCCAAGAGCTTCAACCTCTGACATCTGCTAATAAGATTTCAGGTACTGGTGCTCTCCACCACATGTAAAGGAGAAATCTCTCTGCAGGTGTCTTTCATGGGATCATATGACATTAATCTTTCAAGCGAGGGCTGCAGTGCAATGTTACAGAAGGATTCAATGAGCATCAAGTTAAGCACACTCGCAGTCTTTACAAACTTTTCCACTCAAAATACACACAAACTAACAAACTTTGATAAAGGTCCTGCAGATGTATTACTTTCAGGTTTCAGCAAGAATCCTTGTCATTAGTGAAGGCAATCTAAGAGGAAGACTACAAGAATAATGAAAGGAAAGAAGGAAACAGAACTGGACTAATTAAGATGAGAGGGGCTTTTACAGTATGTTTAAGGAAGGAAATGAACAAAACATGATGTAAAGTGTGATAAGGAATATAGGAAATATAATGAAAAGGCCGATTAAAATGTACAAAGTAAAGAAAAAGATAAGGTATGACAAAGGAAAAGTTACCACTTACTAATTTACTGCTATGAGTCATTTTGACAAATGAGTAAATATGAAACCATGAATCCATTACATATACCTAATTCTGTACTTGTTTGTGTGTGTCCATAAAGTCTTAACCTGGTGGAATTAAGATGCAATTCTCCATACAAAGTAGTTTTGGCTGGTACTGAAAAAAAAACCAAAAAAAAAAAACCAACTGTCTGCTAGGTCAATGTCCGCTAGTGGCCAGTGGCTGAAGGCTGATGACCGTATTAGAGCAATAATGCACTAAGCTTCACAAGACCACTGGAAGCCTTTCTGCTTTAGAATGAAGAGATTGCAATTGTCCCTCCGGCTTGGAGTTCTACACTGATGAGACCGAATGAGACCAGTCTACCAACCAGAAATGAATAAAGTGAGAAGACTTTTAGCACTACATTAAGACATCTTAATACATCTCATCCTACTGCTAAGTGAGCTCACTAATAGAGAGTGTCATTTCTTCTTTCAGAGTGTCAGTGGGGAGAGGTTGATTCACTCAAATTGTAATGCCACTAGTATCAGATGCACAATTTCCTCAGCTAAAATCTCAGTAAAAATCTAACTCTACTAAAGTCAAATTCTAATAACCATATAAAGCACTGTTCTCATAAATCAATTACCCGCTGATATTTGTAAAGCTCCAACTTTAAGATGCTTTCATACACTATTATCTGATTTCTTAGATTGAGCATGGTACTAAAAAATCAGACATAATGATATACCTAATGTAGCAGAGGAATTTTATTTTTTTCTTTTTTCATATTTGCTTGTTTTTTTCTTGTCTTTAATTCATATCAAATATTTCATTGTGTTTGTAAATGTTTTAACTGGAAGGCTTTTTTGTTTTTGTTTTGTTTTTCTTTTATTTATTCTAAGCTTCGTGTGGTGAAAAAAATGCATGGGAGCCATCATAAAAAAAAGGAAAGAAATGGTTCTTAATCAGACATGTAAGACAAGTTTGTCAATGATTTTTTTTTTTTTTTTTTTTTGTGGTGAGTTTTATCATGTGCCATAAGAAACAAATTGCCAAGATAATGTCATTTTGATTGGGTAATTTGAAATGTTTCTCTTCTATTGTTTGTCAGTTTGTCTTCTTCTCAACTTCAGCAGTATTGGCAAGCACAGGGGTAAGATTGGTTTTCACTGGTCTTCATTTTATGTGCAGTCACTTCTAAAACATCAATCTACAATTCTGGAAAGAAATTTCTTTCAAATGTCAATTTTTTGAAAGAAACTCTCACTATTTTCTCAGCACTATATATGCAAATTAGTGCTCTCTTTAGACTACCAACGTCTTGGCCATTATTACTGAATTGTGCGTCATCATAAGTAGAAGTTTTTCTGCTTTAAGGATGAATGGCTGTGTTGATGATCTGTGTATTTTTTATACATATCACAAGTCAGGTAGAAATGTTTCGTCAAACTGAAAATTTACATCCATAATGCACTTCATCAGTGCTCTGGAGCTTTTTTTCTTTCTTTCTCTTTGCTTGCAAAGCTACAACGAAGAAATGGAGGAGATTGATTTCAATAAAAAAATACAAATATGTCATATCAGAGATGAAAGCTCAGAAATATAGAATGTGTAAATAAACATTCCCCCCTCGTAAGGGGGAATGCTGGACAAGTGACATGGGTCATGTGATACGGGATGAATGACGTCGAGAGGAAAGACCATCATCATACCCCACTTTAGGATGATCCTACCTTAGGGCACCATGGTAACACAAGGAGGGTTTTTCTCTACCACTGGTCCCAAGGGCACAAACAGACACCTCTCTGGATCCCACTACAAACTACAGTCTGCCACAGTCTGCCACTCAGTCACATTATCACGTCATCAAGACTTGATAATTTGAAAAAAAAGATACAAAAATTAGGGCATTTTTATCTTTACATTCCATCTCATCTTTTTAAGTGATAGGGGCATAGCTTAATGCACAATTTTTTTTTTCTTCCTTGAGGAAATATTTACAACATATTTTCGTAAGCATGCCCTTTGACAGAGCAAACTTAAGTTATGCACTATGTTATCAAATAAGTGTACCATTTCCCTGTAACCTTTAAGGCTTTTATACTTTGAAGGTGCTGATTTATTCATTTATTATAATGTGTAGTGGAAGTTTGTAATTTGAATACTTTGTAGCATCAAGCACATAAAAAAAAGGTAAGTACATATGTACGTATGTACACTTGCAATGAAATCTTTTGCATTCACTTATATGACAGAAAAGGAGAAGACATAGATAGTGGTTATCACATGTCACAGCCATCCAGAACCAGTACAGTGTAGCTCACCATCGTTGACTCATTTATCAGTAAATAAAATCCCTAAAATAGACAGCCAGTCACTAAGAATGAAATCCTTTTTATGGTTAGCCACTCTTTTCACTGAGAATGAAATCCCTTCAATAGATAATTACTCTAGTAATTGAGAATAAAATCCCTTCAATGGATAACTACTCTAGTTATTAAGAATAAAACCCCTTCAATAGATAGCCACTGTAGTTACTGAGAATAAAATCCCTTCGATGGATAGCTACTCTGAGATTAAGATCCCTTCAATACATAGCTGCTTTAGTTATTGAGAATAAAATCCCTTCAATAGATAGCTACTCTAGTTATTGAGAATAAAATCCCTTCAATATATAGCCACTCTGGTCACTGAGGATAACATCCCTTCAATAGATAACTACAGTCAAACCTGTCTATAGCGGCCACCCAAGGGAGACGGAAAAAGTGGCCATTATCAGTCAGTCCGCAGCACGTATGCTAATGAGCCAATCCGGCAAGATTTATTCAGCACTCTCGTTGACAATCTTTGCGTTTGAAAGGTGTCTCGTCGTGCGAGATTTTGCGAGACTTTGATAGGGCTATGGTTTTCACAGTGTAGTGACTTGTACATACATTCATCATGGCTACAAGTCACGGTAAATTGTTCTCCAGACTTTGATCTTTATTTTGATACTAAATTTGCGTATAATATCGGACCTTATCATGACTATATAATCAGTTGAATTTGCGTAAATTTTACCTGCTTTTCACGGAAGATTTTGTCGTCTAAAGTTCTTTTTTGGTTCCTGACCGGATTAAGAAACTGTTGTTTCTGATTTTGGCTTTTTCGTAGAGAGGAAACTTATCATGTATCATATCATATTATATCATATCATATTTATCATATATTGGAGTCAAGGAGATGCAAGCATAATTTATACTAGTTTTTCCGTTTTGAAATGTCTGTAAAATTCACTCCTAAGCCGGAAGTATGCTCCACACAAAGCGTACAGTGGCGCGAAAGAGCTCTCTCATTGGACAGTGCTTGCATTCAGCGCTTGAACCACACGCGTGCCAAGAAACCGCAAGTGGCATGAAACCGTTATGTAGCAGCGTAATGACGTAATGCAAGCGCTGAATGCAAGCGCTGTCCAATGAGAGAGCTTACTCTTGAGATTGCACGGTCTCAAGCTGATCAGCACTGACATCGATGCATATTTTACTGGCTCCTGACCGGATTAAGCAACAATTGTCAAGATATTTACATGGATACAAAGATTAGGAGATGGACTACCAAATAAAGCATTTTCATTGAAACGCAAGGTGAATCTGGTATTTTTTTGACGTCTTGAACGTGTACAGCACGAATTACTTTTTTCATCATTTTTCAAGCTCAAATTACGCTATGATATTTTTCATTTACAATAATTTGAGTAACATGTGACGATAGTTTACATATTTTCCTTGAATTTGATACCAAATTTGTGAACATAAGCTGTATTTTTGTTGCCGAAAGCCCAAGGACAAAATTCCCTTACGCAGCTCATTTACGTATGCAAGTCTAGAGCGGGCTTGCATACGAGTTGAATAAATACGAGCGAATTATCAGGTGCTGCGGACTGACTGTTATAGACAGGTGGCCACTATAGACAGGTAATACAATTTTGCGTGCATTGCTTACATATACATGTATCATTGTTGTATCCTTACATGTACATGTATGTGTGTACGTATGCACACACCGTGAGTTTCATGCATTTAACCATGTCGGTGTATATGAAATTGTTGCACAGTAGTATGTGTATTGTAGTGAAGAAAGCTTAAAGGGATCATATTGTTTTGGTTGAGACCTAATTTCAGGTTTCTAACATTTTTTGGTGAGATAAAGAAAAACCTCTTATGAAATGTGAAAGAGCATGTAATTCTATGAGAAATTCAATGTTTATTTGATGAAAATTGGTTTTGAAATGGCTGAGATATCCATAAAAGAGCACTTCTAATAAAGTGTGGGACCCACACTTTATTACGATCACTTTGTTTTACTTTGATCTTGGATGTTTCAGTCATTCCAAACCTGATTTTCATCAAATAAACTTTGAATTCAGGACCTCTAAAATGGTATGCTCTGTACTATATCATAAGTGTTTCCTTGGTATCTCGCAAAAAGTTAAAAGCCCAATTTTCATCTCCATCAATACTGTACCATCCCTTTAACACTAGTGCATTATTATGACTGAATGAGGGTTGAATGCAGCGGTAGCGATCACTGAACGTAGCCTGCACGGCTACAAAGCAGAAAAACATGCTGAATTATCGGCTCGGCCACGGCTCCATTGGGTTTTTGGCCGCTATGGACAGGTTAAAATCTACCGGGGGAAACAAATTTGTGGCCGCTGGCCGCATTAGACAGGTGCCCACTATGCACAGGGTCTTTAACAGGGCTTTTCACTCGGGGGGGGGGGGGGATTTTTCAGTGGCCGCTATAGACAGGTGGCCATTAAGGCAGGTTTGACTGTACTCTAGTTACTGAGAATAAAATCCCTTCGATAGATAGCTAATCTAGCTATTGAGAATAAAACCCATTCAACAGATAGCTACTCTACTTACTGAGAATAAAATCCCTTCAATGGATAGCCAACTCTGGTCACTGAGGATGAAATCCCTTCAATAGATATCCATCCCGTCACTAAGAGAATGAAATGCTGTTAGCACATCTCTTGCACATTGATTACATTAGAGGATGTGAGATTTGTCAGTTTTAGCACCTTTCTTCCCAAGTGACACAGGTAAAGGACACCTTGAGTGAGTCTCGTCTTTCAGTGACAACAAAGGATAACAGGGCTCTTGTGGGGTGAATGGGTGCAAAAATGACTTATTAAACTTCTCAGAAAAGAGAGACCTGGTGATCTGTAATCTGAATGAAGCATACAATGATACATGACATTACAAATCATTTCCTTACAGCACAAGCTGAAGAATTTTCCTTGATGCTGTGAATCCTGGGTATAGTAGCAGTGTATAGACATATACAGCAATGACCTGAATCTGTCTCCGTCAATGAATCATAAAAGACATCAAATCTAAAAAGCAGGGCAGGGTGAGTACCAGGGGTGCCGACTGGGACTGGAAGCAGGTGAAAGCAGGGCAGGTTCGGAAGAGTTCCATCCTATCCCAAGTAAAACCCTTCCCTCCGGGTCTTCAGCTATACTTGCCACCACATCCTCAAAGATCTCTTTAGCTTATTACGAAGGAAATGTCCCTGTACACATTTATTATTGACCATAACCGATGTCTCCTTGACAAATCAAATCTTATTATTTGAAGATTAACCTAGGAATGGCAGGACTTTGTAAGGCTAGTGTTACACATGTCATCACTTGCAATGAGAGATCAGTCCTGTCAGACACACTGTAGAGCCTACCTTGAATAAGGGTCACTGGCCAAATAAATTTGATGCTCAAGATGCATTTCATTTTGCTTAAAGTTCAGTGCTGCTAAAAGCATGTCGGTCGACAACCATCCACAAGACATCCCTGTATAGACAGGATACCACAAACACAAATAACAAAGTGCATGCTTGCATTTGTCTCTGGCAAATCAAAGAAGTCAATATTTGTCTTTGTTTCATGATGCCTTTCATATTAGTCATGATTTTCTTGCACTATCTTTCTTTCTTCCATTATGATTCTTATGGGTGGAAAGAGGAAAGCAATCAGTGAGACGTTCTTGTCTTGGGGACATTAATTTTGCTGATCAGAGGAACAAATGAGTAGAGTTGTAGAAGAGTAACGGATAGAATTAGGCCTGCATGACAACGTGGAGCAGTAGAGGAACTAGGCACGCAGATTTGTGGCATCTCAATCTCATTACTTGTCTAATGAATGACTATCCACTCAGCCAGGCACCTTCCTCATTCATACTCGGCTTAATGTCATTATACTTTACGCACAGCCTAATCACATAAAGAAGACCAAATAATTAGGCACCATAGGTTTTTACTAGGTCGCATCTTCCATTGCGCAGAAAACCAAAACAGATGGGGGAAAACTAAAGCAAAGACAATATGACATCAATTTTCAGATGCTGATGCATTATGATGTTTTCATGAAGCACAGTATATCACAAAGATAAGAAAATGTTGATTGCTTTTCATTTGCTGAATAATATCAGATTGATTAGTTGAAAGGTTGGAAGCAAACAAGGGGCCCCTGGCATTCATTAAGAAAGCTTTCATGTCAATTTAAACAAGATACAAGCATTAATTTCATATAGAATATGAAAATTTTTACAAGGGAGTTCAGACGATACATGTCATTCATGAATGAAACATGTACCATCAGCAGGAAAGGATAAAGAAGTGTTTGGTATTATAAAAGTCAAAATGTAGTGACAATCTGGGGCAGAGAAGGATCAAAGAGAGAAGATGGAGAAATGAAACTATTTGGTATCTCAAATCCTGAATGACATATTGAAGATGGTCATTTTTTTTTTTATTCTATCATCACATTAGATTCAAGTTCTTTCAGTACCAGCAAAAAGAGAATGGAATCCCCTCAAAACTTGCTGAGATGAGTGTTTGCGTAGGATGTCTTTATTGGTGTGGATAAATGATAAATGACATGTTTATTGGTATATTTATCATGATAACCTCATCCATTCAAAGGCATGATTAGTCATTCATTATACCTGTCAAATCGTGCAATTCACAGGAAAAAAAGCTTCCTCTCAAAGCAGTACAATTTAGCTTCTTTTGATCTGTAACCAGGAGACCTTTTCTTCATTCAGAAAATAAATGTTTATGTAGGATTTTAAACTTTTTGCTTTTGTCCAACTAGCAATTTTGGAATTTATAAATTCATTGCAGTATGCAGTCCTTAGGTAATTCATATAACATGTCATAGTCCACATTGTTTCTTTTATACTTCTTAAACTCTTTGCTAAGTCATCAAGTCATATGGCAATGAGTCTATTCAACCTGTTACTAAACCTAATAGATTTCATTAATAAAGTCTATTATGCTAAACTTTCATGGTTTTAGTTGCAATGGGTCGATGGGATGTCATAATGAATAAGTTTTGATATGTAAGACCTGCTATAGAAATCTTTAACATTATGGCTACACGTGATAAAATAAATTGACAAAAAAAAAGACATAAGAAAAAGATGGTGAATGAAGCATAAGTTCTGACCTCATTCTGACACCGGGGCAGGTTGGGTTGTGACTTGAAGGAAGCATTATCATTCTGAGTGCAAAGTCAATTAGAGTGACAAGTCTATTCAGAGAGATTGTAAAGATGACTTTGTCTCTACTGACATGCTGCTTGTCCTTACTGGAAGAGTAGCCCTTATCACTAATCAAATTTGTGAAAATTGATGGAGAAGTGTTAAACATCCTTTCAGTTGTAATGAATCATCTACAGTAGATGTTAAAAAAGAACACAAGTGATGGATTTATCTATGTCTTCAAATTTTTAAGTGTATCTATGGAATTTTGGATAATACCAATCACAACCACACACAACACACCACACACCACACCAAAGTTTAATGGCAGGCATCCATGTTAAATCTAGGGTTTTTCCCCTTTTTGGCTTGACCTTCATGTAAAATTACAGCAATCTCACCATTCACTCCCCAGACCCGGCTCCAATCTATCAATGTCACAAACCATTTCCTAAACATCTGGCTTGCCGAGGTTGAAGCTGCTTTTCCCTTTCACAAACAGCAAGCATCATTCTTCCATCTCGCCATCTCTCTCTCTCTGCTACAAAGTGAGACAACATAATCTTGACTTACCACCTGTAGAGTTCCTGGGTGTCAATGATAGATTGAGACCATACTTCATTACATCAGTAGATGAGATAAAAACAAGAACACTAGAGAAACTTTACATTTCACACAAAAGACCTTTTTACTCTGGTAAAAGAGTCTCCTTGTCATTACTAAAGCCTTCCATCACTCATCCTCGAAATGATAAGGAAATAGCCCCTAAGTGCCTCATTTTATAGTAGACATACACTTTGTTTTGAAAAACACTATGTAGCAGCTGCCATAAAACAACATGCTTCTGAGGTTACTTGGTGTATCTACAATTCTTCAAAGGGTTTGAACCAAACTTTCCATGGTTTTGATGGCAACAAATAAACACATTCATTAAAAGTTGCCCACGTTTGTTCACTGTTATTTAAGTCAACAAGGTTTAATCTAGATTTACTTTGTTGACATTAATTAGCATGAAAAAAAAAATCATGAAAACATAACAGTATGCACTCTCATCTTCATTTCAGGTCCGGAAAAAGTAGCATTTAAACTGATTCCCAACATACACATAAGATCTTGTTAAATAATCAGAACAAGTTATACCTGTTATATGACATCTAAGCTTCCAGTGTTAAGATATTCAATTACCTCCCCAAAAATGTAAGAATGATAAGTAATTTGAAAGCTTTTGAAAGAATGTTAGAGTGTGTGTGTTAGTGTGGATTTCATAATTACGTTTGAGCTTATTTGTTTGAATTTACGTGAACCTGTTTGTGTCACCCTCTTTTGTAGCATTTGTGTTTAGTGGTTATGTCTATATTACTTTTCTTTTTTTTCTTGGTATCTAGTTTCTGCTATGTTGTAATGTATTTCATTATGTTATGCTTGTCTTTATTGTTGATTTGCTTTGATTGATTTGTTAACTGTTGTGTTGTTTTTGTTGTTAATGTAACACTGTATTCATGGCCTCTCTGAAAAACAGCCTTACCTGGGTGATCGAGGGCATTTTATCCTGTGATTAAATAAAATAAGACAAACAAACAAACAAACAAACAAACAAACTCTACTAAGTAGAAAGTCAGTTGGTCTGTGAAAGTATTATCCATCATCCACTAGCCGTAACTTGGAAGTTACTGGTACCATTAAAAGCACATAACATATTACAGAATGATATTCATCAATATGTATGATTTCTGTAGACTTATCTACTTTTTAAAAAAAAAAAGTGTTGTAGCTCCCTCACTATCTTTTGTTGTTACCCACAGTAACAAAATGTAATCAACACATACATCCCTCTGCAGCATGTCAGGTATATCTTGAGCTTCAAAGTTTCAACAAAACATGTTTGTAGTAACCCACATACTCTAAATCCACACACATTCACAACATAAAACTTTTGCATATTGTAGCTGACGGCTTTTTTCGTGACATGAGACTTTCGCAAATTGCCATCGGCATTGAATGCATTGTGTAGACAAACACTTATGTGTGCATTTTTTTGTTGTTGTTGTTGCAAATCTTGGCTCCTGACAAAACTTAAGTTTCAAGTATGCTAAAATTTCTGGTTTCACAGTATTCTGCAATGAAAAAAAAAATGTATTCTTTAAGCCCCTAATACAAAGAAAAGTGAAATTAAGCTCATGTTAGTCACTTACTTCGTTAAAGGTCCTGTTTACCTTTGGGAACAGTGATTTAAAAAATTTTCAAGATATGACATTTAATGCATATGTGTAGGTCTGTTGTACCACAAAACATCTTACCATATAAAATTTTTGCGATAAAGCCTAAAATATAAGGAGATATCTGTATTTTTCTCAATAAACTGTAACTGTAGACAGTTTAGTCTGGAAACATTTTTAATTATAACTATTTTTCACATTATATTTTGCACAACTTAATATCAATTTTACTGATTCACATTTTTACAGTCGTTGTTTCTATCCCAAACTCACAGTTTAGAACTATTTTGAAGCACTAATGTTGGGTTTTCGTTTCATCTGCAAATGGTAAATTATGCCTTTAAACCTTTGTGTGCTTTGAATGACAAATGGCAAAGAAAACCCCATAGCATTGTACACACTTTCTAATGTGCCAGCACAGAAAGGGTTAGATGCAAAATAGAATGAGTTTCATAACCTAACCTAATAGTTTTATAGATGTATTACAAAGTCATTTGAAAACACTAGCATGGCAAACACCCAAATTTCTCAAAATAACCAGTCATCTTACAAAGACATGAAACACAAAGATAAAAATGTTAGCATTAGCCTCCTACCTCAAGCAACCACTACCTCTAATATTGGCACAAAAACTTGTTTCATTATTATATGAGTAACACAAAAACCTCTTGTATCAATTCTCCCACTTGCAATTCACTATAAAAGTAATTCTGAATTTGAATTCAAGAAACTGCCTCGAAATGAAAAAAAAAAAAAACTGAAAACTTCCACTGAAGCATGATTGCTCATCCTTGGAAAACACAATTGGAGGTAAACAGAGATGAGAATGCCTTGGAATAAGTCGCACCTGAAATTGCTGATATGGTATTCAAGGCCATGGAGTTGAGTTTAATTAGAAAGAGAAGAGAACCAGTGATATCCTTTGAAGGAAGACAGGATGGGGTGGGGATGGAGAGGAAGCAACGCTTTTCCAAACATCCGGCAAAATCCAATCAGGTCCCCTGGGAGGTTGTTTGCTTAGATCAGAAAGTCAAAGAGAGGAGAAAGAGGACAATCTTACCTCACTTTCTCCTACCAACCTGGCAGTGAAACCTGCCCATGATACTTGGCAGTGAAACCTACCAGCCTGGCAGTGAAACCTGCCCATGATCCCTGGCAATGTTCCAATCCTCTTTTCAAAGTTATCACGGTAACCCAAGGGACTCATTTTGACTGCATAAGTGTCTGTGTCCATGCCAAAATAACGGCAAACACATTGCAACTGACAAAGAATGAAGGAATTTTATTTGCTTCAATCTAATTATCTGTGAAAAGACATGAATGTATGTGACTTTAAAATTTATTTTGGCAATTGTGAAATAACAGGGTTTGTCTTGACAGTGCACATGTGATCTTTCAGGTGTTTTTAATTAGAATTACTAACAGGACACTATATCCACTCCTTCAGAGCACAAATAATACTAATAAAGCCAATATGTATCAAACAAACTATAATTATTATTATAACTATCTATTTGGCAATTCAACATAAATACAAGAGTACATAGAACACAAACAGAAAATCATTACACCTGTAGTATACTTTGTTAAGCAAATATCACATAGAATGGCTTGCTTTGTTCATCTAATTGTAGGATACAAACCACTCTGTAAAAAGTGATGTAGAATACTGTAAAACGTGATATATTCGCGGCATGAAAATTTTGCGAATTGGAGCCGATGGCCTTTCTAGCAGCATGAAATTTTTGCGACTTGCCACTGGCATCCAATGCATATTATGTAGGCAAGAACTTTTACGTGCATTTTAATTTCGCAAATGTTGCAACTCGTAAAATTTGTGAAATTAAAATGCATGTGAACATTCCTCGTTTTACAGTATCTGGGGTCCAGCAAGGGTTAATGTATTTGTACATGAAGGTTAAAACCAGTCTTGTGGGGTTTATTTTCTGCATAACATGCACATAATGGAAATGAAAGTGGAAATTTTGTGTATATCACGTGACCAGAAACTAGCACGAAAATAAAAGCAGAGAAGTATATTTTACTTGTTATATGTACCACTGTGTAATGTCTTGATTCCGCAGAACTGATATCACAGGAAATTTGTTTTACTAGGCAGAGCGTAAAACATTTACTTTTATGAAAATTTCCACTTTTACAGCCATAGACAGTGAATCTAACACATACAAAGCTGACTGTACCTGGTCCTAAAAATATAAATTCCATAGAGAAAAGACTTTTTAGCAGAAAGGACTTTTCGACACAACATATTTTCTTGAATTTTCAGTTGCAAAAAGTGACCCCAAAAAAGAAAAAAAAAAGCGAGAGAAATCTTAATTTCTAATTTCTACTAATATTGCTGCATTCACTCAACCCACGTCTGTGAAGATGAACTTGTTCTTTAACCTCTGACTCTTTTACCTCTGACATTTAACCTCTGACTCTTTTACCTCTGATATTTAACTTCTGATTTGCTTACCTCTGAGACTTTGACACCTGGTATTCCACACCTGATAGTTTGAAACTGACTCCTTCCTTTTGCACACATTCATCAAGCATATAATTTGTTTGATTGAAAAACTTGACTGACAGATTTTATCATAGGTTACATAAAGCTAGTTATCATGGAAGAATTCCATACTGATAGTCTGCCATGCACAGTTGCTACCAATATGTTGTCTTGATATTGCCTGTGCATTTTGGCACAAGAAGTACCATGTTCTACAATATGACGACAGCAATGGAATGGAGACCATTTTAAAATCATGGAAGGTTGCATCACTTATTTTCTGGCACAGCATTCCAGGAAGCAAATATAGACACATAGGCCCGAATTCACAAAGGTGGTACTAATGAAACCATGGTTTGAACCATGGACAAAAACCATGGAGCGCCAAGTGTCGCACGGAATATTTCGTTACGAAACTGGTCATTTCGTCGACAAAATGACCATTTCGTCAACGAAATCATTATTCCTTGGACGAAATGTTCATTTAGTTACAAAATGACTGATTTCGTAACAAAATATTCCATGTGACACTTGGCGCTCCATGGTTTTTGTCCATGGTTTAAACCATGGTTTCATTTGTACCACTTTCATGAATTCAGACCATAGACACTGAAGAGTAGCTCTCAGCTGAATTTGCAAATATTTTCCATCATTACACATGAACTCTAAGCAGACATTTGAAATTGAAGTAGAAAGATGAACAGTGATACTAAGTTTATAAAGGCAGTCAAGGACTAGTTCTTACTCAAGCTGAATGTCTATCAACCAGCCCTCAGAGCTCCAGCCTCATTACAGCATGGAACACATGTTGCATTGCTATGGTTACTTTTGTTCAAATAGTTCTTGGCTCATTATTTGTAGCAGGTGATACGAGAGAGAGATAATTGGACAAAGCCCTGCTCTCTATCATTTTCAGTGTGTATGTACAGGTATACTGCATATTGGAATCACTATCCTTTGTTTTAGTCCATTACATGACCCTGTATTTAGTCATTTACTTCTAAAAACAGCATTGTTTTGTCACATTTTAAGCCTTTTTTTCCAAGGAAAGGGAACTTTTGATGGCATATGGGCTACTGCAAGGTTTCATTAATGATCTTCCAGAACTTGGTGGCTGACTCATATCTATATCTCTTATAAAATATACAATTTAAATGGCCTTACCAAACATTACATTATATAGACACATGTACATGCAATGGACAAACAGTCCGCAGTGGAATTTGAGTTTCAGAAGTAAAAATTCTCATTTTGTTGTGAGTCCCTTTTATCATCAGTTGGAAGATCACTTATATTCAAGACTGACTCCAGAAATACAGTATTAATTACAAGAGTGTGCTTAAAACCACATAATGGATCATTTTTGGACCAAGATGCTTCTATCATTTCAGAAATGAATGCGATGATGTACATCTGGACTGCAGTGAAGAAAAATATTGTGAAATTGCCTTTCTGTGAATGAATATTCCTAACCAGTCAACTGAAGGAATGAAAATCCCAATATAGCTAGAGGGCATCCATTTACAAGGAATGCATAGCTAGGCCAAGCCACCGCTAGCTGAAATGCATTATTCAATCTACCAATAACTGTCATGGGAGGGCCCTCTTGATAATAAAATGTCGGAAATCCTGAATTTCTTCTCAAGGTATCATGTGACATTGTGCATTACCTTTGTTCATCTCCTGTGAAACAAATGTCAGCCTTCAAGACAGAATGCATTGCTGAAAATAAAATCTCTCTGAACTGCCAAATTCAATGATATCAATAGCCCATGTCAAGCTCTTGCCATCTTTTGGAGTTCCTCTGTAGAGTTGTATGAAACTGGATGGATTCCCTTAAAAGCAAAGGTCAAGAATTTCTTGGAATGCTTGTGACAATGAATAAGCATGGCATGAAAAGGGATGGTGCGCTTGACATGGCAGGGCAAATCAAAAAATAACAAATGGAATAGGGAAAAGAAAAATATAACTAGAGACAAAAAAAAAGAGGAAAATATATGCAATAATAGTGTCACGATAGAGGAATGCATTAAATGCCAATTGCCTTGATTTTAATTAAAAATCCGAGTTTTCGGGGGCCTCCCCCTTCATCAAGGATGAAAGTGCTAATGAATTTTCACAATATTAACAGTGAGGTGTTAATATCCTACTAGCACACGCAATCTCAGTGTAACTAAAACAAAAAATAACATATAATAACAAACGCATGCTAAGTTGCGCGCTTATGAGTGCCATACTTTATGTCATCATAGTGATGACATAACACTGAGATTGCGCACATTAATAACAATAATAGAACAACAGACATGAATAACAATAATAGAGGCGTCATAATGGCAATGAAGTGATAAAATCTGTTATGTGCTTGTATGCATTACATAGAGCGAAGAGAGAGAGAAGAGCAAAAAGTACGAAAGAAGGGAAGAAGGTGAGAAGGAAACAAAGAGGAAAAGAAGGAAGGAAGGGGTGAGGAAAATGCCATACATGTCATGGTACATTTACTAGTAACACATCAAGACTACGTAAGTTGCCCAGTACTAGTTTGCATTAATGCATTCCTCTATTGTGACATTATTATTGCTATTTCTAGTACTGCCAATACACGGAACAAATATATATATATATATATATATATATATATATATATATATATATATATATATATATATATATATATATATATATGAGAGAGATAGAGGGTAGGTAGATAGATAGAGAGATAGAGAGGTAGATAGATAGATATACAGATAGATAGAGAGGGAGGTAGATAGATAGATAGACAGGTAGATAGATACTAGTAGATAGATAGATAGAGAGGTATATAATAGATAGATATAGAGGTAGGTAGGTAGGTAGATAAATAGATAGATAGATTGATAGATAGATAGATAGATAGATAGATAGATAGATAGAGAGGGAGGTAGATAGATAGATAGACAGAGAGGTAGATAGATAGATATATAGACAGATAGAAAGAGAGGCATGTAGATAGATATATAAACAGATAGATAGATAGATAGATAGAGAGGTAGGTAGATAGATAGATAGAAGAGGAAGGTAGATAGAAAGATAGATAGATAGATAGATAGATAGATAGATAGATAGATAGATAGACAGACAGATAGATAGGTACATAGATAGATAGAGAGGTAGGTAGATAGACAGATAGATAGATAGATAGATAGATTAATAGATAGATAAATAGATAGATAGATAGATAGATAGATAGATAGATAGATAGACGGATAGACAGACAGATAGATTGACAGATAGATAGAAGTGGAGAGGGGAAGTGAGAGAAACAGGGAGAGAAAAGCTTACAAGTTCAGCAAGAAATTTATTCTTTGACAGTGTGAAGAGAGCACAGATATGTTTTACAACATCTCTCCACCACTCCCTTCATTATTAATGGTGAGTAAAGTTTACTCAGGATCCTGTTTATAGCAAGTCTACAGATTTATTATTGAAGGCTGTAAGCCCAACAACTCACAATCAGAACTAATAGGAACTTAACTGGTGTCATCAAACACGGCAACTTCAGTCTGACTGTAGCATTGTCCCTAGCGGCATTGTAAGAGTGATTAAAACTACTAGCCCTGGAGCATTCGTTTGGTGCACCCCAAATCGAAGGTTTCTTGTCGGTAAGGGAGCTCCTATCTCATTCAAGCTCCCCTAAGAGAAATAAAGGTTCCGACAACCTCTTTCTATCATCCCCTTCTTCCTAATTTTGAGTCCATCAAGTGATTAGATGGACAAGCCCAGGCTAAACCCGGTGCGCTCAAAGGGCATTCCAAACAATCATTAAATTATGCTCCCTAATCACTCCGCTTACTAGACAGACCATCCGAATGAAACAGCTGTGGGCTTGGACTTGGTCTTATCATCAATCCCAAATCCTAGAGACAGTAGGATTGATTACCTTGATAAATGATTCAATTACTTTAAACTAATTGTGTGATACACTTCACTAATAGTGCTAATTAAACTAGTTTCACTGGTACACATGTTAGAGATAAAACAACAAGATACAAATACCTTACACTTTCATTCATGTATTCCCAAAAAAAAGTACAAGTCTCACAGAATTGAAAAGCTGAATGAACCTGTGTGTTGTATGCTGAAACTGAAATCAGCATAAACAACAAAAACATCAATAAACAAACAGAAAATAAGCTGATTACCGGTAAGCAGTGATTCATTCATAAAACTGCCAGATAAAAAAAAAGCATACCTTACTTTGTGATCCTTACAGCTCAAGTTTGAACAAATTCATACAAAAAGAAAGATTAGCTGTCAATAGAAATAGTAAGCATGCTGCTCTCGATGATCAAAATGCAGAAAAACCCACTTATCTAAGAGCTGTGAAGATGATGAAATTAACAAGATGTTTAAAAGCACTATGTATACAAAACAGTCCAGTTTATTAATGTATGCATGTATGGCAAGTTTTCTGGTGCAGTCAAGGAAAACCTGCTTGGGTACAGGTATGCATGAAATATTGCTGGTAATGATTAACAATATCTATTTGAACAGTACTAAACTCTCACAAGAGTTGATCAAAAGACTGAGTATCGTATCAAGATTATGGAAAAAGATGAAATGACCAGAGAGATTCAAAGCACTGTTGCATCTGTTATCACTACAAGTACTCCATTAAAGTTTAGATATATGGCTCTTAACTGATGTTTTCATGAATTTCACCTATATCTACCTTGCATATAAAGAATTGACCTTCATCCCTTTATGCAGGATAAAAATATTTCCTTGTTTGATTTATGTTTCTTACCAAATTACATTGCCCTTGGACTTTCTTAAATAAACTAGTGACTAAAGAATATATTCCTTATCAAATTTCAGTGAGCTTTGACCCTAACCTTTCATCTTGATAATTGTAATCCTTTAAATCATATATATATATATATATATATATATATATATATATACAATATTTGGGCTTCTGTCCCACTTAAAAGAAAAGCAAGTCAATTTTTTGGTTTGAGTAAAAAGAAGTTACAATCTTCAATTAAATTACCTTTCCTTCTTGCCCTTAATCCATATCTTCTGTTGAAGTGCTTCTTCAAGCCTGAACATGCTGTTTATACTGCAGCTTGTCAGAGTGGTCTACACCTAGAAAGTCCTCTCATGATATTTCATCAGCCGATTCAAGCACCTAAAAAGCAAGAGCAACGAATTCAGCTCAGCTCTTGAGGCTGATCACTGCTTCCCTTTTAAGCATCTGTCCAATAAACCCCTCCGTTAACCTCTTTTGACTCTTACCAAGAAACAGGGAGGCATTTACCAGCGACACCCATCTCCCTTCACCACCCGTTCTCCCCCGCTGACTTCCACCATAGCTCTTGGGCATCTGATTGCACCGAATGGTCAATATCAATGTCAAGGGCCATAAGGAGTCAACTTGTGATGGAAATCAAACAGGAATGAGAGCCTTGTGGAGCAAGTGAGCCCCTCTCTCCCTAGTTTTCATAGCCTAGAGAAAAGCACTCCGAGATGCCACCATGTAAATAGGATTTCAATGAGTGCATGCAGCATTCATGGAGAGTGGGGATAATTAATTGTCACATCTAGGTCTTTACTGGGTCAATGCAGGATCAAAAAGATGATGAAAACTTAACAAAGACAAAGAGAAGGAGAGAGACAGGGATGGATATGTAAGTCAGACAGTGGGCGATATGAGCACACAAAGTTCAAATGGGAAGCAATGAGATGATGAGAGCACCGCAGGGGCGGATCCTGGAATTCTGTAAAGGGAGGCGCCTTTACAAAATTAAAGGTGGGGCATACGCACCCACATTTTTTCTTATTATTTCTTTTGTTTTGACCAAATATAAAGAGGGGGCGCGTGCCCGGTGCACCCCCCTCTGGCTCCGCCACTGCACCAAGAAATGAGTAAGAGGTGAAATCTATCAAGAGCAATCTAGAGAAAATGAAGGGTGCATTTATACTTGACATCTTGGGTCCATAATCAGGATTTAGAAGCATTTTTAGTTCAAAACATGGTTGCATCCAAACTCATTTTCATGTTAAGAGCATTTCAAAATGCAAAAATACCACTGTATTTACAACTGGCAATTTTCTCTAAAGGCATTTAACGGGGAAGCATAAACACAAAAACATATAAACACATGTTTATTCTGACATCATGTAAATGCCTTTCCATTTCATATGAAGTAGACATGCTGAGCAGCTCGCTGGGCTTGGTTTTTAACAATGCGCAGTGCATGTCACGAAATTGGCTCTTTCTCAAGCTTGGAAAAAATTGAACACACTAAACAGTACCCCCATGAACAGCATCCTAGATCATCATTTTGGATCAGCATTTCAAAATGGTGATTTTTCTGCCTTCATAAACGGAGTATAAACACACCCTTATTGGCACCTATGTATGTAATTTGCACTTATGTAGAAAAAAACAAAAGGAAGAACAAAATATTCCAACATGATTTCAGGTAATATAGAAGAAAAGATAAAGAGAGTTGCTACTCGGAAAACGTTTTCAAGAAATCAAAGTGTGTAAAGGAAAAAATGGAGTTGGTATCATATCATAGTGACATACACAGAAATGGGCTTCAGTAGGGGACATTTGCTCTTCAGAAATCAGTTATGTGCAGTATACCCGACATCATTCCTTTCCAGCGTGCTTGCGGTTAAATTGCTGGCAAACAATTCAAAGAAAACGCTTCTTCTACATGACAAACTACACGTACACCAAAGCCATTAATTGCTATTAGCCAATCTTAGCCCACTGCATGATCACTGGTTGAACGACTCAGCAGCACACCAAATCAGTGATTCAGGTCAGGCATTCAGCCCACGCTGTAGCATTTGACAACTTGGACCTGACATGATGCATGTCTGAACTTCTTATGGATACAGCCAGTTAATGCTGAGGTCTATGACCGATACCACACTGCACAAAATACCAAACTTTCAGGATATGCGCAATGAGTCCTGCAAATCAGTAAGATATGGCAAGGTTGGAAGCCTGGTGGTGAGACTAGCAATGCATGACACTGTCATACATTTCATGATTATTTGTTTTCTTGATTGTGAGGGGGGAAAATAGTGGGTAAATATTTCCAGGAAACCACCCCCAGCTAAATAACAGACTAAACATTGAAAGAAATCATCATCTCATTCTCAGAAAGCTTCCCTACTGACACTCTCTCCGATGTCCTGTCTACTCTCCCATCTTATCTGTGGTCGCTCCTTTCCAGAAAATGAGACACAACCTGCGAATTGACACACCTCAAACAAGTGAGGACATGACCCATAATGTACTGGCTGATTGGACACCACTCAAAGACACTGCACATCACTGAGAAATACAGCAAAACAGGCTCATGTAAACAGATCAAAGGGTAGAGATTAACAAAGATCTACGTCATGGTTGCACAATTTTCCTGCCATTCTGCTGGGACAAGATCACACACCACGATTAGATAGAAAAGAGGTGTTCTCTGCCCAGAAAGCTCATTTCGGTTTCCCCGCTGAGATACGTTTGACCGAGATGGTAAGAGCGCTGCCGCCGCCGATGATCATACAAGCTCGTAAATCTTGACAGCAGAGAGGTCCGGCTGAAGCGTCCCAATGAGGAAATTGATCTCACACTCTCTCAGGCTCTTAAGACTCAGTGATGATCAGACACCTAGGGAATAAACATGCTAAGCAAGATGGGGGAAAAAAAAAAGCAAGTTCTCACTTATTATGTTCATTTGGTTTTTCATGTAACACAATGACAGATGTATGTGCAAAAGAGCGCAAATTTCCCTTGTAGCAACTACTTGAAAAAAGGTCTGAACACTTCCACATTAGTATTACCTAACAGTTTATTTGATTGAATTTAGGTGCTTCATGTTCTTACCACAAACTCTTGCTTAGCTGTCGGCACAGAGACATTCATTAGTGTCGCATCAAACAGTAAAGTGCAGCAACTCAAAAAGATGATTCTGACAGGAAATACATCTCTGTTTACTCTTTCCATTCAATACTAAAGGGATTAAAAAAATGCCTGGAGACATTGCTGGATGATGATACTTGAATGTTGAATGTCAGAATAAAAAATTGAGGATGTAAGCACGTATCAATTGTGACCCTGTATCACAAAACCAAGAAAAAATCACCAGATATTGATTTTTATTAAGGCCAGATCCTGAATGATGGGACTCTTAAGCTTGAAAATGATGTAAATACAAATGGACTTCCCCAATATATCTGAATAATGGAAAGAGTGTACACACTATGGAAAAGTGTTTACTGAGAAAAGAGGTTCGAGATCTATTCATGTGCTTAATCTCACTAAGCTGTGTCCTGTGCAATGAATGGGACAAAAAAACAGGATGTAAAACTCCATATAGCAACCACAATGAATGGATTGTTAGATTAGGCTGAAATTTTGCACACACTTTCATTTCTTAATTCCGAGAACAGTTTCATGTTTGATCCTAGACACTTCATCAGCTCGTCTCGTCAGCATGTCCAGGATCAGGCGTGAAACCATTCTTGGAATTAAAACAGTAAGTCCAAATGAATTCATTTAATTTTGTACCTTTATCGAACATTACCAGGATGAATCAGAACTTACACTAATTGAAACATTGTGAAAGTTTGCACTTTTACAGTACGGTATCAAACACGTCCCATCCTAGAGGGCAGAGAAAGGATTTCATGGACTTTTATCAAAACTTTCAAAATTCATATTTCTTCAATGGATTATCAATTCACATTTAAATTCTCAAAAGTTGGGCTTCTCTAGATATTCTGCATCTAATAAATTCACAGCTTAAAGATCAGATTGCTTATTTCTAGACAAGAGCTCAAAATGTGATAACAACCAATGACATGATTAAGAAAGATTGACCTCAAAGTATCTTATCCTCTTAAAAAAAGAAGAAGTAAAAAAAATAGCTTAGATTACTCCTTCCAGAGAAGCCAAAACAAGGCTTTCAAAATAAGACTGTCACAGGATGAAGATCTCATGACATTCAAAGAGACACATCACACCACATGACTATAACCACACCAGCTCCTTCAGGGTATGCTATGTCTTGGTGATGACTGACGACTTACAACCTTATAGCTCCTTGACAAGTCATATGTCACATCTCATGATGATGTGAACTTATTGAGCTCACGTGTATCTTTTTAGAAATGAGTAGTTCTTGCAAAGTTGACCTCAAACCCTCCTGACAAATAATCAATGGTCTATCAAAATTTTAGGTAGTCCCTCCTACATACAGGTATAGGTGTAGAAATATTGTAAAGGGATAATTGTTATTGTAATGATACAGCTATATATATCCATTAGTCTGTCACCTTTAGATATCAGCCACACATATAGTCATAATTTACAAAATTTGCAGAATTTTTGCATGTTTCCTCTTTTTTTCCATCATGAAATCAAACTACATCAATCAAGCTGAGCCATATGCTGAGATGTTATTTCTTCAAAACATCAAACTCAGATTACTATTCTTGGAATTTCTTCACATCAATTTACATTCAGAGGATTTCAGCTTGGAATAAGGTGCGTTACTGCTGCAGCAAATGCAACTGTGGAAATTGTTACGTTATATCTTTTACAAATTGGTTCTCTACTAGAGATGAATTCATTTCAATTGAAATAAGCAGCTCAACCTACACCTTAGAGATGAAAAAAGTCCTCCAATTCAACAACTTTGCAGATCAGGTGTTAAGCACTGATATAAATCAGCACTTCAGAGCATGTTGTTCAGACAATGCAGACAAGGTAATAAATGTCACTGCATAAATATATACCATCTCAATGACAAACAGAATGAACAAAAACAAAATTTTATATCACACTTACCTGAGTCTGTAATGTGGGAACATATGTATCAGAACTGATTACCAACTTGACTATACTACATACTCTTTCATCTATTTTTGAATGCAAAATTGTGTGTCAATGCCATGTGCGGTGACCCCCTTACTTTCGAATGGAATGAATGAATCAGAATCAACATTTCTTTGATTTTCTGTACGTTCAGATATCCTCATGAAATACTTGCAAATATCTCCCCTCTCCTTTAGCATGTTAGTTAACAGAAAAAATGTATCTGACAGTAATACAAGTCATAAAGACATTTCTTAGTAAAGGTATTAAGGAGCTTCATTATCATACAATTTTGAAACATCTGAAGTACATATATAAGAACAAAAAAACAAGATATATATAGTGAGAAAATAAAGAAAAAAATGGAGATACATTAGGGACATAATAATAGACAGACAAAATAGACAAACACAAAGCACAATTTGCTGCAAGAATACAGTCAAATATTGAGAATGTACTGTCTGTGATTGAATGCATGCTTATGAAAAGCACCCAAAATGAGTCCCTCCAACACTAGACAGGTATCTGTATAATGTGACCATCAGTAATAGGCAAACAATGCACAGGAAAGAATCATGTATGGATATCCTGTAACGAGCTAACATAGTAATACATCAAAGAACATGTACAGCTTTACAATGGAACTGCAATCTAACCCCCCCCCCCCCCCTCCAGAAAAAGAAAAGAAAAGAAAAGACCATGAATGTCAGTCATTCACTTAATTCTAGTTTCAAGGATGTGGAGGCAAATGCTGTGATATACTGTATACACCATATATTTAGCACATCTAATTTTTTGCAAGTCGGGACTTCCTGACAATTTCACGAGTGGTTAAATTTGCGATTGTGTAGTACAGTAATGAACGGAGAAATGTATGCGCGCACGACATATACATGTGGGGAAGATAGTCAATATTTTTGCATGTTTTTAAATTAATGAATAGCACCCGCATCGTGAAATTCAGGAAAATAAAGACCTCGCGAAATACTCTGCGTATACAGTAATTTGGATGATACGCTGTAGCTTGTGCATGTAGTTTTCAGTCAAATACTTATATTTTGTGAGTTAAGAGGATGGTGCTGTGTGATAGATAATTGATAATTGATAATTGATATGATTTATATAGCGCCAAATCCACTCTGCAGAGTGCTCTAGGCGCGGAAGGAAGAGAAAGTGAAGGAGATAAAGGACATAGTGCATGTAATGAGTAATCAAATTGAGGCTTTAAACAAGTGAGTTTTTAGACTGCTTTTAAATAGAGTATATACTCTTTGGGCAATATAATAGATATAATGTCTTGCAGGCAGTCAACACAGTTTAAGATGCAGTCTACCTCAGTTATTACTGATTATAAGAACACTTCACTGTGATAATCTAAAAATATGTCTAGTGGACAGATATTAGTGATAGAGAATTAAAGATGCCACGATTAAATTCATATTTTTTCTGAATAATTACAAACTGATCAATGCCATAATTTCTATGTGGCATCTGCCAAGATCAGAATCATACTACTTCATACTTTCATAAATCTGACCAATCCCATAATTTTCAGAGGATATCGAACAAGGGAGGGTAAATCTGACAGACAAGATTACTGTGATAGCAATGAATCCCTCTTTGATGGTCTCCAAGACAAATTCATAGACTCCAAGAAAGAAGGAAAATAAGTGGGGAATTCACCACACATTTATCAATCTCAAATTTTTTGATCTGTCTCATGGGATTACTACAGAATGCTATAAACAATGAGAAATTAATCAAATGGAATTTGAGGCAAATGACAGTGAACCTTGATTTTCTGAAATTATTGTGGTTGTAAATCAAGACTTCATTGGTAGAGTAAAAAAAGGGGAGTTTAATAAATCTGGCTTTTTAACAGTATAGACTCATTTTCCAATTATGAAGTGGTAAGCCAACTCACAAGGATTTCACATTTTCCTAGCAGATTTACACTTTTCCTGGAATCTAGTAAGTGACTAGAGTTTGTGGGGGAGGTGGCTGTGCCATGTTTTTTCCCCATTACAATGAGATTTTCACACTAAATTTGGCTTATATATTTCATTTCCTGTTCTAGAGAAGACCTCCGTCTTTCTCTGCTAGTTGACAGGGATGGAGATTCTTTGGCCAACTCTGGTGTACATTAAAGTGAAAACAAAGTTCTGGTAAGGGCTTGAAAACCCGTCTGGCACCATTTCATATTTGCTTGCAATATATCGAAAGAGTCTATGAAGAAACTTACCTGGCTGACGCGGTTTGCCGGAATGATGAGTCGTTTTGGAGTATTTTGAGAAAAATAATAAAAGTCGGAAAACCGACTTTTATTCCAGAAGGCTCCAGACCAACTCGGTCTCAGGGAGAACTCGACCCTATTTCAGACAATTTACATGCAGTTCGTGATCGCCATAATCTACTGTATAATACCAAATGAGGCCTAACTGAACAGACAGGAAAGTGCGTGCTAATCCTGTACAAAACAAATGGACAGCGCGCGGTCCTCAAGCCTATACGCACATCACCTCAGTTGCTGAGACAGATGCGCGGTCTTTGAAGTTTTTTGTTGTTGTTTATCAAGCATCTTTGATTGTTTTTAGAGCTGCTTGATAGGTGCACACTAATTTTGCATGTGTGCCAAAGAGGTTTTTGATGCGCGCGTTGTAACAACTCGGACCATTACTGCGAGTAGCCAGAACGCGAAGCGCTACAACGTAGTTCATACAGGCCGCTCCCATAGTACAACACTGTACAATCAAGAGGGACAACCAATACAACTCAGCCCGCCGTCAAAGCGAGGCCGAGTTAAACCCGAGTCCAAGTTTAGCCTGACCTCGTTCGGGTAAGTTCTGAGACTGAACCTTTTTGGTTTATATTTCACATTTTCGTCGTTACCCATCGAATATCTTATATATATATATATTGTTATTACAGTTTTATTCCGCACATTTCCTAGGCATACGTTCACATTTGGGAGCGAAATTTGACAACTTTTGCAGGCGTACCAGAACTTTGTTTGGGCTTTAAAACCTTGGTCTCAGAAAATCTCACTTATCCACTTCACAGAGAATGGTAACTTATATGGCCACCGTAACACAAAAACCTTTAGTGAAAAGTTAAAAGATTTAGAAATGCACTGATACATCTAGTCACATGTCTCTAATTTGGTCACAAGATGGCATATCACGTGGCATTTGATCTCTTTCTGAATTTCTCAAACTACCAAACATAGCCTAATTACATACATCTTGACAGACGATGAAAAAGGGGTAGTACACTCAAAGTAAGACTTTTACAATTGTAACAGCATTGGTCTAAACATTTATAAAACAGGGCACCCCACAATCTCAAATAAACAAGGGGGAGGGAACTGATAGCATTCAAAGCTGACATACTACAAGTCACATATGTTTCATCATTTTACTCATTCTTCCTACAAGTATCAGGGGCGGATACAGGAATTCTGTAAAGGGGAGGCACCTTTACAAAATTAAAGGGGGCACACACCCCACCCCCCACCCCATTTAATTCTTTTAATTTTAGCAAAAAATAAAGAGGGAGTGTGAGACTGGTGTGCCCCCCTCTGGATCTGCCACTGAGTATTATCAGATGAAATATATCTTTAGAAAGTCCTCTTCTTTAAATGTATGGCATCCTTGCATTCTTTGGATTTCTACCAGTTGTGAGGTTGGTTGTCATTGACACCTGGACAATCAGTGTCCAATGCCAATCATCTGGTTTGGTCCTACAGAAGAGTAAAGTTGCTTAAAATTCTTTTTTTTTTTGCACTAAATCTTTTTACAAGACTCTCTGGAAGAGCATTGCAATATCTAACCCTGTGATTCATTAAATAAGGGAGGTGTAAGAAAAGGAGAGACAACTCGTTCGTAATTCATGCAAACACATGTTTGGTTTCAACGCGTTACAATGGGATGTCTAGTATTCCACTATACGCTTTGAGGTCATGCTCTGCACCGCTCTAGTTGCAAGGCGAAGTTCGGAGACGAAGAACGCATTTCACCTTTCGTTGAATTACAAGCTTTATTCCCCCGTAAAATATTAAATGAAATACCTGAATTGATTAAGAGTAGTTTAGGAAAGAATTCAATATCATAAACATGTATTTCTAGTTTCTTCGTAATGCGCAAATCGAAATGAAATTAAAATTAGGCCCTCTTAAAAACCTAATATTTTTCTATAATGCGCACATTTCCGCATGTTAATTTTCTATACCGGTACTTTAATCTGGGATATTTTGATCTTTCAAATCAAGTACTCTGCTAAAGCGTGTACCAGCGTGCTTTTAAACTATTTGCTGTTAAAATTGTCAGTTTAACACTGCATTTTGATATGCTGCTCCAATTCAAGGTACACAAATCCATTGTTGCCATCACATTGAAAGAGAGAGAGCAAAATGCAGTAGGGGCAAGTATTTCTAGATGTGAGAGCGCTAGTCCCGATTATTGCTGCTCTCTTTTGTCAAAGCACCTGATTTCCACCTGTAGTTAAGCGCATAACTTCTCGGTGGTGCCGCACATCCTTCAAAGGAAAGCAGGAGTTGTCTCTCCTTTTCTTACACCTCCCTGATTAACTTGTAACAATTTCCTTTCTTACATGGCTTCACTTGAGACAAGTACAATGTACTGTATGAGCTGTGTTTTTTTTTTTTTTTTTTGAGGTCACAGAAATTTCCACGAGATATTGTTTTCGTGAATTGACACCGAGGATATTGTAAGTGCTTTATTACCCCAGCGCATGGCGACATTTTTGCATTTTCTTAAATTCGTAGTCAAACTGTGCTTCACGAAATTTGTGAAATATCAAACCCATCAGCGAATATGTGCACCGAAGCGTACGGTCAACAGTAGCACTCAGCTCCAGGTGAGACTCTTTGGCTGCATGTGTGCTGTGGAGAAAGTTGTACACAATTTACAATGGGAATATTCAAATATATCCCAGTTGGGACAGCTCCCCACTGCAGAGTCTCCTTTTGCCATCTACTGCGTCTTTGAATACAGAAGTCAGCATCACAACATTGTGGAGCTCTACCATTATACTGTCTGCCAAGTACAGAATAACCCTGGTAGTTTTTTTAGTTAAAGTATATGACAAACATAGCAAGTGGGTTACTGATTTTCAGACCTATCCTCCTCATACTTGACAGAAGGGGATAAAAAGTTTTAAAAGTCTGTAGCTCAAATGTCTGCTCTGTATAATTTTATTTAAATCAAATTAAATAAATTGGGCATTTTGGTGAACATCAGAACTGCTCCTCTTTACCATCCACACCAATATAAGCAACTTTCCGAAACGTATGAAATGACTATGGGCTACTGCCCCCCCCCCCTTTGGGATTTCTGTGACGTAGGAGACCGGAGGTGTTTAGTGATTATTGATTGCGAGATAATTATATATGCATATATACATGTAAATGTTTGATATGTTTGAAGAATAATTCAGTGATATGGATGATTTCTTTTCCTGCCAAACAAATGTATATCGGTAAATACATAGCTGATTGTTTACATTTTTTTCTTGTCAGTGGGAGCTCTGTCCACTTCCACTCTCCACTGCCTAGTACGTGTAGCACACGTCCTTGCTTGTTGAATAAGTTCATGTTAGGCATTGTACACGAGGCAATGGCCTTGTGTACCATCCGCAACGATGTTGATTCTGTGTCATCTGTGTTCATGTTCGTTTCCCTGTTTTGTGTGTGTTTCATGTTTCTCTGTACGCATTTCGGTTTCCTTTCTTCTTTTAGGTCTGCATACCCCCACGTAGCTGCTGAGCTAGGACCAGACGGGAAGCCAGCTATTAATTCCCAAATGTTTTATATTTTAACCCATGGCTAACGCAACAAATTTTGCTTTTAATTCTTTGAATAGTGATGAATTCTATAACACAGTATGGCACTCTGAATCTGATCATGTAAATATTATTTCCAGTGTATATGAAGATTACATATCCGATAAATACAATACCTTAGCACAAGAATTTGAATATAACTTTGACTCAGATGATCCAGTCCAGAGTCCATCGTGTATTTGACCGAAAATCAGTATAAAAATCGGATCACGAATACAGTTGGTGAAAAATTTTTGTTAGCTCACTTTAACATACGCAGTATCAACAAAAATTTTGATAAGTTGCGCTTACTCTTAGAAAACCCAGATCATAAATCTTGCTCCATCATAGGGTTAACAGAAACATGGCTGAACTCTAATATCAGTCATTTATTTTCTTTACCCGGATTCGAATTTGTATTTAGAAATAGAAGCGAGAGAGTTGGTGGTGGAGTTGGTTTGTACATCTCGAAAAAATTTAAATATATCATACATGAGGAGATTAGTGTTATGAGCGAGGTACTTGAATCCCTTTATATTGAATTGATAAATCCACATGGAAAAAATATTATGATTGGCGTAATTTACAGGCCCCCTCGTTCGAATTTAAATGATTTTTTGACTGTTTTGCAGGATTTAGTACAAAATCCCATGATACTTAATAAAGATACATTTTTGATGGGCGATTTTAATATCGATCTCATGAAATGTAACTCCCAAAACACTTCAAAAGAATTTGTAGAAACATTAATGTCTGCTTCGTTTTTACCATTAATCTCCAAGCCTACCCGTGTCGCCAGCCAATCGGCTACCCTCATAGACAACATCTTTTGTAATGTTTCTCCACTTCCTGAGTCTGGTATCGTCCTCTCAGACATCACTGACCATTTTCCTATATTTGCTCAGGTACCAATTAAACTGAATAAACAAATTAATTATTATAAGCGTCGTAAGATTACTGCAGATAATCTTATAAGTCTTCAAAACAGTTTAAAAGAAATCGACTGGTCTTCTGTATACAACACTACAGATGTCAACTTGTCTTATGACTATTTCATATCTACTCTTACCTCCGAAATCGATAACCATATTCCCCTGCGTAATATAAAAAATAGATATAAGCAAATTCCAAGACTCCCGTGGATAACCCAGTCTATATTACGATCTATAAACAGGAAAAATAATTTGTTTTATAAATATAGATGTAATCCCACTGAAAAAAATAAGAAAAAATATGTTTCATACAAAAACACACTCACCAAATTATTACGTACGCAGAAGAAAATGTTCTATGTGAATCAGATAAGCAAATACAAAAATGATATTAAAAACACATGGAAAACATTAAAGAATGCTATGAATATATCTAACAATTCATCTAATATTTCTGAAATTCGGTGGGGCAATGCCTCCAGCAACACTCCCGCCGGCATGGCGGCAATTTTCAATGACTTTTTCTCTTCAATTGGAAAAAATCTTTCTCAAAATATTCCTCTTTCTAGTAAATCTTTTAATGATTTTTTAGATACACCTAACTCCAAAACTATATTTTTTGACCCAACATATAAAGAAGAAATAATAAAGATTGTTGCTAATTTGAAAGAAGGAAAAAGTCCTGGCCATGACAGAATTGACAACTATTTGATAAAAAACATAATTCCTCAAATAGTGGATCCCTTAGTACACATTATCAACTTATCACTTACAACTGGCCATGTGCCAAATAGCATGAAAATTGCGAAAGTAATTCCTATTTACAAGAAAGGGGAGAAGGATGATGTCAATAACTATAGACCCATATCTCTATTATCTTCTATTTCTAAGATTCTTGAAAGAATAGTTTATATCAGGACAGTACGTTTTCTTAAAACCTACGACATATTCTCAAACTTTCAATTTGGATTCAGGGAAAATCACAGCACAACACACGCACTACTTGCCCTCATCGACAAAGTCACACAAGCACTCGACACACATTCACACACAATAGGTATCTTCTTGGACTTCTCCAAGGCCTTTGACACGATTAACCACGGAATACTTCTCGCCAAACTGTCTCATTATGGAATACGTGGAAAGGCCTTGGAGTGGTTCACGAGTTACCTATCAGAAAGATCCCAATTTGTATACGTTAACGGCTTTGACTCTCAAAGTAAAACAATTGCATCTGGTGTTCCACAAGGGAGTTTATTAGGCCCATTGTTATTCATTATTTATATTAATGATTTTCATAGATCCTCGGAGAAACTATCATTCATATTATTCGCGGATGACTCTAACCTTTTTTTTTCTCACCCTGACCCAAACATTTTAATAAGAACAGTCAATGAAGAACTGAAAAAGGTTATACAATGGATATACGCAAATAAATTGTCATTAAATATTCAAAAAACAAAAGTTATGCTTTTTAGTAATTCTTTAGATAGCCTCCCAGGCAAAATAACATTTGATACTACTCCCTTAGAAGAAGTTTCTTCCTTTAAATTTCTTGGTGTTTGCGTCGATAACAAGCTTTCATGGAGGAATCATATTGATAACATATGTACAATTATATCACGTAACATTGGCGTAATGAATAGATTAAAATATTATCTTCCTTCATCTGCATTATTAACTCTTTATTCTAGTTTGATACTACCTTATTTAAACTACGGGATTCTTGCTTGGGGTAATACATATCAGATGTTACTTGATAAACTTCTTTTACTGCAAAAGAAAGCGCTTAGAATTGTTTTTAATTTACATACCCGAGAACATACAGATGCTTTGTTTTCTGACCATAAAATATTAAAAGTAAATGATTTGTATGTGTTTCAACTTGGCCAGTTTATGTTTAATTACAACAGTAACTTTTTACCTAAAATATTCCATGATTCATTTCATCGAAATAGTCATGTTCATAACTATCCCACGCGACGATCCGACGAATTTCATCTTCCACTAATGAGAACCGCACATGCCCAAAATACATTTCTTTATACCGGACCCAGACTTTGGAATAACTTAGATAATAGTTTAAAAGATTCCCCCAAATTTGTTACATTTAAATACAAACTCAGAAAATATTTACTTTCTACCTATAATCTTAGATAATTTAAATTGTTTTGATTCATGCTTGAGCCTTCACCTGTCCTGATGTCGCAGCACTTGGCGTGTTCTGTGTGCAGACTTCTCTTCTTTCTTCTCTCCTCTTCCTTTCCTGTCTTTTGTTCCTCGTAGACTTGTATTGTTACCGTCTTCTCTCCTCTCGGTACTGTCTCGCGTCTTACAGTGTATACGTGTGGGTAATCGAATGTGTGTACGAACATGTTGTCCTTGTCATATTTTCCCGGTACACGTGGTTCAGTGAGCAGTGTCCGGGCACTAGCATTGGTATTCTATATTTTTTTCCCAACCGGTGTATCTCAAAATAATTACATGTATATTGTTATAGAATAGTATATAATTTACTCATTATTTGTCTAGCGATCCACGTCCGACAAGCTATGCTTTTTACTGGATCACTATTTTCCATAATCGAATTCATTTTCCGCTCTCCCACGAAGTATTTATACAGTGTTTTCCTAAATATTGTACATGTTATATGTTGTTCTATAACTTGTCTCGTATATATATTACATGAATCTTTTGCAAACGTTTGAACAATATTTCATCACATGTATACTTTGTACTATGTTTTTTTTTGGGGGGGGATTTTCGTTGATTGGAAATAAACTATGATTGAATTGAATTGAATTGAATATAAGCAACAATTTATGTTGTATCACTGACGGGAAAATGCTCATGTGATTTTGGTTTCTCCATCCCAAATTGCTGTTACATGTTTATGAATACCTGCCTATGGTAGAGATGAACTTGTTGTGTAGCAGCTGTGCTGCCACATAAGACTTGGCAAAACTTGTTCTCACTCTGGTGTCTGAGGGCAGCATACAGGCTAATCCAGAGAATCCGGCCTGAAGCATCTCTTAAATGGGAGATTTCCCTGCCTGGACCCCTCCACAAACTGAAGACTGATTGCGTGAACATGTGTGCTACATGCATATTTTGGGCCCACTTTAGGGCTCTATAAGCAGTATAGTTCTAGATGCTCACTGGTGCTATATTAGATGTATTTGTCAATGTACAGTACGTGACAACATTAAAGATAAGTGAGAGACACACAGCTAGAGTGGGAGAAATTCAAACTCAAGGAGAATGGGAGATTTTGTAAAAATGGCCTCGGAGTGGAAAAGCTGGAGTCTGAGCCAATCCTTAAACATTCCGATAGTCCTGTCACTAGTCACACACACAGACACATTGGGCATTGTCTTAGGGTGGACTCCAGAGAGTCTTTGGTCTTGTGCTCAGAGTTTGGGTTAGTCAAGTACCTGTCAGCAAACTAGGTGAACACAAGCATGCATCAGTGGACCAATTTGTTATGTTCGCCAATGGGCAGAACATTTTGGCCCGTATTCATGAAGCAGGGCTGCCAACTCGCACGCATTGAGCGTGAGACTCACGCATTTTGGTCCTTTCTCACTCTAAAACTTTATTTCATTTGCATGCATTTCTATTGATCTCACTCATTTTGACTCCTAAATTATAGCATTGGCCTATGGGAGTCTCACTCTCAACTAGTTTCCAGTGTTGGCAGCCCTGATGAAGGTGGTTTAAGCTTAGACCACCGTACAAATTTAGACCATGGTCTAAAATAAGTGTGAAATAGGCATACCGTACCTTTGACATGTGCGTATCAAAGCGCATTTGCTACTGGACGCATGTTGGCATACGCAATCTGTCAATCGTAATTACGGAGAAGAATTCAGGCCTTTATATTCTCCCCAGTTTATTTTTTCCCATTGTTTTTAGATACCACTGACCACAAATCATATAACTGGAGACCTATAATTTGGCCTCTCATCAAGAGAAAATGTTAACATGTGCACACTCGAATATGGTCAAATGAAAATACATTGAAAAGATATATACATATCTATATGTCTGTTATTCCTTGATAAGAATGCATTAACAAACCCACTAAACTGAAAGTTCACTTTCATTTTTATTAGCATTCTTGAGGCTTCTGATGTCATCATCATGGTTTCCATGACAACACTGTACTGCAAGAGACAAACATCTTCCATGACCATGAATGAGAATAGTTCCTATCATAGAGCTCCTCCATTCTTGGAAGACATAGGCAGATGGAACAGCCAATTCTTTCTAGTGATTAGAAAGTCTGTTGATCAAAACAACACAATTAAGGAATAAAGAAGAACCCATGATAATAAGGATATTGGGACATAATCCTTGCTATGAGAAGTTTCTTGTTATAAATCAACCACATATTTCTATTTTTTTTTTATATCCATGCAGGTACATTATATTTAAACACAAGACACATGTGATTCTGTTTCTTGTCCAAATCTATGTATTTTCTTGATATTATACAGTTAGCCCATTGAGGACGAGCTAATTTTGCTACAACATACATTTCCCACAGATCTCTGCCTGAGTAAACTAGGGACTTGTCCTCAACAGGTTCAATATATGGAAACTTTGGATGATTACTAGAGAATTGTGATATACAGTGTAGTGTTTTTCTTCATACAGTGTGTTGGCGCTTCTAGTTGTCCGTTATCAGGCACTGTTGACTTGTATAGAAATGGCATCTCTTTCATAAAAAGTAACACAATATCCATGATCCTCCACAAACATGCATCTATTTACATTGCAGCAAGGAGAGTATTTGCTCTTATTGCAACTGATTGACAAATTGTCAGTGTAAATATTGAAACAACTTGACTCAAGGATTTCATTAATTTGAATAGTATTTGTTCTGCACAGCCAAAACACTGTCTTACAATGATCATCCTCACTATACCCAAAAAGCTGAATACAAATCACTCAGGATCTGTTGTGGCCCAGTGAATAAAACCAGACTATCAATCAAGCTGTCCCTGGTTTAAGTCCCCTGTCTGCAATGTTCACGACTTCTGGTTAAGCACTTTCTCCTCATTCCCTAGTCCTTTGAGGAAACCTGCAGCCAGTGGTGCTTGCTTACGAGCATTTTTTGCTTCAGTGGCAGTCAAGTCAAAAAATAATGAATTCAAATCAAATTCAAATGATGAACTGCAATCTATTTGATAAGTTAATCTGATCACGGATGACACAAAAGCATAATAAAAGTCTATGTCTCAGAAAGGCTGTGAAGATGATCTTCACAAAGACAGACTTGATCTAGCATTTCTACCAAATGGCTAAATCCAGGAAACTGACCGCAAGGATGCAGGACATCAATTGAGAAAGAATATGAAATGTGATATCTATGACATCATAGAGGGAAAAATCTAAAAAAAGTATATAAGATATAAATAGTTTTGATACATGAGGAAATATTTAAAGGCCCCTACATTTATATTTCATGATATACAAATAATGCACAGATGAGAGCACTGGTGAAGACATAGCTCTCTTAAGGGTATTTAAAGTGGTGTAATATTCACTCTGCTGCACATCATGCATGTTGCATGACATTGTAAGTACCCGAGAGTGCGCAACACCTCCACTAACATCATGAACTTAAACTCGTGCATTACCAGTATTTGGTTTATAAAATGGGTCTATGAACTATCTTTAGGCAGATGCATCACCTGGTAAAACTTTGTAGTTAAACACGTGGCAGGCTCTTCAATTGAACGTACAAGACGACCATGTAAAAGCGATTGTTTGGAATCATGAAGTGCACATGTACACTGGTACTCTCACATAATGCACAGCTAGCTAGCTACAGAGGTGGCTAATAATGCTAGCGCTAGTGGTTACAGTGAACATTATTGAAACCTTTTTTATATTAATGCTAATTAAATTTGTAACAAATATGTGACCAACCAAGACAAAAGGATCCGAAAGTCACTGACGGCTGAGCCAAGCAAATTGAGTTTGAAGTCAGATCATCAAAATTGGTCAAAACCATCAAATTTCTGTTTTTGGCATAATGCTGTAGTCGAATGTTTTGTCAATCATCTGCCGAAATTTCGAAGCAACTAAAGTAAATGATCAAAGGAAAGGCAAGAAATTAGCATTTTTCTGGGCCATGATTTTCCGACTTTTCAACAGAATGGAAATGTATCCAAAGATTTGGGTTTAGGGCTGAAGATAGAATCCGCCCCTGGCAACGAGGGAGTGATCTTATTAGTCAATGTGTGGCATCCTGATTACTGATTGGTCATGCATAAACCGCTGGCGCTAAGCTTGAATGAACATCACTGAGGTTGCTATGAGCAGACCTTCTATTGTCATGAGGTGAAAACTTCCTTACCTCTCCTTGATCAGAATGGTGTCAGAAAGAAAACTCTGAAGACAGTTTTCTCAAAACAATGATTTCCTAGACCACTTGACATGGTCTCATAAAATCATTAATATTTCCACAACTGAGTACTTTTATAAGTCATGTTACATATGAAATCAAAGCGGAAGAGTAAGGGAATAATGTCATGTAATTTTCAGAAAATCTACCTCCCTTGACTTTCGGATTCCTTTTGTTGTAGCGGGTCACATTTTTTTTTTTTCACTAGCTATGACATTTTCTCACCTCAGAGAATGAATGCCAAAACTCAGATAGCAGATTATTTCAATCCATTTCATTTCATTTAAAAGGTTGCATGTTCTCAAACCCAAATATCAAAGCAAAGGCTTTTGCGATTTAATTAAGATTTGAAAGAAATAAGGGAGTTTCTACAGAAGGAGCAGTCAGTTCAGTTCAAGTGATAATTTGTATGGCCTCCACCCACATTTCAGAAGAAAACATAATACTGCCCTCTACAGTCCAACTCTTGTGAATCTCATCAACAGTATAACCAACACTGACCTAAATTGATATGCTTTCTTCAGCCCTGTTCCGCTCCAATTATTATGAAACTTTTGAAGTAGTTATAGATATTTTTAGATTTTTTTATTTAAAGCTACATGTATCAAGGGAAATCTTTGCACAAATAGCTAATCTAGGTAAAAGTATGGCTCATTATGTATACATATTTGAAATTTCACTTTACTTGAGGCTATGGCTTCAAGTATGACCTATCATATACATCGTCTTGTAACAAAAGAAGGAGCAAACATGCACTGTAAAATGATGATCGTTGAATCGTCGATAAAAGACATATAGGAATAAGAAGCTTCAAAGGAAGCGGGGATAGCAGATATCACATGGAAGAACAAGAAATACACCTGAAACTAATGACTGGAATTGATAGCTGTGTTGTGCCTTCATCAATTCCTACAGTGGAGAAAATGTATATTTGCAACAAGGATGTCTATCTTCTTGAAATGTGTACTTATCCTAGATATACACTAGGATTGACTACTTCTATGCATTTCATCATTTCTGACAATGCATTTTATATCAATGAACAAATGCAGATGTACTTTGAAGAGGCTTTTGCGATGCAATACAATGTTATCATTAATACAATGGCATATCATTAAAATTCTTTCATTTAGATACTATCAAACTAACCTGTGAGCATTCATTACCCAAATGCCCTTGAAACGGAATTATACTTTTATTTGATTGTTGTCCTGAGTGTTTACTCTTACTCACACTTAACTTACGCAGACAGGGGGAAAAAAAGAGGAAATTACTAAATTACAACTATCATCTATCAGCAGTAGATATTAACACATCAAAATATACGGAACTACAACTTGTGAATTTCTTGTGTAATAATTAGTAACATCTGTTTCATGCATGTTAAAAATGCTAATAATCTACATCATCTAGGTGCCATTTAAGCTAAGTTGACAGTATCATAACACTTTTCATCCCCTCACCTTTGTCAGAACCCACATAAATACGAACATGCCCGCATTTCTGTACCAAAGTTCTTCAAGAGTTTCATATATTTGGTAGGGTACCTGCACTGTGAAAGACATTGTTTCTTCTCATAATTTTGAACAATTTTCTGAATGATACCAGGCAATAACTGTGCTTTATCTGCATGATCCATCTTTATCAACATAATAATTCCTATATAATATTAATCTGCTTATCCAAATTCATCTTCAGAATGAAATTTAATAAATACTTTGCTTAATTGTGACTTTTCTACTATCAATTAACTAGATTAAAGAGCTAATTTGCATATCAGAGAATACCCCTAAGATGTTGATATAGATACACCACTTATTAGAAGTTCTTAATGCATAAGAATTGGATTTGCTCATACACATACATCTCATCACACAGAATGAAGTGATGTACTACATAATACATGCATAACCCACATGGCTATACTTTGGTGGAATCTTAGAGGACCGTGCCCAGTGTCCCGACAGCTGGTTCTCTCTGAGATCACTGGATGTAAGCATGAGATGGAGGACATTCTCTTGTCATCATCATTTACTACCGTTGCTAGGGTTCCAGGTGGTAAGGGGGATGCTGGGGTATGTACGACTGCCGTTGCTAGGGCTCGAGGGAGGCAAGGGGGTGCTGGGGTATGTACGGTAGGAGGCAGGAATTCATGATATGATGACATCACCACAAATGGTTGCCATGGAAGAAGAGATGATGACAGAGAAAGAGGGAGGGAGGGGGAGGAGGAGGGGCTGTGACATTACATGTGCAAACATAGAGATGCAGATATGGCGAGACAAAGAGGTACTCCTTGAGTAGACAGTAGTCTCCACAAATTTAGTATTGTGTACATACTTAGCACTTAGTTAGATATTGACGTGCAAAAGAGAATACAAAGGACTGAATGGATTCATGAGGAAAAGCTATCCAATAAAAACGAATATATATGAAATATTATATTATATAATATTATATATATATATATATATATATATATATATATATAATGATAATAAGTAGAGGCTGTAATACCATCAAACAAAAACAAAAAAAACCCACTGAAATTCAGAGAAAGTTAAAAAACGAACACACCAAATCTATGATGAAATGAATATCAAAACAGAGTCCACATTAGGCTTTTCAAAAAGGCAGTCTTGTTCATGTGACTGAGATACCACTTTCACAGAAATCTCTACTCATTTGTACACAATAACAAAAAATGCCCACTCTTGACTTTTCATGAAGACTGGTTTTTCCTCTGCCTTGGATGACTTAACGTATCTCATGAATCTTGAGCAAACTCACAGTGCAAAAAAAAAAAGTTTGTTACCAAAGGAGATGAGATTAATGACCCATCAATTACTGATAATAAGCAAAGAAGATACTGAGCAAGGCACATCACAGTTACGTGCATGCACAAGGCATATAGATAGCCAAAGGATATCACATTCATTGAATATCTGACATTCAATTGGCCACACAATCTCTCTGATTCTAATAATAGCTTGATTAATCTAGAGCTTTGTTTCATTGTTTTCCATTTTTCTTCTTTTGCTTAGGGAATGACTACGAACTGTTCATCCTGGAAGTGAGCAGAGTTGGAAGGGAAGATGTGTGCGAGAATCTTACATCCATCTCTCTTTGACAGTCTAATCAAAGAGGGGGACGTAGGCTGGAACCAAAAATAGTTCCCTCTGATACATACAGGCATTCACCGCTTATCCTACCAGCCTAAATGGATTAGGCTTTAAAGGTCTAGGAGATGAACCCATGATCAGTCTTGCTGTGAATGTTGATAGTGCAGGTGTTTCTCTACCTGGGTGCCAAAGATAGGCAATTAATGGTATCCTCAAAGAGATGGAAACAGGCTTATAGTGAACTAATCAAACAAAGTTGTACAAACTCTTTTGGATGGTGGCCAAACAGGCACTTAAGTAGACGCTCTCCAAGATTTCCTTGCCAGAATTTGTTTTGGTTTTTTTTTTTTCCACATGAAGATGCTCTAGCTGTATGGCCTTTCTTGATTAAAATGACATTCTTTTATTTCTGCCAAAACTTAAGATAAAAGAGAAACCATAAAGAAGATGAAGGTGTATTTGTATTCATTTATTGAACATCTTTCTGTGAAACAACTCATTTCAGATCTTAGGTTTTATTCATTACATCATATTTACATTTGGAAGAAACTTCATCAAGCTGGCATTGCTAAATAAATGGCAGCATGAATTTCTTTTTTTTTTAATGAGAATATCACTCAAAGAGAAAAATACTTCAAAGAAAAGTCTACTTTAAATTTGACTACAAAGGCAAAATGACAGCATAGCAAATTAAGTCCTTTATATGACATTAGGATAGTATATATTTGTTTGTGATTAAGGTGTTACAAATCAATGCCTCATAAATCTTGGTTAAACAGTTCTTGGCTAATGGCATGGCATGGATGGAGGTAGAGATGGAGGAGGGGTAATAATGAAAGGTGGTGTGTGCTTTAAACTCCAATTGTTTCTGATTTGTAGTAACATGGGCTTGGAGGAGGCTCTACCTCCGCCCCCTTGCCTTAGTCATGGGATTGTTTCCATACCAGACATACCAAGACACTGCCTTACATGGGGTCCAAGATTGGTTTGCTGTCACCAGTCAGTTCTATGGCAGAGGTAATCTTCGTCGTTCCCAGCTAATCATTCACTAGACCGCTGGTTATGAACTCTGCATTGTTGACAGACTGACAAATGATGATTACTAACATATCATAACTGTTGATCAAACTTTACAAGCATTATAGTTGAAAGGTGTGAACAAGAAAGATGTTAGATACCCATGCCTAAAATGTGGGTATTGTGGGATACTGTATTAAGATTTTGACATGAACAAAAATTTACATTTTCATATTTCCTTTTGGTAAAATCACTTACACCATTTCAGTTTATTGTCTAAGAAAATGCAAAAAAAAAAATGTCTCCAATAATTGATTCAAATTCAAAAATAAAAGCAAATAATCAAAGAAGTTTATCAACTACACTAAAACGATACAAATGAAGTTACACAAAACAATAATTATTAGTACTACTGTGAAAGCTGAAAATATTCAATAGATTTTAATAAAAATGCATTACATTTAGTGTTCAGGTAAAATCCATCATGGAAAGCCAAGAAACCAAATCTCAATCTGTACTGGGCTTCCTCTCACATGGGACTCCTCTGCCTCTTGCTGATTCTGAACTAAATAACAACCTCCTGCCACTATCAACACCTCCCCCTCAACTACGGCATCACTACCCACCACAGGACCCATGTCTGCACCAGAGCAGGGGTGCAGGTACCAGCTCAACCTTCTTTTAATCACGTATACCACTGCGGCGTGGCTACGTATGCATGCTGTGTTTACAAAGGGGAGAAGATAGCGGTTGACAGAACTTCTAAACAATTACTGTCACCCTCAATTCGCCATCATCGCCTGAAACAGAACTAATTGAGTGTGTTTATTCATTGCAGCCTGTGAATCAGCCAGGAATATAACTGGAATCAAACTGAATGGTATATAGTCTGTCATCACTGAGTCTTGGACTTGGATAATTTCCTCGCTGGATGTCAAACAGATCTGCCACTCATTATTTACCAGCAAAACATCCAATATTTTCTTCATCGTAGTTGTAAGTATACAAATTATAGATTCTATTCATGTAGTCTGTAATGAAAATGTTTCACAAAATTTTTTTAATGCTAAAGCCCTGATTAGTCCACAATGATTAATGATTTTGTGTACAAACTAACAATACATTAAGGTCTCTTGGAGTTGACATCCATAACGACATGTACAACTTTATGTAGACTGCTTTTTTATATAGGAAATTTTGTAGATAAACGACCATAAACATTGCTAGAGACCATTATTTTGGAACTTTTTCATGCATTATGTTCATGTATACTTCATACAGTTTGATTCATGCAAAAAAAAAAACAAAAAAAAAAAGATTAGACGTGCATAATGAAGTTGCTAGTCTCGCACCTGCATCAAAGAATAGTCATTCTGTGTATACTGTAAAAGAGGAAATTTTCACGGTGTTCAAATTTTCGCATGTTTCGCACAACCAGAAATAAGTGCAAAAATAAAAGCATGTGAATATTTTTGCAGCCTGTACTATGTTCCAGTAGTGGCTGATGTCATGTGTTGATTCCATGGAATTAAAAACACGAGAAACTCTTTTTCCCTGGCCGAGCATGAAAAATTAGTCGCGGGAAAATATCTACGTTTACAGTAACTAGTGTTAAAGCTTTATCAAAAACAACTTGCCTATGTGGACCTATGTGCAATATATACATATACATATAAATATATGTACATGTATACTTTGCATATCTATAGTATGAGGAAGGGCATAAATGTATCCTTCTATGAACAAGATCATTCTTATAAAACTTTAATGACTTGTATTTTCTTGGCACTAGGCATGACACATGACTTACACAGCGAGTTTGCAGGATCCCTGTGGAAGATGGTATCTGCCAGCAAAAGCATATCACCTTTTTAAGAAAAAACAAGACTTCTAGAGAGTATGATATATCATTAGCCACATACTGCATGTTTTGCCATCAGGCGAAGATAGACTCCTTTCCTTGATCAAATTGACTTTAATAAACAAGAAGAACCATCAACATTTCACTATAATCAGACAAAATGTTTATGTCATCACTTCACAATTCTCAAACTCGTTTACAGATAAACGTATTATAGGTAGATTAATTAATTGATTCAACTACTGAAAAATCAATTAATTTTACAAAGTTCTCAATGCTGTAAGTCACAGTGAGACAACCAGGGAATAATTTACTTGTTGAAGATATAATCTCTTCTTCTTGAATTCACATTGGAAACAACAAATTTAGTTAAGATTAGTAGGTAAGTAACTAGAAAACTTAAAAGGCATAAAATCACGCTTTCATGTATACCATCAATGATTTACGTATACCTGTGTGACTGTAACTGATAACACTATGCCCTGGGAAAGCATATGAAGCTGTACAAAGTCCATTTTACACTTATTTCCCCACAATTTAATAAAAATTGCAAAGGTTGTATTCATTATATGTCATTCTTTTTATTTAATGAAATTAACTTGACCATGGAGTAAATTTTCCCTTTAACCCCTTGACACCACTTTCTAACATAAGCATCAAACCCTAACCAGCTCTCATTCTGCACTAGACTGCATGGAACAAATGCCTCTTCCCCCTAGCTGCTGCAGGGACCACTATGCATGATTCATGAAGACACTACACACAGACCCTCATGGCCAGATGAATGAGGCTAGAATAGGCATGGTATGGAAAGAATCAACCCCCCCCCCCCTAACAATCATAGCTTGGTTGAATATAGATGCAGATGTCCCCCAGGCCCACTCACCCCAATGAACCCCAAACCATTTGTTAGTAATGTTTCTTTGTATAGCTCATGTAGTACCAATGAAGCAAGCTTCGTAGACAGTCAGCAACAGTCATGCATTAGTTGTTGCCATGTCAGGCAAATGATGAGGGGAAAGAATTATGACAGCTATTAAGAACAGCTTTGTAATAGGGGCCCAAATGTAACATCAGTTTATGTACACTGCAAAAGAGTCAAACAGACACTCTCTACCTTCAAGCCCATCAGGGCGCCCTGATTTCATTTCACACCTCATCTCGAGAGGAAATGGACACTTGGGGTGGGGTAGTTTACCTACGGCAGAGTGTCAGACGTGACTAGAGGCATGTGTATGTTGTCTTAGCTGGATAAAGTATATAATCTGAGCTGGATGTGAGAGCCATCGTCCTGCATACCATCCTGTGTACTATTCACCACTGCTCTCAGATGAATGCTGTCACTGATATCACTACACCAGCCGTGTTCTCAACAAGTAGACCCAGAGCTGCACTAAATCTTCGGCATGTAATTCATTCCTTTCTTCTCGTCCCTCGACATAAACTATTCCCAATGATCAGCCAAAGCCGTTTGAAAACATTTTTCATGTCAGCCCTGGCGTCCAAAGAATAAACTTCACCTTTACCCTTCAGCTTGCCAAAGCTAATAGTCTTCTACTAAACTATTCCATTCCACCACTACAACATTTCAGTGCATGTGTCATACCTCAAGGCATGCTTACTGTTTTGGGTTTATAGACTTTTGTTCCGAAGCCATTATTTCATCCCAAAGACAATGGACGAATAAGAAAAACTTTTAAAACACATTCCTGGAGCCAGGGAAAAGGAAAGGAAGCTCATAAATGAAAACAGCAGAATTAACAGTCACTAGTCATTAACAGAAAATGTTTGTACTGATCCCAAACTTGTTGCCTTGATGAGTGGTAACTGTGTCATATTATTGTTACAAATTATTAACTTCATGTTTCCTCTGAAATACACACATTCTGGAACAGGAGAGATGCCATCATAAAATCAGTAATTGGCAAGACATGAGGTCGGTAGATATCTCATTCAAACTAGACTAGGAAATAATGTTTATCGTCGCTGGGGCAGCAAGACCTCGTATCTAGAAATGCCAAATGTTGAGGAGAACCAAAAGACATGGCGGCCAAAGCACTATAGCGAATGGGATAGCCTTTCCTTTGACATGCTGTGGTGGCTTCATTTTTGGTGTAAGACAATTAGGGTTTGTAAAGGACATCACTTAACCAATTATTTGACCATTAATAAAAAAAAAAGTCATTTTCACCAAAATTTCATATACAAGGTCTTGTCACCCCAGCAACATTATAACATTTTGTGTGTGTATGTGTGTGTGTGTGTGATTTGGAACTTCTTACAAACTTTGTGGGTAGTTTGATTTGAATGAGAAATAAGTATCAACCTTTTAAAGAGGTAAAGTAAGCTCAAACTGATTGAAAAATTGTCCTTCATTGATGCAAACAAGCATAAATTGCACAAATTGTCCTTTATTGACAAAAAAAGAAAAAATGTATCGGTGCTTGATGTTGATAAATGGCAATTTGTCAATCAGTTGCAAGAAAAGCAACTCCATGCAAGATTTCGTCAATTTGAATAAAGTAAGCTATTTCTCAACAATTTGAATGACATAAATTGCATTTTGGAATGCAATGTTTTAGCATGCTGCTAACTTCATAATTATCAGTTATTTTATTAATATATACATAGGATATTTCCAGTATGTGATCATTTGAATACCAATAAGTCACATGACCTGACATCCTAATGTTGTTATGATTATGTCACCTCAACTTTACTCATAAAATGTATCTTTGGCTAGAAAATTGTCCCCCATTCTATAAAACAGATGACACACGTCTTTTCGCGCGTTAGTAGGAATAGTGTGCATTCAGTAACTATGGAAGTTAGCCTAAACCCACTTGGCTTCACCTTGTGGGTTAAGCATTCCATAGTTAACCTACGCACACAATTCCAACTGATGCACTCAGAAATGTGTGTCATTTGTATACTGCCAACTATAAGATCTCCACCCCTTGAGTCAAACTGCGATGGAGCTGCGCAGTGCCAAGGCCTCCCTTGATCTCGACTCACAACAGAGAAGATAAACGCAACAACTTGAGAAACGCAATCCTAAAGGCCTTCATCAATGCATGTTTGATAGTGAATATTGAAATTTGTTTCAAACAAGGGAAAGATGATAAATGCAGCCTTAGTCACGTGACCAATTTATTACAATGACAAAAAAAAATATAGAAGACAATTCACAGCCATTTTAAACTATTAAGCTGTCATCTGATCTGATATTGGCAGCAATGATGTTATATTCTTTACTGTATCATATCACACTATATTATATTATATCATATTATATTATATTATATTATATTATATTATATTATATTATATTATATTATATTATATTATATTATATTATATTATATTATATTATATTATATTATATTATATATTACATTATATTTTACTTCACATTATATCATGTTCTATATATCATATCACAACCATTTACTATCAGGGTTATTTTGTACATGTTGTATAAAAAACTACATGAAAATACACATATAAGAAGAAACATAAACATCTCTCTCTCTTTTTCTCTCATTATACATACATTAAGAAGATGTAACAGAAAGCTAATTTACACAGGGTTGAATGTGAAATAACAAATTCCATACAAATCTTCACTTGAGTTTGAGGAGTTTTTAGGTTTATTTTACATGGTCACTTGGAAAGCACTTAAATACTTGTAAGCGAGCAATTACGAGACTGGCATGTTCTAAGTCTCCTCTGACGGCAACATGAGGATAAAATGGCTTTAATTGCCTCAGGGAATACTGCTGCTCTGATTTACAGAAAGTTCCCTCAAGTTGCAGAAACTACTTGTGTAATATGTAGGGGAGGCAGCATAGCAATACTTCGTTAACAAACTGACATTTCAGGAAAATGTGACGAGCCTCAAGGTAAGACACATGATGATTTCAATCAAGATTTCATAGCACAGGTCATTCCTCAAAGCAATCGCAATCATTCATCAGATTTATGCAACCAACATGGGGTTAGTTTCATGCAGTCATCACATAAAATTCTTTACATACTGAGTAATTCTCAGGATGGCCAAAGCCACTTGTATCTAGCTATGAGGGATTTTCAAAGAGAAGTAAAATCCATTTCATGAAGTCTCTCATAAGTGTATCTTATAAGCAAAAAGTCTCTCTTAAGACTCTAATGAAACGGAACCCTGGTACTGTATGTATGGCTTCACTTGATTCAGTGAAGCAAACAGATTTCCGGGCACCATGTCAGCAAGCTATATAGAAACAATCCTCAGATCTTTTTTCTCTAGCTTTGCTAAATTCTCAGAAAACAATCTCTGATGAAGGAAATCTTAGTGCAGAAGAGATGAAGAGAAACCTTAAGATAATACCTACCTTATGGACACTAAATGAGAAAGGGCAGGAGTCTGAAAAATCCATTTATTCTGTCAATCTGGCAGTATGAGGCTCTCTGCACATGTGGATATGAGCTAAATGTCAAGAATATTATAAACTTTTAAATAGATATCCTTCATAGAGTAGGTATTTGGAAAAAAAGGAAAACTTTGCTAGTGGTCAAAATATCTGAGAACAGAAAAACAACAACTACTAGTCCTCATTGAAATGAAAGATCATTGCTTTATAACAATAACAGGCGCGGTGGAGCACCCCAATTTGCATCTCATTATCGCCCCGTTCTATTTGAATTTCCAACGGCCATCCACGGCTGCCAGAAACTGTGTGCATGAAAAAGTCAAATCTTTACCTTCTCCTTGTGCCGCTATGCATGCCGCTAGTAAACTCAAACTTCCCACACTATCTAAGTTTTTAAAAACCTTCCTTTTGATGAAAAAATTATGAAATTTGCTGCACTAGAACTTGAGATATTAAAGCGTTTTGAAAATCACCTCTCGCAAAACATGCTCTCTGTTTTTTTCCGACTGGACTATGGCCGGGCTCCAATGTGTCCGAAACTGGCAACATAAGTTCATCAGGCCTCAATCCATATATGGTGAAAGTTTTCGCTTTGTACCACCTGTACTTTTTGAGAAATCAACTTGTTTCTACAGGGTTTGGAATAGAAAATTGTAGTCGGCGAAACAATTGAAAATGACGTCATTTCTTTTCCCGTAATATTGGGCATGCGTGGTACGTGACATTCAGGATTTCGTGCTCATTGTTGGTTTGCATGTGACGCAGTCAATTTTGCTGAGTGTCGCACGGCGGTGATTGCTGAGCTGCTGCCGCGCACGCTGCATGCAGCAATGCGTTGTGTGTGCTGTGACATGCAACGCCACAGTGACGCGATTAATTATACATGGGACCGACCTGTACGCTTTGCGTTCGTGTCATTTTTGACATCACCTTCTGTTTTTTTCCGACACAACCATGGCCGGGAATATTATGGTATGAAATTTAAAATGCAAGCAGATAAATAAATTTCGGTGTACTTTGTTTGAATGGCGCTTTTGTTCCGCAATCACACTTCGTGAATTTTAGGATGATTTTCGAGGCATATTTTTGGTAATTTTGCTCGCCAGGTTTTCGCTAAAATTTCACATTTTATCATTGTCAAATCCTTTAATATGTTATATGTGCATATTCGGACATGTTTTCAAATTCAAACTAACTCAATTTTAATCCGAAAATAGGTTTCCTGAAATTGTTATTAGCTTGAGAAGTTGTTTACTTTTTCTCAACTACGCGAGTACATGTTGTTTACTTTATGCAAATGAGGCTCGGCTGCCGATGGATTTCTGCGAGATAATTGGGGTGCTCCACCGCGCCTGATAAAGGCCTCCGCACACCGAACACAGTAATGGCAACCATCTGAATTTTTGCTTTGGTGTGCCAAAAGGAGCATGTCTGGTTTTGTTTATTTATTTTGTAACAAAATTATGAGTGGAGAAGTGACACTGTAACAGAACCAGACATGGTTCCTTTTGGCACACTACAGCAAAACACCGGACCGTTGCCATTACCGTGCTTCATCTGCGGAGGCCTTGAATGTGGAGGACAAGGACTGGATTTTTACCTTACATTGTGACTAAACACAATTTGAAATTGTGATATTAGTATGAATTTGTGATGAATGATAATCCACTTTGCAACATGAGACAAAGGAATGCACATAGCCACAAACTTGAAAATATAAAATCTGCAAAACTCACAAAAGAGATAAGACAATCAAATTCTAGAAACTCGGATATTTAACATTTGTCTGTAAGACAAGCAGATTTTCTGCATAATGTGTGGTCATAGTAGACATCATTGGAGAGTTAGTCAAAGGTCAAGAGAGTTTCTCCCCATCACATACTCTCTGAAAGTTTGTCAACCTCTTCACCAGACCTACACACACAGGGGAATCTCAAGTTCTCTTCTCTATTTATAAACCCGTATTAAAGTGTGTGATCACATGACTGATGGATGCAACACATATCCATCCTATGGCATTCTGCCATGTTGCATGCATTTAAGTACTTGATGATCACACCTTATAGGTGTTTAACAATTTCAGAGTTTGATATAAGGCCTGAAAGATGAGATGATAAAATGAAAATGGATTTAAAACTGTCTACCTCAACAATCAATTGAATTCCAAGTTGTTCACTTAATATAGTATTATTTTGTCTTCCAATTACCATTATGAACTTTGTTCGCTGCCCAATGACATGTCCTAGTTAATGCTGGCCTTATGGGAGAGTGAAACCAATATATAAATGAAATTTGTGGATTCTCTTTATGTTTTTTTTTTTAAATGTTGTTGTTTACATGTGATGTCACAAACTGTTGACTGCAACTTAAAGATTTCATCACATTTGAACAGATTGTCTCATTTTCCTCAAACTTCACTGATGTGTTCTCCTACAATATTGTCTCATTTACTCAACCCATTTATATTATTTGGGTTTCATTCTCCTTCAAAGATAGTGCTCTGGAATATGTTTTAGTGACATGGGATAGTGCACATGAATGAAAGCAATCATTTGATTATTTTGATAAGTGAAGTTTTTTCTTCTGCAGAAACTTCTTTACTCAATTCCAGATTAAGAAAACCTTGAATATGACACTACCCATCTTTGTTAATTTCAAATTAAGAAGTCACACACAGTTTCAATAATGCATCATATACCTAAGTAGAATGTGACCAATTATGTGGATCTGACATCTGAGCAGGAAGTGTGTGTGTGTGTGTGGGTGTGGGTGTGGGTGCACTGTCACAAACAAAGAATGTTCACGCAGTATACTTGTAATCTCCTTTAGAAATATGTTTCATGTATGAAAAGCTATTCTTTAATGATTGCATTAAAGAAGGGATGACTGTAGAGGCAAAGACTTGTAGCATTCTTGTCAGGCTTCAATCATTTTCCTTACTCTGACTCAATGATTCAATAATTTACAATCAAGTTGTCCCAAAATGTGGTTTTCCTGTTTGACTTAAAGCACTTCAACTTTTCCAAAAAAAAAGAAGATACAAATAATGTGAATACTAAAGTTTTGGTTGTATTGATGATTATGGTTTTAAACCGTGATACAGATCTGTGAAAAAAAGAATACAAGAATCATGTTTACACAAGAAGTTCTTCTACATCGTTCATCTGTCTGTGCAAGAAATACAATTTTTAAGACTTACAAACAATATTTGAAAAAATGATATTATATGATATTATATGAAAAAATGATATTTCCTTATGCATTTAAACCATTTTCAACCTCTGCTCAAATATCTATACAAAGAATGATACAGCAATTCTATTGAATTGAATTTTATTATTGTAAGATTTTTCTGAATATGATAAAAATGTAACATTATCTCCTGATTTATTTCAACAGTTCGAAAAAAGAAAAGATTTTCCCTAAAAGCCTAATCAGCATGGTTTATCTCCATGATGGAACTTTAGTTCAAAAGACTGAGAAATCATAACATAGCATGTGCTAAATAATTTTGATGTAAAATTTCAGTGAAAATGCCATTTTCCTCAAATCAAAATTTTTATGTTTGGAATTCAAATACCACATTAAATGACATGGTATGCAGACAAAATTGCACACATTTCTGTTGCATACACAAAGATAGATCAACCTGCCAACATCATCTTTGAAAAACATGAAATCATCAAATTCAGATAGTTTCATGGCATCATTTCTTCACATTACAGTTGACTGATAGTAATGAATGCATCATATACTTTCAAATTGGTAGTAGTCTTTTTTCACACATTGTCTCTCATATCTAGTTAGATAATGCCAAATGCTTTTGAAGTCATAAAACACTGTATTCCTGCTTTGTTTGTTGTTGTTGTTTTTTTTTTTTTGTCCCACAATAATCCAACCAATCTTAAATCTCCCACGGCTAACTAATATGAGATACAATCATTACAACAACATATACCAACCAATTAACCCTAAACATGAATACCCAACCATGCCAATCACACTCCAAACGAACCAACTTCAAAATAAGCAACATGTAGTAATATCATGACAACTAATCAGTCATTCCTTAAACAGCCAAACCAAACCCACCAATTAACCACAAACCAACCCACCCATCAACCTTCCTTAGCTATCTATCAATCCCTAAATGCTACAAATTTCCAACAATTTGCCCTATTCTTGATTCAATGAACCAAATCTAAAACTAACCTAATTTGAGCAAACTCATCTCCAATATCCTGCAAACCACGAACCAAAACTAATAACCTGTTCTAAACCAATCTCTACATCTTTTGGATGACAGGAAGTAGGAGGAAGCAGCAAGCTCCATACACTGAGAGGCTGACTGGGAGAGCCAAGCGAAGTTAAACCATCCAGACAGCTCTACAGCATCATCTCTCATTCAACTTTCATCTGGTCCTACCAACATGTACACCAAAATAGCGGCTGTAGCACTCATTGTACTTGTTACCATCATTGGACTGGTGAGTAAGATTTGGTTAAAGGGAACCCAATCCCAAAGAGAATGTGGATTGAATGAAAGCAGTAACATTAGTAGAACACATCAGAGAAAGTTTGAGGAATATTGGGCAATTGATGCAAAAGTTACGAATCGTTAAAGTTTTGGTGTTGGAACCGCTGGATGAGGAGACTACCAGAGATTAGGACGTATGTGTGGTCAAAAATATATAGAAAATATAAAGGGAATTCCACAAAAATTAACTTTTCTAGCATAATGAAAGAGCACTTGACTAACCGCTTTCAGAAAGCAGGGGGAATAATTGCTACCCTTATGTCAGTATCACGTTGATGGAATGTGTAATTTTCATGAAAATGAATTTTTGTGGAATTCACATTATATTTTCTTTATATGATTCGGCACGCCGTACACCGGGGTACCGTTGTAACCCGGAGTACCGCGTTGTATAGCGCCATCTCATGCCCATTATCTATAATGCGTATCCGAACTCAGATACGCCGATTCCGAATTCGGATACGGCAAAGTCGTCGCAATGTGAACTAGCACCATAGGTGCTTTTCGAGGTAATTCCTAGCACCACACCGTTTTGTAAACATCATCTACCGTAACTTTTATTTTCAGAAAAAAAAATAATCACCGAAAGCCCAGAAAATTCACCCCAAAATCAACTGTATTTCTTCAAAATTTGATCATGGGGGCTGCCAGCTTTATAATCTTCTATGCGTGCGCGAATGGTCGATAATAAGAGATGAAATGCGAAAGAAAAAGGTTCAATTTAGATAATTGGAATTTATTTCTTAGATTAATAAAATATTTACGTGGATTTCTAATGTTATCATTAAAAATATTTCATTTAAATGATTTTCTTATTTCATTTTGTATTCATTAATTTACGGGGTAGTAGACTGGCAACTTCGTCTGCAATTGATTATTACACGTACACTGCGCTACGTAATTATAAGCACGAATGCTAGCATTTTTTTTTCTTCTTCTTTCGAAACAATGATACAGTTATAGTAATTTTATCTATTTTGTAAAAAACATATCATTGTGTGTGTGCTCTATTTAAATACTGTACATTATTTTGGGTTGAACCATGATATGGATGTGTCTGTGCGTGGTTGAAGGTGTGTGTATGTGGTTGAGTGTGTGCACGTGGATGAGTTAGTGTGTGGTACACGCGCGCGTGTATTGTGTAGTTATTTGAGTTTGTCTGAAGAATATGAGGTATTCATCAATATCATATGAGCTCCCTCGTGGAGACGTAATGAGCTCCTTTATGGAGACAATATGAGCTCCCTCGTGGAGACTTTATGAGCTCCTTTGTGGAGACAATATGAGCTCCCTCGTGGAGACGATATGAGCTCCCTCGAGGAGACTTGGTATGCATTTAATATTCTTGCTTATATCTCTTTAAGATCTATAATGTTTGTTTTATGTTATAAGTGCTGTCTGGGGCAAATTATTTGTATAGGGCCCCATTTCTCTCTCTCTCTCTTCTTTCAATCTTTAAAATAACAACAACAACAACAGTTAAGATTATAACAGAGCAGAAAATAATTATCAGTTGCATGCATTAATTGTTGTATAATCACAAATAAGAAAACATTTGTGTGCATAATAATACAAAAAAATATTTTGACACATTTTTTGGTAAGCCAGGGTACAGAGCTGAAAAAAAAATAATTAATTCAACAAAGTGGCGAATTTTCATTTGGTACCCCAGGGTACCAAATATAGCATCATATTGTTGTCCACACATACATCATAATCTCTAGTAGTCTCCTCATCCAGCAATTCCAACACTAAAACTTTAAAAATTCATAAATTTTGCATCGATTGTCCGATTTTCCTCAAACTTTCACTGATGTGTTCTACTAATGTTGCTGCTTTCACTCAATCCACATTTCTCTTTGGGTTTGGGTTTACAGGTGTCCAAGAATTAAATTTGCCTATAATAAGTAATTTTTTTTTTTTGCATGTGACTAGACTAGTCATAAGAAAAGTATACAGACTGGCGAGTAGCACTTTCTTGTAGCAATGGTGATGGGGCAAAATTTCATAATCTTATTTACTCCCAAAAATGGCTGCCGCAGAATCTAAAATGCGTATATTTGATATTCTTTCAACAAGGATCTGCTTCATCATTTTATCCAAAAAAATAAAAAATAAAATAAAAAATAGCACCTATCATTCTGTTCAGGCATTATCATAATACTTGACACCTTTGTAACAGTCTAAACACCCTCAGCTATCACTTCAGGCATATTAGACTTTTCAAAAGGTACCTAGTGTGGGTAATTCTTACTAATGCCCTCACTGATGAGTTAAAGTTAAACCATGCTTGTACTTGGTTCTAACCTACTGCCTGAAGCCTTGTGCAAGAGTATTTTATGTGGTACCCATCCTAAGCTATAACAAAAGACTGTGACATCACCCTTTTGGTTTCCTACAGACTGGGCAAACTTTGGGTAATGCTGTTCAAATGATAATGTTTCCTATTTGAATGTTGACCACTTTATCATTTGATACGGCATCCTCTGAGCATCTATTCCCAGATGGCGTAATTGTTCAAGTGACTAATCTATTCTGGTTGATACTCTTGCCAAGATGAGATGGAGAATTACCTGAACTAAGACAAATGTGTATGTCAGAATTCAATGTTTTGACCCACCTTTGTCAAAAGATTCTTGTAGATACCTGAAATCGGTTGAGTTTTGTTCACAGTAACATTGACAAACATTCCTGCAGTTTTTTTTTTTTACTTCCCCAGATCCGCTCATACCATATTGACAACTTAATGGTGCTAGCAACCTCCACCCTAATGATAACAACAACAACAACAAAATCTCAGTCTTGGGGCCAAGAAAAGAGAACATACACAATGGCATTTATGGAAATCAGGTTTGATTTAAATTGTTTTTGTTTCAAACATTCTGGGCATAAATGTAATGTGACTGAGGGACCACTTGAACAATATGAGATTAAAAAAAAAAAAATGTGACTGTTTATCTGAAGTGAAATCAAACTGAGCTGAGCAAAATTTGTTCTTTTTTTTCCCTCCAAATTCACAGTGGATGTCAGAAGTTGGCTTCTTCACCATGATCCTCATAGCAGGCATGGTGCTATGTGCTACCATGGTGGCCATCGGCTTTGACCACGCCATGATCAATTACAGCAAGGACCACACAGGACGGAGTTCAAGGAGGGCGTCCCGGATGGGCGAGTTTAAGGAGCAGTGATTGTGTGCTGGCAAGCGATGGGTTGCTAGGCAACCAACACCAAAATCTCATGCCTTCTAGTTGAACCACACTCACAAACAATCCCAATCATTGCATACGGATTAAATGTCTGTTTTAATCAGTTTAAAATTTTATACCAAGAGGACATTCTATTGATATTATTGAGTAGTTCTCTACTTAACTTTACAATGTAATTCATTCAAATAAAGATCTACAGGGACTCATGTGGTTGACTATCCATTACAAGAGCATGTGAATAGCACATTTGGCAAAATTTGATGTAACATGTGTTTTGACACATATTGTTATGTATATTACGTCACTTTTCAGGCAAGTTTATTTCTTTTTTTTTTATAAATACTGCTAGGGACATTTTGGTGCTGGGTCACACTTAGAACAGTACAAATGATAATGAGTGGACTACTCAATTCATGTTTCTCATGTACACATGTAATTATCTGCAAACTTTTCTTCACTATCTCCCCAGTCTACCTCCTGCCCTTTAAACCTTCTATCTTTCTACTTGTACTTCCCTTCCAAGTCCTTCTCTTTTCTCTTTGACATCCTTTTTCTTTTCCTTCTCTTTTACTTGCTATCATATTCTCAGAATTTGTTCCTCCCAAGTAATTCACTGTAGCAGTATCAAGTTCTTATACCTGTGATATCGTTTGTGAAGTTGGTTCCTTTAAATGAGAAAATCAGATTCATGCATGCTTCAAGTGACTAACTTGAAAGGTGCACTCATATCCTTTCCAGTACCTCATGAATTTTTGGCCAGCTCCTGGCGCGAGCTAAATTGGTCCGCACCAAGCAGGAAAAATTGCGTTCAGTAACTATAGCAGAACCACGCAACTTTTACGATGACCCATTCACAAGGCGTGTCTTCAGCCCGAAGTTCAAACTAGCGGGATATTTTGTGGTCTTGGAAAATAGCTCGATACTCCGAATGTGCGTCTTCATCAGCTCGAACAGCCCGCTTGGGGAAATTAGCCCGAAATTTAACGCATGTGCACTTTGCATCATAACTCGTGGTTCGAAAGTGGATTTTCCCGCTCAAAATCTCCTATATCATCGTGATACAAGCTACAACCAGAGAGTAGTACAGCCCTGTTCTCTCCAATGAGACATGTTATGAAATTATAGCGATTTGCAAAATTTAGATGCATCGTAAATACACACAACCTGCAAGAATCTTCAGCTTAGGTCGAGTGGACCAGAAGAAGAAGTACAAACAAGGATGAAACAGCCAGCATGCACGGTAAGGAGTTCAAAGAAGATGTCAACAACTGCAGTAGGCCTAATACCCACATGTGATCCTTGAATACACCGTGCCTAGCTTGTACATGCACTTTCCATTACATGTACTGTAATTCCCCACAGCCAGCTGGTTAACTGGAAGCATGGAGGGATCGAGACAATTTCGGGCTGATGGAGACACGTTCAAAATAGTGCGCTAATTCACTAACTAGCCCAAGATTTCTTGGGATATTTTCCCGATCAAATAGCGCGCTATTTGCGTCTTCACCACACAAATAGTGCGCTATTTTGAGTTTGGGCTACTGTAAAACATGATATATTCGCGGCATGATTTTTTCGCGAATTGGAGCCGATGGCCTTTTTTGCAGCATGAAATTTTCGTGAACTGCCACTGGTATTCAATGCATATAGTGTAGACAAGAACTTTTGCGTGTATTTTAATTTCGCGAATCTTCGCGCTCGCGAAATTCGCATAATTAAAATGCATGCGAACATTCCTCGTTTTACAGTAGTTTCGTAACCGCAAAATAGCGCACTATTTTGAAACTTTGGGCTGATGAAGACATGCCTACGAACTCGGCCACGTAAGGGATAATTACCATGGTAAATGAGCGCGCGCTCCAGTGGAGGAACAGCCAGGAAATTGTGACCTTTGACCGTGCAAGGAATTTTGGCCCGAGCCTGGCGCTGCTATCGTTCATAAACTCTTTGATTGGCACCAAGCCCGTGCCTGGCCCGCTCCTGGAGCTAGCTTATAGCAGCGCCAAAATAGCCCAAGCCTGGCGCGGACCACTTTGGCCCAACCCATTCATAGACTCAAAATTTTACGACTTAGCTCGCGGCCTGGCCCGAGCCAAGAGAGTTACTGAAAGAGGTATCAGAGTGTCGTGGGTCAGTGTCTTTGGTCAGTGAATGTATGAATGAGGTGATCAATGATAGCCTTTACAAATGCATGTTGTAAAAGCTACTCAAATATTACAGAAAAAAAAAGAATCAAATAATCTCCCTTTTGGAGAGGAAAAACTGGTACAATAAATGCTTTACAATATACATCTAATTCAATAATATATTGTTATGTCTTTAAATAATTTGGATATGTTTCACACTGATACGAAACATTAGTTTGAGTTACACGATGAGACAACATAAGTTAGAAAGGTACATTCTAGCATTATTTGCAATAGTCTAAAAAATATCCCTTCTTGGCTGATGACGTTTAACCATGTCACTGTGAAACAATAGGGAGCTTTAGATTTTATTTTAGATTCAAAGGGAAAAAACATGGTCTGAGCGTGCGCAGTAACTTGACGTGGGCTACTGCGCACGCTCAGACCATGTTTTTTTCCCTTTGAACGTCCGCGCGTCTAAAATCTAAAGCTCCCTATTACAATTGTGAGACAACTGGAAACAAGGGTCAAGAGGGAACTCAGAAAAATGTGAAGCTCTTTTCATGTGGCCTAACTGTTAAATGTCCTACACTGTATATCTGTGTCTTATATTTGTCATGGGATTGTGCAGAGGGGCAATTAATCATGCTAAATAATTTTGTTGGGGACAATAGAATATTTAATGGATTTAGGTGTGTGACGCACGACAAAAAGCAGGTTCTGCTGCATTGGTTTACTTCCTTCTGTTATTTACATCACTTTTTTTCCCCTTTAACTGAATATAAAAAATTTCACAGTTTAATGTCTTCCTTTCCACAATCAGAACCTTGAGTCCCCTTAAGAAGTAATATTTTTGCCAAACATGAACAAGGTTCATGGTATTTTATTTTCTTAGTGTGACTAGAACGGAGGCTTTAACATGAAAAAGAACATACTCTCGTACTCGGGGCCCTATGTAGGTCCAGACATAGGTATATAACCTACTGTGCTCTATCTGGGTGCTATCAAGATTTAGTGCCAACTTTAACAGGTCATCAATGTCTGGTATGTGGTAGGTAGACCCAGTACCAGCACTGCCTACGGCAACCTCCATCTTGTCAAGCCAATGAACGAGGGCGCCTCGCGAGTCCAGCTCGTTTGTTCTGCCTGGTTGACCTCATCACTGATTCACTTTCAGTAGGAAAACGCCTCAGCTATCAAATATCACATGACTAATACTAACAACAGAGGGACCAAAAGATAGGCAAAATGTCATTTCACAGCAGATGCCTTATCATTAGCTGAATCTGCTTTGGAGTGGTACAAGGTGACAGTGACATTTCTGGTACTTGTTTTTTTCTTTACATCCAGTTTTTATCCTATACTTAAATGAATGCAACATTGTAAAATTCAACTTTTAATTGCGGCTGAAGTTGAAAATTAGAAAGAATATTCTCCTTCTTTGAGTTATAAATAGACAAGTTATTCCTTCAGAGTTTTGCTGCCAATGAAAATATTAAAAAAACATCTTGGCCTTGCTTCAAAGAAGATGGTAAAATTAACAACATCAAGAATGTTCCTGATGCTATTAAAACCTACAAAGATATAATGAAAATAGGACAACAATAAATCCTTGCCTAAGCACTACAAGGTTACAAAGCAATATACAAAGCAGAAAAAAACAACAACAACAACCCAACAACTACAACAACAGCAAAACAAAAATAACCAGCATCATCAATATTTTGCAATTACTATATTTGTGGTCAAAATATGTTCTGAAGCTAAGCCTGTAATATAAGTGAATGAATTAATGTGGGCATAATTGGATAGGCTTGCAAAGATACAGCTCCTGTAAGCAGAACTAAAAAACTAAAATAACAACTGCATCTTCTTTCATACATGTAGTTTGATCTATCACTTTAGCATTTAGCATAATTAAAAGTCCTGTTTACCTTTGGGAGCAGTGATTTAAAAAATGTTCAAGATATCACATTTGATGTATATGTGTTGGTCAGTTGTATCACAAAACATCCTACCATATAAGATTTTTGCAATAAAGCCTAAAATATAAGGACGTGGTACCATTTTTCTAAATAAACCATAACTATAGACCGTTAAGTCTGAAAACATTTTTATTATAACTATTGTTCACAATACTTAAAGGGATCGTACAGCTTTGGTTGAGACCTAATTTCAGGTTTCTAACATTTTTTGGTGAGATAATGAGAAACCTCATGAAATATGAAAGAGCATGTAATTCTATAAGGAATTCAACGTTTGTTTGAGGAAAATTGGTTTTGAAATGGCTGAGATATCCAAAAATGAGCGATTCTAATAAAGTGTGGGACCCACACTTTATTGCGATCGCTTTGTTTTACTTTGTTTTTGGATGTTTCAGTCATTCCAAACCCGATTTTCATCAAATACACTTTGAATTCCTCTTAAAATGGTATGCTCTGTACTATATCATAAGTGTTTTCTTGGTATCTCGCAAAACGTTAAAAGCCCAATTCTCATCTCCACCAATACTGTACCATCCCTTTAACATCAATTATACTGGCTCAAATTTTTACATTGGTTGTTTCTATCCCAAACTTACATTTTAAAACTATTTTGCAGCACTAATACTGGATTTTTGTTTCATCTGCAAATAGTAAATTATGGCTTTAACCAACAGGGAATACTCTAGAGTTATGCACTAATCATCCCCTATCCCTGCAGTACACACCTTTCTCTCCCACACCAAGCTCAAAGTCCTACTGTAGAGATAATAGGGAGCTTTAGATCTTTGCGACACAGACAAACAAATCATGTTCTGAGCTTGCGCAAAATTGCTTATCAAAATCAATCTACTTATATCTCGCATCCCCTGAATTTTTACAATGCATCCTGGGTTGTTTTGTGCATCCACTCAATTCACGGTGCAGAGAGCTATTTAATGCACTGATCATATCAGGGCACCATTTCATTTTCACAACTTGCGTCCTTGTGTAATCTACAGCTACTTTGCAACACAACAAAGGGAAAGAGGAGAATGGCCAATACAATTGTCATCTCAAACGTCCATGTTGCAAATCTAAAGCGTCCTATTATTGCATGATTACATAATACCTGCTGTCATTATGGCTAATTATCAGACATACTTATGAGCATTATACACTGCTTCTTCTGGATGAAGTATGCTAAAACCCAATATTTCACAACTGAGCCACCACACACACAAACAAACAACAACCAAGCTTTACTATGTCTTCACGAGCAAGTGGAAGATGCTATGTAAGAAGTGTATGATCTTTGTTATTGACAAAGTTGCACTAGTACCAAAACTTTGATGAGTTTGCACTGAAATATATTTTTAATGAAAACTTGATTATCACTGTGATACACAAAAATCCTTCATACTCATATACACATGTTGATAATTTTTAATGCATATAATTATAAGTACGTAATTCGTATCTTTGTGCTTTGCTTTGGCCTGACCACACTGTAGAGAATTGCATCAAACAATCAATTACATACTGCAGAGTGCCAAGATAAAGAACTACAAAACATCTTTGTTCATTTTCCCCAGCTCTTCTAGAAACCATGAATGTAACTGACTAACAAAGAATAGGTCTAAAAGCTAAGTATTAATATTTTCTGCATATCTCTTATATTGTTTGGTGTATGGATTACCAGTCCATGGTACAATGATACATGTCTATGATTTTTTGATTGCTGATGCTTTCAAGATGCTTGTTGTCACTGCTCACATTTCAACACAAGGTGGCAGCAGATATATATCAAGCCTTTGCACAGTTGAGGAAACTGCCTCAGTCAGTATCTCATTTCTTACAAATCCCCTGAACTATCAAAGAACATAGAGGGCAGTAGACCACATTAAATGCAGGCACTATTAGTCAACGCAAGCCCTTAAAAAAATGAATATTTATGCTCAAACATTGAAACAAATTAAGACATGCAAAAACAGACACAAATAAGTTTGAAATCATGAACAATGAAACCGTATCATAAAATGAATTAATTTTCATAAGATGATTTCTTAACCAACGTCGTAAAACTATTACAATAAGAAATGTGATAGTCAATTCTCCAATATTCCACTTTTGAGTACATTCAATTAATTTTATGAAACAACACGGAAAGTTGTAAACTTGTCTCAATTTTCATAGTTACTTTGGCAATATGTTTGGTGACACCTGTCTCCAAAAGACCTGTAAGAGCTTGCCATACAGGCCTCAATTGTCATATTGACCAGAGTCAGGTGTAAAACCCAATATTTCCCACATAAAGCACACTCGTGTTCACATGCTCCTGTGATCTGTCCCATGTTGTACTATGCTAAATCATTTTGACAAGAATTATTCAACATACTTTTATCATTTCTTTTTTTTTTTTATAATGAAAGTGATATTTGAAATGAGGGAAATGTTTTGAAATATTACACTGAAATGGAAATAAAAAACACTTACAGAAAGTGAAGTTTTGATGTCAATTTTATTCACATATAATGCAAACAAATATCAATTTACATAAAAACTTAATCATCAGTCCTCAGAACAAATGCTTCAAGTATCAAATGAATGAGGTGATATTTAGTCTTTCACACTGTCCTCTGAGAAAAAAAAAATATTTATGTACCTTACCTTCTCTTTTCAGTGAAATTTGTCTAAATAAGATGATTGTCAATGAGAACTATGATATTTTGCATTATTTTGTAATAAATGCAGTACTCAGTAACTAATTTTTTTTTAAATCAATTTTCTGACAAAATAGTATCAGTCAAGATGTCTTGATATCGTCACATCATCCCAAATTCTCATGCTTGATTCTAACTTTGTTTGTCTGGTTCTGTTTAACCATGGAAGAAATTATACATCACAGGATAAACCTACTGTAAAACCAGAAATGTTCATGTGCACTTTAATTTCACAAATTTTGCAAGAGCCAAGATTGTGAACTTAAAATGCAAGCGAAGGTACTTGTCTACGCTATAATGCATTGGCCATCAGCTATCGGCTTCAATTGTCGCAAATTTAATGACATTTCTTGCTTTGCAGTAACTCCTCTCTTATAGACTGAGGATCCCTTCTGTTGACAACAATGGTTTGATCATATCATTTGAATGCTATTACTGTCAGAGCACATTACCTATTTTTTCCTTCCTGTCAGATGGATGCAAAAACATAAATATAGCTGTAAATCTCTCTTTAATGTGTACAGTATAACTATAAGACTTTGTTCATTATTTTCTACCAAACTAATTCATCTAAGTTACATATCATTAAATGTTGTATAAGTCACAGGTATACAACACTGTTATGCAAAATATTACAAGTTGTATTATAACTAGTTCAATTTGTAAATTCTTTTCATTTTGTTGCTGTTGGTAGTAATGTGTGCGAATCATAACACATTTATCTCTGCAATGTGAACATGGACTTGTAATTATTGAAAACGAAGAGCATGTAAAGACAAGGAATACAAATGCCTTTATTGACCCTGATTATCACTTCTTGTTTAAACTTGTTTGCAATTGTTTTATACTCTGTTCAATATGTAAACTTGCCCTTATTAAACAGGAATCATCTTTAGGTGAGAGAGAAAAAAAAAGCTAAGCTGAAATAAAACATACTTAAATTGAATGTGAAATTGACACAATTCCAATGTCATTTGTAAGAATGGATTTACCAAGTAGAAGAATAGGTTACATTATAAAACAGTAGATCAGAAGATTAGTGTAAATATCATATCTGTTCACTTTCACAAATTAGGAAACAATCAGTAGAAATGACATCATACAATGTGCATCAGGTAAAGCCATTTCTAATATGTGATAGAGTGTGAAGCATCAGTGTAGAACACTGGCATCCAATGATGCAATAGGTTCTTATTTCTTTGTGTTTTTGTCTTATTTTCATCTGAGAAATGTAGTTTGTTTTGCTCAGTATTAACTTTTCTTTTTTGTGTTAAAAATTCAACAATAAAATTTCTCTTAACGTGAATGCTTGTTCTTTGGTTTGTTTCATGTGGAGTATGGTTTCAGTCATGGCATTCTCCTAATTTGGTTTCAGTGTTCACCAAGGATGACATTCATAAATGTGAAAGTTCTAAGCACGTGTCATACTTTGTTTTGATGATAATGTTGAAAATATGGGTTTTGGAGATATAATGAATTATGAAATAATTGTAGATTTTTTCTCGTACAAATAAAAAATCCCCAAATGAACATTTCTCAATTAAATGAAAGCCTCACTCTCCACCACCACCCCCTCAAAAAAGCTTCCCACTATAAAACAGACTGTGACATAAATTCTATGTCACTTGTAACTGTTTCTGCAAATGTATTACATCTATAATCATCTTGCATTTATCAAGAAGTTAGTTTTGTATCTATCCACATCAATCTCAAATCTTTGCTCGCAAAACTACAAGCACTAGCAGATTATCTCATTTCTGTGCAACAAGACTACATTATAAATTCATCATCATTATTGGATTAAATCTCACTTCTGTGCAACAAGACTGCACGCACAGATGGGAGTCAGTCCCACATATGTACAGCCAATACAGGAGATTATCTAGTAGCGTGCACAAAACTGAAAAGTTCATGTTCTGAAGTTGAAGATACCAACAACCAAGCACAGGAGAGCAGAGTGAATATAAGCAGAACTTTTCCTATCAACTGCTACTGATGGCATCTATCTAACAGTAGAGAGGTTGCTTCAATGTGCAGATTGTACACATGCACAAGAGAGTGTAAACATGGCGTCAGATTAAACCAGACATTACTTCATATCTCTATTAAAGATCTTATTAACATGCTGTCCCCACAAGAATTCATGATTTAAGAACATAATAAGTTTGGCGATGAGGATACGATTCATCACAACGCGATTAGTTTGGAATTCTATTTCTTAAATTTTGTCACTCCGGACAACTGGCCATGGATAACGAAACAGCAGCCGCTGAGCAGCCATAACTAGCACACAGGAGACGTTGGTTTGAGATAGACCTACCACAAGCCTAAGCCAAGTTTATCATGTAGCCTATGAACAATTGGGACATTGATAGCTGGTCCAAACCTAAGCAGTCATAGGACCAACTTGCAGGTCCACGTCTAAGCAGTCACAGGGCCAGATTGCAGGTCTTGGTCCAAGCCCTCGTAATTAGGAACAGGCCTATGGAAGTAGGACAAAGAACCTGTGTTGCCATTCCACTGAGTAGTTGCAGCCATACCTGGTAGGGCCTACACTGTTTAGTGCAGCCGTCATATAGAGTTTTCATGTGATAATATAGTAATAGACTACAGCTAGAATCTGGTCCAAGCTATGTTGTTGTCATAGATCTACGCAGATAATGCTTGTACACTATAACAAGCAAATAAGCTTTGCGTGTGCTGACGTAAATCATATTCATTATAAGCTTGGTTCAGTATACATGCAAATGGATATACACAAATGACAGTCACAGTCAAATACCGAGATAGAGTTTGATTTGGTACAAGTTTAAACAAAACTCAGATAGTATGGCAAGCCATCAGATCAGTAATTTCCCCAAGTTGGGAGACGGATACAGTTTTGACAAGTGACTAGAAATTGTTGGAGGCATGGTGATGCAAACAGTATAACTGATCATGGAAAAAAAAAGCAATATACTTGACAAAACTGAGCGGCAAGAGTTATCACACCCTACATGCTACAAACAAAAAATATGCATTTGTGGCAACTAAAAGTCGACTGCCAATAAGACACTTCCAAGTGGAACATGACCCAATCCTTTCACTCAAGGATATGCTCCAGGACTTCGGTGGTCAATGTTTCAGCAAGTTTGACTTGTCGCATGCCTATCATCAGACAGAGCTTGATGAGAAAGCAAGGAAATACACCAAGATAAATAGGCACAGAGGACTTTCTTTTCAAATACACCAGGTTACCTTTTGGAATCACAACAGCCCCAGCCCTCTTTCAAAGAGTTATGGAGTCTCTGTTAGCTGATATCCAAATGTGTCGCCTGTACCTTGACATTATTATCGTAAGTGGGAGGACCGATGAAGAGCACATTGCCAACTTGCAAGCTGTACTGCATCGTCTAAAGAGCTATAAACTTCAACTGACAAGGAAAAGTGTGAGTTCCTGATGCACTCAATGGAGTTCTTAGGACACAAGCTGGACCAACAACGAATCAGCCCACTCGCAGACAAGGCCAAAGCCATAAGGCAGACACCGCAACTGCAGAACCAGAGTCAGCTGCAAGCATATTTGGGTCTTCTGGGATACTATCACAAATTCATACCAAATCTGACCAAAAAGATTGCAAAAAGCAAAAAGGAAGCTCTTGAGGTGCTGAAAGACAATTCACTGAAGGAGGTCTTTGTGCGAGGCGTGAAAGAGCCATGGGTGAAGAGAGAGTTGAGAAGGATCGAGATGTCTTCCAAAAAAAATAGCTTCCTCGAGATGAGAGCAAAGTGTTAGATTTCTTTAGAAATCAGGAGGTAGAGACAAGGGAAGGGAAATAAAAGCCGATGTAGCAAGCACGGACATTGTGAGCAGAGAAAAGCCCTCAAATTCCAGTGAAATAGATAAGTTGAGAAGAAGTCTGGCTCCATTGTCCAAACAAGTTGCGGTGTTAGTCAACTCTGTGAAGCAAATTAAGTCGCAAAAGAAAGCGAGCAAAGTCATCTGTTACACCTGTGGACAAAAAGGGTATATCAAACCCAATTGTACTGAACCGTCCCTCTGTTATGGATATAGAGGAAAAGGACACTTGAGAAAGGACTGTCCCGTCTCAAACCCCCCAGTTGAAAACCCAGCCACACGAGTAAGTAAGATAAATAGTTCCATGGATGGGGGGTTGGCACACCGATTGGTCTCACCTAGTCCAAAAAGTACAATCCAAACAGCCGGCGTTCAGTTAGGATGTGTGCTTGATTCGTCCGGTAAAAGTAAGAATTGTAAATGATAATTTTCTTGGAAAGTCTTATCCACACATATCGTTATCAGGCATTAATCTATTCCAGTGTCTGTTGTTTCCACAGTATATACAGTACGAGAAATCGTGGACGCCGCGGAGAGGCTTCAGTTTAGTTCAGTACTGTACAAAATGTATTCGAAAATTTGCTATATGCAGATTTGATTATTTATGATGATTGCAATAGAGTCGGGACGACTATCTTAGAGACAGGGGAGATATCGGGGAACAGGTTTTTGCTGGTGTAATTGATTTGTAGGAGATAAGTAAGATTATGTAATGGCTCCCCAGTACAGTGCTCTTTAAAGCATCTTTAGTTCTAAACATGTATTGAGAAAAAGTGGGGCGAGAATGGGGTGTGGCAAGCTGCTGGTCCCCTTGGGTGACTTGCTATATTGTTTGAAACAGGTGGTGGTCTCTCTTTCTGGGTTGGCATGCACTGTGTTTGAATGTGCGAGGCTACGCCCAAGAATAATCAGTAACTATCTTGTAAGGTTAGAAATGTAAAGGGTAGAAAGATTGAAGTCGCTGATCGGGAGTTCTGTCCTATCAGCCTAGGAGTGACCGTGATGTGGCAGCCATTGGCCTGTTTCTGTGAGACTGATGTGGCACGTAGAATTCGTAAAAGACGGCTGTTGAGCTCAGGGCTCTTTTCCCTGCTTAATTTATAAATGAGCAGCAATTACAAACAACACCACTGCCTGAAGACTCTGATTATACCACCCACAACAGTACTGTCATTTGTGGGCCATCCGCTGGGACCTCCAGGTAGCAAAAACTGTTTCCCGCAAGTCACAAGCATGGCTTGCCCAGCAAGGTGTGACAGGCCCTTTAGTGAGGGCACAAGCCATTTTTTTGTTTCTCGACTGACATAAGTTGCGGTGACTGATCAGTCGCCGTAGTCACAGCGAAGCCTCCTTTAGTAAAAAAAAAAAAAAAAAAACACCCTTATGGGACAAGGGTATAATATGTACTGTATACATAGCATATCTCCCTGTATTCTTCTTTTGGTGATTTGAACAAATCGACTGATATTTGTGAAATTAATTACCCACAAAAAATATTAGCTTCCATAACACAAATGCTCTGTGCATCATCTCCAAGGTGGAGAAATGCTAACTTTTCTCTTAGTCTTGTCAAGGGATTCCGTCCATGTGGTTCTTGATACAACATTTATGACCAGATGGTTAGTAATGGATGTCTATATTAAATAAGTTACATAACCAGACATGGCTCCATATGTAACAAACCTGAGGCCATCTGCTGTGGATCCACCATGCAAATAGCTGCACTAGACAGCACGATTGGTCACACATAATTTCCAATCTCTTGTGTCCTTACACCATTGAGTCATTCAATTACAAGCAACCTATGAAGGTCAAACGGTCAATCATACAAGGTCCCTGGTCAGGGCCCTGTTTTATGAAGAGTTAAAATCAATTATAAAGTTGATTTCAACTGTAAGTCTATGGCAGACTGTGTGGTAAGGAAATTTAAAATCGATTTTATCTTTTGATAAAACGGGGCCCAGGTCTGTGACTGCTTGCCCCACCTGGATGCATCTCTTTGCCTCTTACTTTGCTAACAGCTTGATGTTAACATGCCCTCTTAGTGAGGTTATCCAAGTGCATACACAACATGTCATCCACTGACCTCAACCCTTATACCAGGTCATAGGTCACAGAAGAATGTAGCTTGTCACATTCACATGTGTGAGTAAAGCCTTACCACGCTACGGAGCGATGAGTGTGTCTTGGATCAGATCACTCTCCCTGGACTACCTCTGCCAGCATACACAGAAGGGTTGCCGATAGGAACAAACTTGGTTGAAACTGATTATTGATGATGTCATGAGGTACTGTAAACACTTACAGTGACACAGTACAAACCCTGAATCTCTTCTGACATAAGGCTTGCCGGAAGTTTTGCAACCATCCTTGTACTACAAACAGGAATATTATCAACATCAACAGATATTCTGACATGCATGTAGTCACTGTGGCAAGACAACAGCAAATACCAGGTAATCAGCTAGTCTTCTTCCAGAATGCTTTTGCTCCACGTCACAAGTTGGATGTTAGCGATGACCAACAAGATGAGATGGGACTATGGCTTCTCTTGAGTTGCTCTGATAACATGAGCAGGCTGGAAAGAAGAGAAAGAAAAACAGCAGTCAGAGATGCATAACTAAAATAGCAACTAAAAAACAGATTGTATGTATAATCATCAATGGTTTCTTTCGCTTTGAAAAAAAAAAAAAAAAAAAAAAAAACCAATGTAGAAATGCGTTACTATATATCTGAATACACAGGTTATGTTTTTAAAATCTATATTTTTAGACACAACTTTCATTTCCTTTGTCATTTCCAGAGACCTTCAAATAAAATATGACTTCAGGTCAGTAGATACGTCCTTCTAATTTAATCATAAACAATTATCACTTAGTCAAGACAAACACAAAAACATGAACAGCAAAACCATAACAGCACCAATGAAAAATAACTTCAGGGTATCATGGAAATGTATGTTCCAAATGTTTATATGTGACCCGCGACAACGGTTTCAGGCAAAAGTCGCAAGAGCAAATTCCCTCCTAGGCGGGGTACAAAGATTTTGACCATTATTTTTGTAGATTTTGGTTTTTTGCAGAAATCGAATCTTTGATATGTTTTCTACGTCTACCCCAAATTTCATACCATAAGATTAAGTTTTTCCTGTCGAAAATGGAATTTTAAACACCCTATGTTGGATCGCACTCGTCAGTTTCGAGCTTCTTTCGAACGCCGCGCCAATATGCCCAGTGTTGCTAAGGCGCAGGGTCTCGCATGCGATTGGCTGGTGCATTGCACGCGTTTACATAGTTTGGCTTTCGGAGACACGTCTCGAGCGTTTCGGGCATGTTTTGTCCACGCGTGCATACATTATGATCCATTGTTCTTGCAGCTTGCTACAATAGATATGCTCGCTCTGTAGTGCATGCTGTTAGGTTGGCTTTCTATCTACGCTTCACTACCGCAATGTTCGACAACGACGGTGAAACAAAAAGTGAATGCCAGTGCTACCTTTGAACGTGAAAACAGATTCAAAGGGAACATGGTTTGACCACATCAGAAGTCGCGAATCACCACACAAATCGTGCAACCTGCGATCGCAAACCCATCCATCAATATTGCTGCAATATTATGACATAACTGTGTGAAAAGAAAACTTACAATATTCTCAAAACTGTCAACTCTTAGTAAATATTATGACAGCAGGTTGACTCAAATGACATTAGATGAGAGGAAAGGAGTGGTCACAAATGACCAATATTCAAATACAGTACTACATGTCAAGATTGCACCTGAAAACTAACTAATCGTGTTTGTTTGTATGTTGTTGTTTTTTTATAATAAACACCACTGCACAGTGCACCACATGCATGGCTTGAAAAACAGAACAAAACAGGAAACGTGACCCTTTGCCAGCTCTAGCAATTTTTCTGAGTTTGAAACGTCCCCAATTATTTAAAGACAAATCAATGTTACCATAGTTAAAATGCGATTTGTAAAAATGTAGATACGAATTCGCTACCCGCTCAGTTACGTTTACACACGGACATGGCGTGTTGATGCGATTGGGTAATGCGTGCACAATACACACATACACCGTTAGGCTTCAGTACATGCGTGTCTTGGCATTTATATGCCTTAGTTGTAAAGGAGGATTCTTAGTAATGAGGAGACATTGCTGAGATGATGTAAACTGTGTGAGTGCCTTTATTCAACTCCTTCTTCCAGTGTGCCCTTTGCACATGGGGCATATCATGTTACGTCCAGCTACAGCTGGCAGGTTAGTCTTTGCTCAGACTCATCATTGCAAAGACTTTACAAACATACATGTATATCAACACATCTCCCTTTCTTTAAAAGGAGATAACATTGTTATCGACTATTTACATACACATTCATGACAACTTCTCAGAGTTTACTTTAACTCTTTTGACTTTCATGCATGTGCGTTTCAAACATCCAAAAATCTTTGCTGTAGTTTCAAAACTGAGTTCTTTGAGTTCAATGATTAGAGTTCATATGCGACAACCGGGTTTCACTGCTTCTTAGTGCGCGTATTTAATCATTCGCGTATTTGAACTAAATCCTGTCTTTACATTATCATTAGAGTCCATCATGTTTCAACTATTAACTCTAACAAAGTCGCGAAAAGTTCTTCTCGAGCGGTCTTAATAATTCGCGAAAAGTTCTTCATCTCTAATTTCACTATTTACAAATCTAAGCGGATGGGAGGCTTCACGATGCGTCCACTTCGGGTAGATTTCACAGACGTCGCGTTTCGTGTAGTCTCGTCTACCATCGGGGCGTTGACGTTGTCGTCGTCGTCATCGTACCTCTGCGCTGGTTGTCGCTCGTCTTGACCTCGTCTAGGATCAGGTCGAAGATGACGTCTATTTCTGCGACGAATCTCGCCAGTCTCTGTCTGGACCAGGTACGACCGATGTGGTAGTGTTTTCTTGATGACACCACCTTGTGACCATCTGCCGGTATTCATGTCTTGGAGTTTGACATGATCTCCTACTTTCAGGTGGGGTAGGTCACGAGCATGTTTGTCGAAATGCTCCTTTTGCTTCTGTTTCTGCACTTCTTTCCTTTCCTTCACCGAGCGAGCATTGATGTGCTGGGGGTCAAGTAGTTTTTCGGCCATAGGCAGATTTGTTCTGATTCGCCTGTTGAAGAGCAGTTCTGCTGGCGATTTTCCACATTCTAGTGGTGAGCTCCTGTAGACCTGTAGAGCTCGAAGGACTTCTTGTCCGCTGTGCTTGGACTTCCGCATCAGGTTTTTGACAATCTTGACGGCATTCTCTGCTTGTCCGTTCGACTGCGGGTGATATGGACTTGTGGTCGTATGGCGAAAGTCCCATTCTGCTGTGAATTGTTGGAACTCACGACTTGAGAACTGTGGTCCATTGTCTGTGATGAGTTCACACGGAGTTCCATGGCGGGCGAATACAGTTAAACTCGCCTAAGTCGACATCGCATATGTCGAATAATCGCGCAAGTCGATAATTTTAAAAAGTCCCGATTTTTCCCCATTGACTTACGTGTATTAATTCACTCATAAGTCGAATTTTTTAAGTCGAATACTCGCTTAAGTCGATGAAATTCCAAGAACACTTTCACGGAAAAACCATTGAATTCACTGTGCCTAAGTCGAATAAGATTTTATTGTGTAATAAATCACTGTCAAAATCACGAGACGCCAGTTTTTGTTTACATACAGTATATACCAAAAGAAACTGCGTAAATAAACATTAACGTTTCATTAACGCAAGCGGTTTCACCTGAATCGTTAGTAACGCAAACTAACGATCGGGAAAATTAACGTTTGTAGCAACGATGAGTAACGATCCCTAGCGCAAATTAACGATGTTTCGTTAACATTAACGATAGGTAACGCAAGAACTCACGCGAGATTTTGGTTTTGTAACGAGACCTGGTGAAAGGACGACGTAGCCCCTGCCGAGTGTAGCGATCTATGCCTTATATTTAGCGGAGTCTTTTCGCGAATCGAATCACGATTTCGCGAATGGTTAATTTGCGACCGGAGTCACCAAAAACGCACGCCGAGCCACCAAAAAAGCCGAATGTTTGCCTTCAGTTTTGGAAATGAAGCGGTAACAATCGGTTCCATAAGATGCTGAATAAAATAATGTCAGATGTTTGCTCTTTTAATTTTGGAAATGAATAACGGTAATATTCGATTCCGTATAATACTAAAATAAATGTCGGATGTTTGTTTATACTTTTGGAATGTCAGAGATTTGATTTTGCGTTCGGAAATGAATAAGGATAAAAAAAAAAGTATCCGGAAGATGCTGAAATAAATGTCGAATGTTTGCTTTGACGTTCGGATATGAAAAATAATGATATTCAACTCCATACGATGATAAAATAAATGCCGGATGTTTACTTCTACGTTCGAAAGTAAATAACAATTACATTGAGCTCCGGAAGATGCTAAAGTAAATGTCGAATTATCCCTTTGACGTTCGGAAATGAATAACAATAATAATCAACTTCGTACGATGATGAAATAAATGTCGGATGTTTACTTTTACGTTCGAAAGTGAATAACATTAACATTCAGCTCCGGAAGATGCTAAAGTAAATGTCGAATTATCCCTTTGACGTTCGGAAATGAATAACAATAATAATCAACTTCGTACGACGATGAGATAAATGTCGGGTGTTTGCTTTTACTTTCGAAAGTAATTAGCAATAACATTCGGCTCCAGAAGATGCTAAAATAAATGTCAGATGATTGTTTTTACGTTCGGAAGTGAATAGCAGTAATATTCTTCTCCATACGATGCTATAACTGTCGGATTTTATTTCGAAATGAATAACAGTAACATTTAGCTGCGTTTGATGGTAAAGTTAATGTTTGATATTTGCTTTAACGTTCGGAAATGAATAACAATAGTATTCAACTCCGTCCGATGATAAAATGAATGTCTTATGTTTGCTTTTATGTTCGAAAGTAAATAGCAATACATTCAGCTCCGGAAGATGCTAAAATAAATGTTGAATGTTTGCTTTGGCGTTCGGAAATGAATAACTATGGTATTCAACTCAGTACGATGATGAAATAATTGCCGAAAGTTCGCTTTTACGTTCGAAAGTAAATAGCATGTAACATTCGACTCCTGAAGATGCCAAAATAAATGTCAGATGATTCTTTACACTTTCGGAAGTGGACAGCAGTAACATTCGGCTCCTTACGATCATAAAATAAATGTCGGGTGTTTGCTTTTGAATTTGGAGATCGAATAACGGTAATATTCTGCTCCGTACGATGCTAAAATAAGTAACAGATTGTTTCTTTTACATTTGGAAATGATTAACGGTATCAATCGGCTCATTTAGATGATGAAATAAAAAGCGGATGTTTGCTTTCACGTTCGGAAATGAATAAGGATGATATTCAGCACCGTAAGATCCGAGAATGAATGTCGGTTGCTTGTTTTTACATTTGAAAATGATTAACGGCAACATTCGGCTCCGGAAGGTGTTAAAATACTTGTAAATGGTGGATGATTGCTTTTACAATCAGAAATATATAACGGTAACTTTCGGACCGAACGTAGGACCGATTTAGTTTTGCTTTTTTTTTTTTTTTTTTTTTTTTTTTTTTTTTTTTTTTTTTTTGTTCAGGCCACCAAAAAATAAAAGTCAATCATTTTGGGGCCACCAAAATAAAAGTTAGTTTGGAGCCCTGGCCTGCATCAATGTGGATAAAGTGTCTTGCTGAAGGGCAAATATCGGGCACACCGCTCCAGCAGCCTCTCGGCTCCAGAGTAGACAACATACATGTACATTCAAGTAACTTTAAGTCGATTTTTTTCGACTTACGTACAAGTCGAAACTCGCCTAAGTCGATGTGTTTTGCTCAGTCCCGAGAAGATCGACTTATGCGAGTTTAACTGTACAGCTTTCATACTGTTGATCACTGCTCTACTTGTTGTGGTCGACAGTGAACACAGTTCTATGTATTGTGAAAAATAATCCACAATCACCAGGTACTCCTTGTTGTCCAGCGTAAGCAGATCTGCGGCCACCTTTTGCCATGGTCTATCGGGTACCATGTAAGGGTGAAGGCTCTCTTTCTGCTGTCTTGGCTGGTACATGAGGCAAGCATTGCAGTTTTGCACCATTTCTGCTACATCGTGGTTGATCCGGGGCCAGTACAGGACATCTCTTGCACGTCTCTTGCACTTTTCAATTCCCAAGTGCCCTTCGTGGATCTTTTGCAGCATCTCACGTCTCATTGTAGCTGGTACAACAATCTTACTTCCTTTGAAGATGATGCCTTGTGCCTCTGACAGTTCACTTCTGATGTTCCAGTATTCTCTGACTGAGACTGGACACTGTTGTTTTCTCTCTGGCCATCCATCTCTGATGACAGCTAAGAGTTCTTGTAGTGCTGTGTCTTTCTTTGTCTCATCTACAAACTGGCTTCGTTTGTTTGACGTGACTGGCATGTTCATCACGACAGCATCTACATAGACTTTGATGTCTTCCTCTCTCATGACATCTGGTTTTGACTCTGGGTCAACTGCTCTGGAGAGGGTATCCGCTGTGTACATGTACTTCCCTGGTGTGTATGACACTTTCAAGTCATACCTTTGAACTCTGATGAGGAGTCGCTGGATGCGAAGGGGACAGTCACACAGGGGCTTGACGAACAGGGGTATTAGCGGCTTGTGATCCGTCTCTACCTCAACCTGTCGTCCATATATGTACTGGTGAAATCTTTCACACGAGTACGTGATAGCTAGCAGTTCTTTCTCGATCTGCGCGTATCTTGTCTCTGCATCAGTCATGGCTCTAGATGCATACGCTATGGGGACCCAATCTTGGTCATGCTTCTGAAGCAACACTGCTTTGAGCCCATTCTTTGATGCATCAGCTGACAGCTTGGTTGGTTTTGCACAGTCGTAGAAATGCAGCACTGGCTCTGTTGTCAAGGCTTTTTTCAGCTCTTGCCATGCATGTTCCTGTGCATCGGTCCACACCCACTCATTCCTTTTCTCTAAAAGGCTCCTGAGGGGCTCTGATTTGGTTGACAAGTCAGCGATGAACTTTCCTTGGTAGTTGATCATGCCGAGGAATCTCTGGACATCCTGCTTGCACTGTGGTCTTTCCATGTTCTGTATGGCTGCCACTTTCTTGGGGTCAGGCTGAACTCCTTGATCACTGATGACATCTCCGATGAATGTCAGCTTGTTAACACAGAACTCACATTTTTCTCGGTTGAGTTTCAAGTTGTTCTTTCTCGCTGTCTCTAGAACTTCTTTCAGCCTGAGGTCATGCTCTTCCTTTGTAGCTCCCCATACAATGATATCGTCCATCATTGTGTTCACTCCTGGAATATGTGCGAAGAGCTGGTGCACTATCTTGTGATACACCTCTGGAGCACTGCATATTCCGAACGGAAGTCTCAGGAATCGGTACCTTCCGAAAGGCGTGATGAAGGTACACAACCTTGAGCTTTCATCATCCAGCTGAATCTGCCAGAATCCACTGGATGCATCTAGTTTACTGAAGTACTTCGCTCCGGCAAACTGCGCGGTTATTTCAGCTCTCGACGGTAGCTGAAAATGCTCTCGCTTTACAGCGCGGTTTAGATCTCGCGGATCTAAGCAAACTCGGAGTTGGCCGGTCTTTTTCGGTACGATCACGAGAGACGACACCCAGTCAGTGGGCGTATCTACGGGCTCAATGACGTTCATGCGTTCCATTTTGTCTAACTCTTCTTTGAGTTTTTCTCTCATCGGAAACGGTACTTTTCGGCATGCGTGTTGGACAGGTCTCGCATTTTCTGTCACTGTGATGTGGTGCTTACCGGGCACACATCCTAGACTTTCGAACACGTCTTCATAGTCTTCGACCGACATTTTTTCATCATGTGTGTTTTGTGCGACATTCAACACACGTTTCACCAGTTTCAACTTGTCACATGCTTGCAAACCTAGTAGTGGTTGACGATTTCCGGGAGTCACTAGAAACGACATATTCTCTGTCAAATTCTTGTGCTTCACCTGTACAAAGCAACGACCTTTCACTGGAATTTCAACTCCACTGTACCCTGTCAACTTGACATTCACCGATGACAACTTTGGTTTTGGTTTCAACGTCTGATACACACTCTCTGGTAGTAGATTCGTTTGCGCGCCTGTATCTAATTTGAACAGCACTTGACGTTCATTCACCATGAGATTCACTTTCCATTCGTCACATGACTCCTGTGACTTGACGACATCAACAAGAAAACTCTCATCCTTGGAATTACTCTGTAGTTCATTTACCTGAACACGACTTTTGCAACACTTTGCGAAGTGATTCATTTTTCTACATTTTTTACACACCTTTCCTTGTGCAGGGCATGAATTCATGGCATGTCGATTGCCACACCTGCCACAAGCCTGGGAATTCTGACCTTGACTTTGACTTTGACTTTTTTGCTTCCACCTTGGAGGTTCTGATCTTTTACCGGGATTGACTGCCTTTTTCTTTTTGTTCAAAGCATCAACAGGGACTGACACATCTGCCTTTGAACCAAGCTCTTGTGCCTGAGCTCTGGTAATTTCAGCAGCACGACAAATTTGCAATGCCTTTTGAAGTGTCAAATCATCCTCTCTGAGCAAACGCTCACGCAAACCACCATCTGTGATTCCACAAATTATCTGATCTCTGATCAGACCATCAGTCAACTCTCCGAATTCACACGATTGTGCACGATTTCTCAATTCTGTGACATACTGATCAATGTTCTCACTCACACCCTGAGATCTGGTAAAGAATTTATGCCTCTCATACGTGACATTCTTCTTGGGAGTGCAATATTTCTCAAACTGTTCAAGCACTTTCTCCAACTTCATCTCATCACCCTCAGCAAATGTGAATGTGTTGTATATATCAAGGGCAGCATCACCTATCACATGCAACAACATTGATGTTTGTGCTTTATCATCTTTCCTTGACATTCCAGAAGCAACATTATACAGAGTGAATCTTTGCTTGAATCTCTTCCAATTCTCAGACAAATTACCCCTCAAATCTAGTGGTGCTGGTTGGGTTAAGTTTGCCATGTTCACTCTCTGAGCTTTCACTCACATGAATAGTGTTAACAATTAGCAGAAAACTGTATCTTTTCAACAAGTTAACTTATGCTCAATCATCCAACACTTTCACGAGGTTAGTATGTTGCATCATATATATATGTGGCTAATCTAGGCTAAGGCCACGTCACTGGCTGTAGTGTTCCCAATACCTCACGCACTGTCTGGTCAGTTGACCTCTAGAACTTTCTGTTCCGAGCTACCACAGTGCTGATGCAGGTCATTGGACACACAATACAGTCATGCACATTCAGGTAAGTCATACACACACACACACACGCTGGGTTAGTGCATCTCAACACACTGCTGCTTGGCTACTGTACAGCATGCTAATGTACACATAGCTCCATGCATCCTCCACTCTTTCAAATGAAACGGTCTGGCCTGTTTCTTGCGTGGATTATTCCTTGTCCTAGTCCCTTCTGTACTTCAGAATGATGTAGACAGTTGACTGACACCATGACTTGGACAGCTGAACCACTCTGACACCATGTCTTGGCATTTATATGCCTTAGTTGTAAAGGAGGATTCTTAGTAATGAGGAGACATTGCTGAGATGATGTAAACTGTGTGAGTGCCTTTATTCAACTCCTTCTTCCAGTGTGCCCTTTGCACATGGGGCATATCATGTTACGTCCAGCTACAGCTGGCAGGTTAGTCTTTGCTCAGACTCATCATTGCAAAGACTTTACAAACATACATGTATATCAACACAATGCGATTATCATATCCGCCATCTTGAAAGACGTACTGTTAAACAAACCCGAGCGAAACACATTGGGTATGTCGGCTCCCAACGCCGAGTTCCGAGGAAGGTGCCCGGGAAATTTGACTCTCTCAGAGAGCCAATCAGAAGCAACTGTGGTTGCTAGAGGCGGAGCTTAATCTCGATTGGCACCATCGTATGGATGGGTGATTCTCACCTAGCATCTCCGTTCGGACATTGTGTTTAAGAAAGAGGTGAATCTTCAAAGCCCGTTTTCTCGTAATTTTGTCAGGCTAACAACTTAAAAAGTGCATTATATTTTGCTCTTTATGCCCACTAACGATGCCGGAGAATACAAGTGTTTTATATCAATGGAAAGCTTAGGAAGTGGGCAATATGATTCAATGTTTTATATCAATGGAAAGCTTAGGAAGTGGGCAATATGATTCAATAAAAAAGTGAATTTTCAAAATTCCTGACTTTTGCCTGAAACCGTTGTCGCCGGTCACATATGGTCTATCATGCTGTGTAAAGCACATTTTGCATTCAACATGTGCATGCCCTCTTCATGTACCTGTCTGTCCGTGGCCTACCTACACAGTCTGAGCTGGAGCAACTATACTAAAAACATAGCATAACAAGGCATTGACTCCAAAGATTTCAAGTCAAACAATTTTAATGATACATTCCAGTTTACCGCACAAAAGATGCCCTCATGTTGACTATTCTACCAAAGGGTCGTTCTCATAATACACAAAATTGTGACATGAAAACTTGCACTGTTTTACCCTGCATGTCTTCACTACTCCAAAAGCTTGCGATGTTAGCTCTAATGGATAAATTAAGAAGTTTCTCAAAGAACTGCGGATACCCACTGTACTCGCATTCAACACTCCTTGAAGGAAGAGCGGATGCATATAACATCGTAATATAATGATATAACCAAGACTCTCAATTGGACCATGTCAAACTTTTGTTTGCACATAGACTAAGTAACCTGCTAATTTTCATGCGAAGTGTCTGGAGGAATTTGGTACAGTTGTGAGGCGACATTTACCATAATTTTGTGAGTTTACAAGCCCAAATAAGAATGGCCCTCAAGATAAAACTCTACCGAGGGTTCAACTAACACTCTTAATCTATAGTCTAAGTGCAAAAAACAAAAACAAACAAAAACAAAGTTTGACATGGTCCAATTCAGAATCTTGGTTATATCAAGTATCCGTAGATCTCTTTTCAAATAAAACCCACTTGTAGATAAACAGCTCTGCATATGATTCTTAATTTTATACATTTTTATATATAATCAACATATCTGAAACTTAAAACATCATGTGAAAGGGAGATTTACCATTCCAATCTCATCACAAGAAGCGGTCAGCTACAGAGGTGGGTGTGTCTGTAGTCCTCCCTGTGAGTCAGCTGCCATCCAGTAGGCTATACTTCATCATGAACTCAAAGTCTCGGTAGCTGACACGCCCATCTCCATCCCTGTCTAACTCTCTACCACAGAAAACAAACACAAAGAAAGGATTAATTCGCTTCATTGGTAGAGATATCATAATAATAGCCATCACATTGACTACAGTGCAATCCCATAGTAATGGAACAGGTTATAACGAAGTTCCGGTTACAGTGAAATAAAGATCCAGGTCGCAAAATTATCGGCTGTATGTTTTTTATTGTTTATTGCTTCGGTTATAACGAAATTTCGATATAACCAAAGAAAACTGCCGGTCTACAACTGCAGTCCACTGTACATAATATCTGGTCATGTCTTTTTGACATGTCAGAACAATAGAATTACCTATCCTTTGTTGTCATTTAGAAAATATTACTTTTGCATGAATCACATTGAATATTAGTCACATATGCTCTGAATAGAGCACTGTATGCTAAAATAACCCTATGGCAAGCTAACAGATCTACACATCTACTGAAAATGAATTTCCGATCTCATCTGGGAAATCTGAAACATCTGTAGAAATGTGCCAGATGACCTCTGTGACCTTTTACAATCCAACAAATTGAACAAAGAGTTTCGAAAACTCATTTCAGACTGATGCCAATCTTTTATGTTGATACACAAAGCAAATAATATGTAGGGGGTTCTTTTAATCTCTAGATGCATACAGTGGAATGAACCAGCTCTCTCTTGAAAGTACTGTAAAGCAAGACATTTTTGCAGCATGGCATTTCCACAAATTGCCACTGGCATTCAATGCACACAGTGTAGACAAGAACTTTTGTGTGCATTTTAATTTTGTGAATCTCGGCTCTCGCAGAAATTTGCAAAATTAAAATGCACACAAACATTTCTGGATTTACAGTAGGCCCAAATCCAAACTCTGTACGAAGGGCGCTGATCAGGTCACCCTAATCCACAAACCTGAATGCTGCTTGTAATCTCAATGGCTTGATTCCTGGAGCTACCTGCTCACATGCCTTCTCAAGCTCCTCATAAGTCAGAAATCCTTTACCTATGTAGAAAGATGTAATTAAAGATTCAGAACATGTTGTACACAAGCAATAGGATGATATAACAGCTGTATCTACAGCAAGTTCCTCAAATTTGAGCCTGCCATATCTTGGAGCTTCACACTTTTTAGAGCATATGATTGTCAGCATTCATCAACATCTCAAAAGGCAAAATAATATTTCTGCATCCTCCAAACAACAAAGCAAACTTTCCATCAAAAAAAAAAAAAAAAAAAAAGGTCCATAGAGCAGATTCTTTTTTTTTTTTTCAATTTAAATCTTAACACTTCATGGTTATGTGATTAATGTTTTCTGAAGGAGGGATACCTCTACACAGGAACTTTTCAATGAAAGCTGTTACTCACAGGACACAAATAAAGTAGAATTTTTCAGTAATATCAGACAGGAAGATAGCCAAGACCATGAGTTCATAATGTGGCACGGTGACCTTTGACACTTCTAAACAGTCACCTGGGCAACATGAGGATGAGGTAGCTTGCATATCACCCCGCACTTCGTTTATTCAAGAAATTTTACTTCCTATTCAAATATGCTTTGTTAGCCATGTTACTGCTGCTCAAACAACTTTCTTCTTTAATTCTTCCTTTCAGATTTGTGTTTCACTGATTGCTCCTGCTTTAATCTTGTGAGTTGACTCTATATTTTGTTTAAATAGGATATCCTTTGAGTTGTCAGCTTTTCTTAGTTTCTACGTAAGCATTCACAGCTCCTTACAGCTGCCTTACATAGAAATAGCATGTATATTATAATTCTCACAAATGTCAAATTATGATGCTAAATTTAAGACTGTAATATATTATGTAAACAATGGCTTCTTTAAACAACAAAGAGTTAATTGATGAATGATGCTTGGAAGTTGTGTTTACTGGAAAAATTATAAACAAAAACATAAATCCTCACATTTGCTGTCAAATGCCACGAAGATTTGTCGAATGTGTTCATCCATGTCCTGTGCCTTCAACTTGCATCTCATGGTGGAGACAAACTCGGTCTTTGTCATACCTTGGGAAAAAATAAAGCATGCAGCAGTACAGACATAGAATGGTACATTGTCATTGTTGCCGCCACGGTTAACATGAAATCTTGTCACAGAATGTAACCAGTACTTCAGTAACTAACACTGAACATTTTCGCAAATCTTCAATGTGTCAACTTTCTAACATATGCCACAAATAAAGTGTCACAATTTCAATAGAAGTTGAGTTATTCTATGGCTACAGCTACAATGCTGAACTATTCCTAGAGTATGTCTTTCCCATGTCCCCATCAATCTACTCTATCACAAGTTGCAACTGCCCTCTGCACACCCACAATAGATTCAATGTAAGTCTTCTAGAGAATCAATGCCTGTCACATATGCAATGAGGTATTGATATCATAAAATCGAAACCTAGAATTAAAAAAAAAAAAAATGTACATGTTCTTCATGAATAGAAATATTACTTTCCATTATATATCCAGAAGCAAACACAATCACACTATATGTTCCTACCAGGAGTTACAGATATGTTTCTTTTTTTGTTTTTTTACCTCACTACCCTGGTATCATAATATGTTTAAATTTCAGACCCTGAGTTAAAGTAGATATATATGACAATCTCTGTAACAACATCACAACTGTCTTGCTCAATTGAATATAAAAACAAATAGCACTGTGGTTATCACAGTAAATTTCATTGCACTGATTAAAAAAAAAAGAAGAAAAAAAAAGAAGGAAACACATTAGATATGCTGTACAAATAAACTTTCACGTAATGTGTGTGCTAGGATCTTTAATTTTCTACACTGCTATTATTGTGCTACAAAAGACATAAATCTTCCCATTTTCTTAATATTTTGTAGTTTTACCAGACAATTTGCTGTTTCTGGGCACATAGATTGGTTCTGCTCTTATGACTTGCTAGTAGAGAATCCCCCAGCTTGACTTGATGAGCACAGCTAAATGCTTTGTACACCAAACACACATTTCTAGTCAACACACTATCATTAACCCAATCAATACAAGTACATCTACCAAACCTACAACTTGCCGCAAGAACACTGAGAAAAAAAAATTGTAAACAGCTAAAACATAATCTTAATTAGAAATTCACAAGGTAATGTTGGCTTAGAGACATTTCATGTGATAATGTGCTATATAAATATTGTGAATTATTATCGTTATCATTATTATTAGTGATTTGAGCTGCTTCCACAAAAATTTTGAATTAAAGCTGATCGAGAGCTCAGACAGCTCTCAAATTTGTTACCTGGCTCTTTGACATCTTTCATCAGATTGTCCACTTCAAACTGTACATGAAATAAAACCAGGATATGCAAGAGAGGGAGTAAAATAATAATACACATTCCATTCAATATTTGACACTTAGCCTATACAAATAGTCTAATTAGGTCAATTTTTTTAAACATAATCTACAGGCAAAATTCCTCCTAAACGAAATCTTTGTTACTATATTTTATATGGGTACTACTGAATTTGTTTCATACAACAAGAACAAATGAAGATGTCATTTTCACAGCTTTTTTTTTCCCTTAAGGTCATCAGAGAAAATTAAATCTTTCAATGACAATGCGTTTCTTCCATAACAAGATATATTTTTAAAGATATCATTATGAAATAATCACATATATGTTTTCATTATCTCTTTATTTTTCAGCAGCTTCACTCTCAAATATCTGAAGTTGATTAAATTGGATCATCAGTTCTTCCATCTAAACTCTTCAAGTGTATAAAAAAAAAAATCAAATGTATTCAAAAGAAACAGCTTTCTACACTGTGTTAAAATTGTGACTAAATTCCATGCTGATGAAGCATAATTATAGTTCAAAGTTCCATTGTTTTCCTCAGGGTTTCATCACTGCTTTTGTTGCTTTTTAGGGTATACATGCAAATATCCTTCTGATTCAAGACAATATGTGCAGAAAAGATGAGGAGTAACCTTTGTTGGTTTGTATCCAAAGAGTCTCACAACAGCAACCTTCAGATCTTCCCTGGAAAGCCAACCCTTACTATCGGCATCACTCTCATGATAGACCTGTCCAGAGAGACAACAAGAATGGAAACAGATGTCATCAAATGGTGACCTTACAGCATGTATTATTTTATCAACCATGCATCTGCCTGCATGAGGATGAGCTGATTTTGCTATAATGCGCATTTCACATAGCTACTTGCCCGAGTATACTTGGGACTGGAGTCTTCAATGAGTTAAACTGAAATATAAAATTCTATGAGAAGCTACAGATGTTAAAGCAGCTGAAGTGACAAGCTGTCAGAATGCAAGTGACATAACTCTAAATATGCATTCTGTTGACAAGTGACATACTAGTAACCTGAATAACTTCTAGATGGCCTACATGTGCTCTGTATCTCACTGAAGGCAGGGTGCTACCAAACATTTTTTTTCACCACTTGCCTAGTCGGGCAAGTAGATTTTCAGATTGTTACAAAACATTTGCCTGAACATGAATTTCACTAGCTCAAAAAGAAAGTTCAAAGATATGAGAAAATAATACAGAAAATCACTTGTAAGTCAACAGCTTTGAAGAAGGAAAAGGTAGGTAACTTTAAAACATTTCGCTTGGGTTAACATTTTTCCTCATAGTGCCAAAACACTTGCCCAACTTTGAGTTTCACTTGCCCCGGGCAATCGAGCAAGCCCTTGTAGCACCTTGCTGAAGGAGACATCAGCACAACTGCCGCAAATGATCACTTACAGCAACTTGTGCGACTGGAAAGACCACAGAAAGGCTTACACTTTCATCACAAAGGCTACTCCAGGGAGACATGTATCCCAAGATGAAAAGGTGGCAACTTAATTGCCCGGAAGTCATGGGGACATCACCAGGACATCCTCAGCAGTGCAGCAACTTCTGTGAGAAGTCTTCTCAGTTTGGGAGATGTTTCCACGACTTATCCCTCCTCCATCATGTTCAGGAACTTTAGCATTTTGAATTGTGTGATCTGGTATACTAGCATTTTGACTTATTCTGACTGAAAAAAAAAGTACCAAAATGTGACTCCTTTTCAGTGGTTGGAAATCTATGTTTTTTTGTAGGGGGATCTTTTTTTTTTTTTTTTTTTTCAGTGATGCCTGTGATGTGAATTGGTAGGGACAGCTGACACAGAGCAGCCTTGAACACAACAGCCAGCTCCTAACACACAGATGTCCATATCATTTTAGTAATCATGAGCAGATCCAGTCTCCTAAATTCTGTGAGGAAATGGTAAATAATCTCAAAGACTCCAAACTCCTTCTTCAAAACAACTTGCATACATTCAAATTCATGAAATTCTTCCGTCAGAAGAATTCCATAAATGTGAATAATTACGCAGTACCTGCTGCATGCTATTAGGATTTTATTTTTAGAACCAACACTTGCTGTCGGACAGAAGTTCGGTGGTCTAGTGGAAATGACACCTGTCCAGAGATATAAAGGAGGTCATACAAGTGTAGGTTCAAATCCTGCTCAAGTACGTACGCCCATGATTTCTTTTATCGTGACTGAAAAAGACTAAAAGACTGATCAATTCAGTGCTTTACTTTCAAAAGTTTTATTTACGTCAATGTAGTGCCATTTGTCAATCAGTTACAATGAACTTGTATTATATTTGGATACTATTAACCCGTTCCATACTAAATTCTACAATATCCATAGTTAATACACAGGCCACCAGGTTCCTGTATATGAATCGGGTTAACTTCAGACAAATTACATTGTCGTATTGCTTGTCAAACACAAACGCAAAGCACTTAACAAACCCTACAAACTAAACACTACATCATTGTAATTTACATGTATTGAAGTTTGCATCTTGCTGAGAGAGAAAAAAAAAAAGGTACCGGTAGTATCGAAACCCCGGGGCGCTCCTTGTCGAACACTTTGCATTCGTTTTCGGCTTTCGGGCTGTGTTTCGCAGTTACGGTAGGCTCTAAATGAATATCAAGTCTTTGTTTTTTAAATGAATAAAATGAAACTTGACTAATGAAGGGTTCTCGGAAAGAGTTCCTTTTTGTACTGCCCCTCCCTCACTTTCAATGTGGCCTTCTGTAGTAAAGTTGCACTTAATTCTCTACTTTTAATATTTGTAACCGTTTAGGACTTCGAGTTTAACGTTAGATAGAAGAATACAGTCTTCGTAGCTTAGATTTCTTATTTAGCCCCCTAACTAACGTTAAACCCAGGGCAGGAAAGCCTTCTTGTTCTAGTGAATTGTGTTAATGGCATCTGAAACTTACAGTTTCCAGTGGTACATCCATGATGTTGAATTCGCGTCTGGTGTGATAAGTTGATGTTTTCCCTGAGGCTACCGGCAACTGGGAGTTGCAAAATCAACTCGGAGAGAGGCGGAACGTGGTATCCTAGGGTTGGTAGATCTACTCACTGCACTGGTACGGACGATGTCGACGGAAGAATGCCGAATTTCCCGTTGTTTTCCACTGCACATAAGCGCTAATATTAAGTATTTTGTACAGTCGAAATATCTTGCAAACTGTTTGCAGTGCTTTCTTTGCCCTTTCTGGTACCCGGTAGAAATTTTACCTTCTTGACTTCGGCACCACTTCATCGGTCAGTGTCATGGAGTGTGTAGCAACTACCCGAGTCGAACCGAGCGAGTGCTGGCGGCTTGCGGTCGGTCGGCAGCCGGGTGGTGTTCGCGTGAGAAGCCGCTCGGCGCAGGCCGGACGAGGTCTCCCATCGAGTTTTTGCACACTGGAGTATTCAAATCAGCGCCAGTGACGGCAAATGTACTATGGAGTGGCCAAAGGGTAAAAATTAATAAATGTACTCAGTAGTACATCATCACTTTCTTGCAGCGTATCAAACAACAAAGGAAAACTTTCAATTACTGAGTACGTGTATCATTAAATATATATTTCGTCCGTCCATCAAAAGGGTGAAACGCAATGCAAAGCATACATTACACAAATCATTGTAAGAAATACATAGTGCAGTATGGTTCACAAGGTAAAGGCGAATCCCATTTTAACAAGAGTCCTTGGGACCATCAGATTTTTTCGTCATACTCGGTATCAAGAGTTTGTTATAGCTGAACAGTTAGAGATATAGATGATGATTTTTGGACAAGAACTTTTACTTCCGTGTAATGAGAATTTACTTATAGCCGTGTTCATTATGGTGGGAGTGCACTGTATATAACAAAATACATGTGCAATTAAGTAGAATAAGCAAGAACAGCAATGTATACCTTGGAAGCACGAGTTTAACAATAAAGGGAAAAGGTGGCAAACAAATGCATATTTTGCCAATATATAGGCTCTCCATCATACCATTTTTTTAAACTGCCTTGCATTTTTAGAGAGGTATGAATGGAGACACAACATTTTGCAATACATTTACTACACACTCAAAGAGTCTCAGTCTTTCCATTGGTCATGTAGTATACGGGTGCAAAATGACAAGCGGTAGACCTTTCCTGCAACCAATGGACGTTTCAGTCTTTCACTACAGTCTATGTAACAAAGTATTTCATTCGCCCGCTCTCTATAGAAAAAAAAAAGAAAAGAATGCAATGTATCCTTATCAACCATATGATTAATTGGTTTGACACTTCAACGCTTAAAAACTAGGTAACATATCATTAAAAAAAGATAAATTAGCATTTAGATTGACACTTAAACATTTGGACATGTAATTTATATCCCGGACAAACATATAATGATTTATTGGACTTGTATTTTAGACATTGAGAAAATGTAATATGTGTCCTGAACAAATGATTTGTCAGTTATTGACATTTAAACATTTAAAATTATGTAATATGTTTTCTGGATAAATATACAAATTTTAGTTGGATTAACACTCACACAATTAAAATGTAATACTGGGAAAATGTACGGTAATTAATAATATTTTTTGTGAAATAATTTTGTCGGTCACCAAAATTGGTTGTATACAGGCCTACTCCAACTTGTTCACTGTTCAGTATTGTTAGTGTGTCACATGCTACCCCCTATACGCTGTGAAGAGAATCATGAAAGAACACACTTTGTTGTTAAATTGGTAGGGAGAGTGGGGAGAAGTGGGATAAAAATTGGGGGTCATCCCACTATAGACCGACACCCACGAGTCATACAGCCCACGAATTCGACATTGAAAACAGGTCCATAAGTCATACAGCTCACGAGTCATACAGCCCATGAGTTCGACAATATAGGCCTACAGATAAAAACAGCCCACGACTTCGACAGATACAACACGGGTCTCGTGGGCCTTGTTAGCTTAGTGTCGTATTACTCGTGAGCTGTAGAACTCATGGGCTGTATGACTCATGGATGTCGGTCTCGTGACGCGCACCCAAAAATTGTGATTTGATGAATTTTCTCGTATAACTTTTCTGAGACTTAGAGTGGGACCCTCATGACTCGGACCCATCAAAGACTACTGATATAGGCCACATGATGGTTTGTACTTCACATTACTAACAGTCTGGTATTTGTGCCATAGGTTAGGCCCTAATTGATTTTAAAAGGCTTCCGAACGGGGAGAAGTGGGCCACTCCTTGGGAGAAGTGGGACATTGGTTCGGTGAAGTGGGACAAACAGTAGTAACTATAAGCTAGACACAATACAATCATATAATAATGTGTATGTGTGTGTGTGCGTGTGCGTGTGCGTAAGCCCTATGTGTGTGTGTGTTTGAATATTTACACATGAAGAGTTTCATCGCAAAGCGTGATTCGAATATCCATTATGGTCCATCACAGAAAGTTGCATTAATAGCATCCAGTACTTATTGAAAATAATTGGAAAATCTTTGATATTTTAATCATAACTTTGAATATAGGGAGAAGTGGGACAGTGATGCTGTCCCAGATCACCCCCAGCACCCCTCCTCCCCTCCCCCCCCCCAAAAAAAAAAAAAAAAATGGCGGCTAACATCACAATTTAGCTAACTTTTGCAAAATCTTTTAGTGCAAATTATTGGAATTCATAAGGCCTACATACAGCATGAGCTAAGTGCCTGCTAAAAACCGTACGATGAATTCAGAAAGCATTTCACACTGAATGAAAAAAAAAAACACAAACAAACAAACACAAAGCAGTTACCATGTGCTTGTACTCTGATGCCAAATGCCTAATAGGCGATAAGACTTGAAATCTGATTGCTCTAAGTATAGTTCAAAACTTTTTGAGATTTGAGAGGTGTCCCACTTCTCCGGCGCGTCCCAGTTCACCCCACTCTCCCCTATTATACACTTAAAGTTTCGCATTCAACATGATTTAATGTGAATTTTGTCATTCGCATGTCTATCTTATTCATACAGAAGTTACAAATACACAAGCTCTCCAACTTTATGAGCTCCTTTCAGTACCATTCTCTCTCGAGGAATCGGTAATCGGCAAGACTGTCGCCCAGCAACAGAACGCAACTATGCAACAGAGGTGCGGTGCGCGCAAGGAGGGATTTAAAATAGAAGGGTGTGCACTCGGTGCAGAGGACTCAGAACTGTTCAAAACACTACCTGTTGAATCCTGAAAGTGCGACACGTACTTTTTCCTCTCAATGAATAAGAAATATTGTAACATGAACCTCGAGCTAAAATCATCTTGTTTCAGAAGAAAAAAAAAATGACACTTTAATTACTCCAAGAAAATTTGGCGGGCCTTCAATCGTACACCCCCCCCCCCCCCCCGATTATGGAAATTTAGCGAAATCTCCATTAAAAGGCTGAAAACATGGACATTGTACTGCCAATATTGCAAATCTGTTTTCTCATAGAGTAATATCAAATTTAGTATCATTGTATACATGAATTTTAAAGTTTCAAGTGCCGTCCGAAGTTTCGTTGAAAAAAAAAATGAATTACTTTGCATGCATTACAGTCACTTCATCAAAGAGTGTTATTTTCGACGTTCATTTCCCGCAAACTTTTTTCCACATTGTTGTTGTTGTTTTTTCTGTTGAAGTATTTACATGATGTATTGTCGTGATATCTATCCGTGTACAAAAAATAATGTCAGTCATTTGGCTGTTCCTTCGGGTTTTTTTTTTCTTTTACCAGCAGGCGGACTTTTATTCATTATCATAAAATATATCCAGAGCACCATTTCATAAGCTTCTTATCATTATAAATTATTGCAGTTGCTAAGTGGCAGCGACCATGCAGTAAACAATCATTCATATATGTGAGTATGAGTCATTTACCATGATAATGTAATCTAAGCAACTTACAACTATTGTAGGCCCTAAACCCTATATAAAACGAGCAACAGAAGCGACTGGAAGACAACACGTATAAGAAACAAGAGTTGCAGAATAAAAGTTTTTCATTAGACGGTGTGAAAGTCAGCATCCCATGTAAACTGAATATACAGTATCCTAATAATAATAGAGAGACTCAAAAGCGCTCATTCTACCTAAAAAGATACTCATAGTGCTATATAGAACAGAGTACATAATGTATCACGTTTTACAACAATATCACAGAAGATAATAAGAACGATAAACAAACAAACAAAATAATTCAGATCGATGATGTTGGAATCTTGTCTAGAGACGGACATCAGCCAGCGAAAATGCAAAAGAGGAGCAGAAATCTATGGAGATCAACTGTACACCATTTTCATATGATATATACATATATATATTTTTTTTCGGTCTTCTTAGAATTTTTCTTCTCTTTTTCTTCTTGTCTTACGCATGGAGAGATTCAACTTGGTCTTGAAAAATCACATTTTACCCTTTGAGCGTTCCGTATACCTAAATACATCCGCACTCAGTCCTAGCGTTGGTATCGGTAGGCTTCACTTGCGCACTCACTAATACACCTACACATACAATGACACACACGTTCAATACCCATACACACACACGCAAACACACCACACAGGCACCACAAAGAAAATACGAATGGCTCGTTCAGATTGGAGGCCGGGCTGCTCTGGCAGAAAATACCGGGTACTCTTGTGTGCATGTGTGTGCAGTATAGTAGACGAATGAATGCACCCAGTCCTGTCGTCGCTGTATGTTCGGGTAGAAGCGGCCATATCATATCGTACGTACAAATACTGTACGTACGTACGTTGCGAATGGTGGTATACAGTGCTATGGGAAAATTAGTAGTTTATCGAGCAGGCGAATAGGATGACCTTCCGCTAGATGTTCCTATAGGAACTGCCTGACGGGGAGGAACATTTTCCACAATTTCGCCAGAATTAAGAAAGTTTTCTTCCTTCTGACGATGTCGACGACTGAAAAAAGATCGACTGGAACTACTTTGAGAAGATCAGCACGATTAATCGAGAGAAAACCAAGCAGTTCTTTGTCGAATGGTGAGAGCCTTTGTTTGACCTCAATTTATGCCGTACATTTCGTAGAGCGATTTACCCACATCGCTGCATGCAGCTCGGTGCAGCAGAGGCTTTCGATTCCTAGGCCAATCCATCGTTCTCCCAGTCGGCAGGCAGGGTGGAATGCATTTGCAATTTGATTCCAGAGCTGCAGGAAAGCATTGTCCATTTATTTCATGCGTGTTACAAAACGAGGCAAACGATATATTATATGGCGGAAGTAACCTGCTACTCATTGAGGATATTTTGATATTTTCACCCCTTACGCGTCCAGTAAAATTACTGTAGAATGTTGTCTAACTGTTAGTCGTTAGGACTCTCGTTGCTTTTCTTTTGGTGTCACTGTCAGTGTCAAGGCAGACATCAATCTAATTTTCCCAATATCTTATTTTTACTTTGACTATCAAACACAGTCTAACACTTCTGATGATATGTCAACAACGTGTTAAAGTAAATTAACACTCATAACAGTCGACACTAAGTTAGGAATAGGATGTGTTTAAAATGTGTTTCTGAGGCAGAATCACGATCCTAAACATGTTTTAGGTATTTTGGGGGGATACAGTAGATAGGTATCTAAACGCAACTGTGTTTTCAAACGCGTTTAACGTTAGAAATGCTGGTTTGAAACGCTGTTCAAAGGGTGGTTTTTTTTTTTTATGCATTTGAGACCATGATAGCTTTTCTGAGAGTAGATAAACGCAATTCTGTTTTGAAACGTGTGAACGTATTATCACGATATCTTTGCGCTGCCAAGGTCAACTTCCATGCAGTATACAACCTGCAGGTAACAACGTGGGCCTCAGTTGACCTCTGCTTCCCGGGTCGAACTGCGCAAAGCAGCTGCGCAGTGACAACACTCGAATCGCGCTGCAGTGATGGTTAGATAAGCGCGGCACCTTGAGAATCTTGTTTCAAATCATGTTTGCAAATGCCACTCCGAATGCATTTTGAAACATGATTATCTCTCTTGCATTATTAGATTCATATGGTTTGATTTAAGTTTACACTGTAGGTTAATAGAGTTCATTTACGCGCACAAAAAGTAACTTCTTTTTGCACTGAAATTGTAAAAAATAAAAAAATATCAAAATTTAAAGCTTATGTATCAGTCAAGATGTAGACGTCTGTTATAAATGTTTGAGTTTAATCTATAGTATTGTATGTGTATAATTCAAGTGCTTGAGATGGCTGAACAGAGTGAACACTGAAATACAATGTTTATGATAGCTATCTCTAGTTCTATTATCACTGACAGTTTGAGCAAAGTCACACAAATGATGTGATCTCCATTTCATTTACAGGCAAGACTTCCTTATTCCCCCCTTAACACCCACCACTTGCCAAGTGTGCGTGCATGCATGTGTCCATGTGTACGCTTGCAAGGGTAGAGTGGTGTGGAGTGGTATGGCAGAGTTGATGGGAGACACATTGAAGTCTTTCCCATTCAAACTTGGGCTGCTCTCTTTCATTGATTTTGCAGATTTTCATTCAAAACTTTCAAAATATCCTCAAGCTTTTGATGAACTTGTCAGATGTGAACATAAAATGGGTGTTACACAGAAAAGTACTTTGTACATAGCTTTAGCATAATAATTCACATCATTTTCAGTAGAGATATGTAGCCAGAGTATACAAATCATTTGCAATCCTGCAATGCAGATGCTCAAATTTCAAGAGACATTCCAGGGCTCAACACTATTTTTTTTTCTCTCTAGTGGCCCAAAATAAACTAGACTCGGAATTTGTCAAGACTGACAAATTAGGTGATCCGATCTCTTCGAAAATCAATGATTTGAGTCCTGATCCAAATATTCATGACCATACAGGTTTCATCTGTGTTGACGGGACATTGGCTGTGTGATGTTTGGATTCTCATTTAGAAAAGGGAATGAGACCTGCCATCTTTGGTACCGAATTCCGTATACACTAACGGAAATACAGAATGAAGTATATTTGACCTTTGACCTCACTTTGCACACCTAAGATGGCGTCTAAGCAAAAAGTGATTATTTTATGAAATGATTCTTGTAACATGGTCTTTGCGTGTGCAAAATATGGGAAAGATAGGACATGTATTCACCAAGATACAGGATGAAACATTTATGACCTTTGACCCTAATTTACATACCCAAGATGTTGTCCGATCAAGTAGTTGTTATATTATGAAATAATGTACGTGACATGTACTAAACATGTGCAAAATATGGGACTGATAGCCATTGTTGTTGTTCATCTATCGCACAGAAAGTAGTAGAAAGAAAGAAAAATAAAGAAAAAATAATGTTATTTTATAGAAATTTGAAGGAGAAGCATAAAAAAATCAGAAAAAGATAAAGTAAGTAAAGGGAGATTAAGATTAACTAAAGAAAAAGAAGAAAAAAAGTGTTTAAAAAAATTAAAAAAAAAATATTGGCAGGGGTGAGCCTCGAACCAGGGACCTTGGGATTACGAGTCGGATGCGCTACGCAATGACCTATTTCATTCTCCATAGGCCCTGTGTATTAAGCAAAATGACGCTGCATCGAAGCCTCGTGTCATTTTTAACCAAGTTTTTCGACGTGATACCGACGTCGTATGAAAAAATGGAGGTCACACTTAAGATAGCCCACAGTCTCAGCTACAACATACTAAAATCTGGGAGAAATTCACGGAAGCATAAGTGAGCTAGTGCTCGAAAAAGATAGTCATGTCAATTTTCATTTCCAGAAAAACTGCACTTCCATAGAGATAACACGTAAACTGGTCAAATTTGACAAGATTACTTTCAATCCATTTTTACGAGGTGATGCCGTCATCTAATCAAAATGTTGTTATCATATTAATGAAAGAGCATTTAGTAAGCTACAACATACTGAAATTTGGGTACAAATTGGCAAAGGATAAGTGAGATACGCTCGAGTGACCTTGAAATTTGATGACGTAATTTTGAAAATTTACTTCTTTTATTTTATTAAGAGATTTGATATCTTTTAATCACTTTTCCAGCATCGCCAACCCATGAAATGATATTTACAACTCATCAGCTTTCAGAATATGTAACGAAAATGGGGGGTCACCGTCCATTCTGACGAGTAAAATCGGAATTAAAATTGGCGGTTTTTTGGCATACATGTAGTTGCACTGTATATCGCCCTTGACGCGCGCGCGCGGAATTTCAACTTTGACGGGCCCGTATGACGTCATATTGAGTCGGATTGACTTGAAACTTGGTAGAAATATTCCTTGACATTTCAGGCATCCGATAAATGTGAAAAAATGGGAAATTTCTATTGCATAAGAGCTGTGCGTGCGTATATGTGCGCGCACGTACGCGTCCGTCCATTTTTTTCAATTTTTCAAAAAATGCTCCAAATTGTCTGAAACGTATACAAAAAAATTTTGAGCTCGATTTGAGCATACAAATATTTCAACGCGCGCGTACGCGCACGCTTTAAGGATAAATATGAATTTTGAGAATATGAGTAGAATGCGCTTGACTTGAAATATATGTGACGTAAATTTCATTGAATAATTCCATTCCATTAATGAGATATGAATGAGAATGTGTTTTCATATAATGACGTCATAGTGACGTCACGGTCGACTGATCACATTGATTTTACTTGCGCTGTCGTCTTTGGGACATGATACATACATGGTATAATTTTGACATTGATAGGAAGAGGGCTTTCTGAGCTAACCTCTGCACAACTTTTGAGGAGAAAAAAGAAAAAGAAGAAGAAAAACAAAGAATCAGTACAGATACAGAAGGTGATCCGAGAGGATACTCGGATCACCTAATAAAAACAGACAGTCCATTTTGCCAAAAGTCCACCAAAAGAAGATAGCCTTGTTGGAAATTTGGTGGCCTGACATGCAACATCAATTTTGGGTGGCCCAAGTCTACCAGGCCACTGCTAAGTGTTAAGGCCTAGATGCAATGTCTTAGTGTATTCATGCAACACACCAGTTGGCTAGAATAGAGACCAATATCAGTTTCAATAAGCATTTCTGTAATATTTTTTCTAAGTACCATACATGTAGTCCTTATCAATGAATATTACAACATGTACATTGTACATGTGTATTCTATGATAGAGACCAAGTGTCACAATTGTGGCTCTTGTCTTTGGCTGGGACTGGATGGATGCTGCCTGCCTGCTACAATGTATGATGCAAAAATACAAAATGTCCTTTTTGCATGTGATATTACAATGTATAGTTGTAGGTATGGTTACCTAAATCATCAAGACTCGGGTCTCTCCCATATCATGATGGCAGATTAGGGTGGTGGTAAAAAAAATGTGGTTTAGGGGTTTTTCATGACTTTCTTTTTGCAAACAAACATAAATGTGAGTTGTGATGTTGTACAATAAAGGTATCATGACAATGTTAGCATCTTTGCTAACATTTGTCGACAAAGCAGGACTACCAAGTATAAATTTTTGTGCCTTTCGCAAGACCAGAAACCAGTGTGAAAATGAGTTATACATGTCGTACGTTCCACTAATGAATGCCTTCATTCCACAGAATTGAAGCATGCAAAATTCATCTTATTACCCTGCTGAGTACGAAAATATCAAATTTTACAGTATATGAGTGAAAGATCACAAAAGGTGGTACAAAGCTCAGTTGTACTGCATTTGCAGTACACTACACTATCAAATATCATAATGAGTGTAGTCTCTATTTTCTGCAGTCGTATTTGATCAGACCATCTTGCTGTTTGTGTATAGTAGCATAGAAATAGAAATTCTGAAAGCCCTTTCATTATTGGTTGAAGTATTTTCATTGATAAGGAACTCCTGTGCAGTGCTATGATTTACCATTAATACCAATTTATCTTTTTTAAGGCCTTGAGCACTTTTCCTAGCTGTGACCTTCACTTCAGGCTGTGATAGTCTCTAATTGTGCTGATGCTTTGCCATAATGATACAATTCATGTCTTATCCATGTATAATTCACATTACATTCAAGTGTACCTTTCCAATGAATCACTATTACTGGTATTATGTCAAGAGGATAGGTTCTTTATCAAACTACCTCCCTTTTCTCATTATTCACAGCAACAAAGTGGGTGGGGCAATGTGTTGGCTTGATCAATGACTTGCATTAATTTAGAATGATCATGTTAAATAATGACATTCAGAATGTTTTCATCTGAATTGGTCCCCCAGGTATAGTAGTCTGTACATTGAATGTGTGGTAGCCGTTCAGCTTATGACGTGTTGATCTTCCTATCATGTGCATAGTACCTACCTGTATAGTGAAATTTTCAAAATGTTCAAGATACATTTACCAAGTTACATTCTAAGTTAGCATACAGTAGACTCATTGATGTTAAAGGAGAATAAACCCATATACTGTATTTGAATTGAGGGAATGCAGCAATATTAATAGAACACAATAGCGAAGTTTGAGGAAAATCGAACAATCATTTGAAGTTTTTGGTGTAGCCATCGCTGGATGAGACTACAATACTTTGTGGCATCATGTATGGACTTAACCAAATAAAGAAAACACAAATTAAATTCAACATGTTTTCACTTTTCTAGCATAATGAAAAAGCACTTGACTCAAGTCTTTCAGAGAGCAGGAGAAATAATATTACCAAGTTAGTAACAAGTCAAGGGAATCCGTACTTTTTATTAAAAACGATATTTTGTGAAATTCTCTTTATGTTCTTTACATCGTTGTGTACATGTGACCGAACAAACTTGGTCTTATCCAGCAATGGCGGCACTGAATAAAAGATTCAAAACTTTTTAAAGGATTGTCCGATTTTCTTCAATCTTTGCCCATATGTTCTACTACAGAGTAAGGATACATTCTATCAATCCACATATTTTGGGCTCAATTCCCTTCTAAATTTTGCAATCCAGTTCAGTAGACTAGTGGTCACACCTGGTCTTGTAGCACACTGAGCTTAGGCACAGTATTTCCTCAAAAACAACCCCCCCCCCCAAAAAAAAAAAACAACAACAACAACAACAACAACAACAACAACAACAACAACAACCACAACAAACGAACAAAATAAAAAAACAACAACAATACAAGTGGCATACCATCCTATGAGGCTATCACTCATAACATGAAAACAGGGTGCCTATTTTGAAATCTCATCTTCTGCACAAGTTGGAATGAATTTTCACAGATATATTCCTTTTGTTATCTTGAGCATCATTGGCATGAAATTTAGGTTGTTAAGATTTGTCATATTTGATCCTTTATTTATTCATTTGTTGTTCTTCTATTTTCAAGTTATTTTCTGGTATGGTAAAGGAGTAGTAGAAGAATTTAAATAATGGAGTACAAATCCAAGTAATGATTAAGGAATTCATGAGTTGAAGAGAGACCAAGAGAGTTAATGGCTTCATTATTTATGTACAGGATAAGCCCAAAGTGATAACATCATGGGATTGTGAATCTGTATTGCTAGCATGAAATTGAGCATGTGCAATGTGTATTGATATCGCAGGAAAACTTAAAGCACATATCCCCAATATAGAGGCAATTGCATGCACAATCAGTGATAATTAATCTCATTTCGAGATTCATATCAAATAATCTTATATTCTTAGTTTACCTCATGAAACATGGTTAGGCTGGATGTGTCAGTAATTTTGATAAGAAATCACCCCTAGTTTATAGAGATTACAAACCTGTTGTTCTGACCACTACAAATGGTTCTATTACCCTCCTTTTCTTTTGTCATTACTGCATTTTTTTAGAAGGAAAAAAAATGTTAGCAGGGAATGCTGCATTTTGTATACTGTATACGCTGTTATTTTCGTGTACGTATATTTTTGCGGATGATGAGGTCAAAGACATTTTCGCGAGAAGTTTTCATGAATCGATACCTACAAAACATGTACCTTTACGTTAATACTCTATTAACAAAGCGTATGGGGACATTTTCGTGTGTTGTTAATTTCGTGATCCAACTGTGATTTGCGAAATTCACGAAAATCAAACCCTCGCAAAAAAAAAACAGCTGATACAGTAGTTCAGGCAATTTTCCTGAAAGCGTTGATTGTGCTATACAGGCAAAACACGAAATTGTAAAGGAAGGTATTCATTCACCCTAACACAGTGCTAGTGACAAGAAAGTCAGTGTATAGCTCAGATAAGTCAGCTCAGATAAGGACATTTTTTATTATGAAGAATAATAATAGTAATAATAGTAATAATGATAATGATGATGATAATTAAAAATAATAAATAATGATGATAATAATAAAAAATAATATACAATGCTTAGCACATAATGGAATATATTCTATGTGCTATTAAAGGAAGACTGTACAATTACAATTGCATTGTTACTAAGTTTTATGTTTTTTAAGACTGTAATAAAAAATGTGCTTCAAGCATCAAAATTCATCATAGATCTTATCTCTAACTACATTACTCTGTACAACCTGAATACAGATGAATCTGTGGCATGAAAACAAACCCTTTCAACTACACAATGCTATTTTGTCATATCAAACCAAGGCAAATGGAAACTTGCATTTGATGTTTCCAGTCCCAGTAAACACACTTGTAAATTGTACGGTGTGACCGTAGCAAACCTGGTAATGTTTAATTGTAGGAGTTTGAATACTAACAGTATGATTAGTGACCATACATGCATGTACAATGTATCTCTTGCCTAGAAATCAGTCAGTTTGATGTGCTAACTGTATCCTAGGGAATATTTGTATGTAAAATCAAGGAAATTTCTCTTGCATATTCCATGTCCTAAGAATGGAGATCTTGTAAGGTATATGAACTACTCTTTAATGTTAGTCGTGCTTTGCTTACTGTGTGTACATTTACCACTGCATCACTTTCAGTGGTTTGTACAAAGGAGTTTTGATGGGGTCAGTGCTGTTTTTCCAATGTGTTCTATTCCCCTTACGAGTAATTGTTATGACTGCTGCACATAGCTTTAATGCCATATCGATGTGAAAAGTAACAATAATAGAACCCATAAATCCATTCAATTTTTCATGCATAGCACCAATTTGTGATATGTACAATGTAGCCACTTAATGTCACATATCCATTATACACACACACACACACACACACACACACACACGCAAAGTGTTTACATGCACACTGCACATACGTATAGAGCCTGATGAAGCTATACAGGAGGCTCCAACACTGGAGTTAGGCAGACATGGGGGAAGCTGTGCTCAAATATCTCCTGTAAACGAACTCTGGTCTATTGTCCCCACATTCACACTTAGACGCCAGAATTTCTACTGGTGAATAGCAGCTCTGTGTTCTTTCAAAAGATTGTGTACATGTCTATTTTAGTCTACAAACTGTGCACTGAGATAAGCTAACTGTAAATGGTAAACCTGCAGGTATGCCCTACTCCTGCACTGCTCTTGGTCATAAATGAACAGGGAAAAAAATGAGATGACATCATGTTATTGTTGTACTGAACTGCTGTGTATACCTTGCAGAACAGTGCATAATATATGTACATTGTAACTCCCTGATCATACAATATTCTACTCAAGCAAGGGGATACTGTGGTATGGTATCCAGTTGAAGGTAATACAAACACAATGTCACAAACCAGTTACAGCAACACTCCTGCATTTAATGTGGCTAACACGTATAGGAAAATATCGCAGATAGGCCTACAGCAAATAGACTGCATAATGAGAAGGTAGGGACGGACATGGCATGCACCAAGCATAGCCCACTGCCAGACATTAGGCTGGGCAAACGTGCGCGAATAATGCATGCTGCATTCATTAGTCTTTAGCAGCTCTCAGTCTGTTCAGCACACAGTGGCAGCCAGCATAGCACTAAAGCCTGGCATGGCATTATCAAGGCAGGGCTCATGCCAGAAGGGAATGTTCAGTGCTGTACCTACATTTGTATGCTGGTAACATATTGCCAAATTATAAAGATGCTCTCCATTGTTTTGTTATCCAGGAGATATAAGAAATAATTAGAGCAAAGCAGACACACCATTTACCCTTGCCAACGGTGTCTATTTAGCTGTATGATGCATGTTTTAAGTCTCCTGAGGGCCTCATAGTGGCATGAAATGTTAGGTTATTGTTTATGGTTCTGTAAAGAACATTCTCTCTGCTTCAGCACATGATCTGCTAGTATACTTTTTTTACCTTCCCTTAGGAGTCTAGTATGCTTCTGTTTCATTTTACAAGTGTGTTTTATTGTTATTCCATATACATGTACATGTACTATAAAAGTGGATATTTTTGTGTGAGCACTTTTTCATGTTCGGGTGGGTAAGACAAGTTTCATGTGTTTTTTTATTCTGTGGAATCACATGAGCTACTGGAACATGTAGCAAGCACAAATATTTGTGTGCTTTTATTTTCGCACTAGTTTCTGGTTGTGCGAAATGCACAAAAATTTTAATGCTACGAAAATTTCCACTTTTACAACATGTGATAGTAGTGGATGGATTGTGGCAAATTTTTCATTTCTGCTTGTTTATTGCACATGTAGTTTTGTTGAATGCTGATATACAGTATCTCAAATGTACACAGTATTAGCATGTTAACACTAATTTTGTAGCATTTCAATCAATTTTACCAAAAAGACTTTACTAAAGTACTTCATTTGCTGTTCTGACATACATTTTGTAGTGTACATGTACGTGGAAGAGCCATTCTATACAACAGTTGTATACTATCAGTTGGACATGTGCAAGACTCATGAGGGAATAGCACACAATTCTTCATTGAACCATTTCATTATTTACTTCTAGACACAAATGCACTACCAGTAATGAAAAAAATATCTGAGGTATACCTTCAATGTATAGAAAGTGTTTGGATAATGTATTTCATGGAAGTGGACATGGCTCAGATATATGCAAGAAAGCCATTGCAGCCTTGTTCAGTTCCCTCAGTCTTTCTACCCCTATGGTAAATGACCTGACATTATCCTGTGGCAGAGCTAAATGTAATTAACTCAGATTTGCAACAGGAAGCACACATCTAATGCTCAAGGGGATGTCCCTTTGATGAACTTCAATCCCTCTTTCCCTGTCCTCTCCTTGCCTCAGTCTCCAAGTTCACTCGTCTTTCCCAAAGCTCTACTGCCAGCATGTGTCCAGAAGTAAAGGAGAAGAGTCCCCCCTATGAGACTGTGTGGGAGGCTTTGTCATTGATTCTTCACAGAATCATTCTGTATGTGGGCCCACTCATGGGTCACTGATGCCTAAATCACAATCGAGAACTAAAGCTGTAGTTTGTGTGGGTGGTAGTTTCACAATGGGCACATGCTTTGGACAGATGGCTATAGTTTGTCACTCAGCACACAGTTTAGCATATTATGTGCATGATGAAGATTATATTGTAATTGTACAGGACTTTGGTAATTATATCTCTCAAGTTTTGACAAGTGGTTGTTCTATCATCAGCCTGTTTGAACAGTAATAAAATTTGGATACTGCTAGATAAATGAAAATGGTAAAAAAAACTTCATATATTTGTGTTTGTGCATTTAGTTAGTCATTGTTATTGTTGTTATCATAATTGTTATCATTATTTTTATTCATATTATTTTTTATTTTTTTTAATTTCATCATCATATCATCTTTTTCCATTATGATCTTTTATGGCCTATATATAAACACAGTCTGTAAAGATCTCAATCAGGCATAAAGATTGGCTGTGTCCTACAGTTGGTAGCACACACAATGTATGATTTTGTAAAATTCAGATGTAGAGTATGGTGCCTTTTTAATAATGATTTGCTCATCACTTGTGCAGGAAAAGGAGGAAAAGTGTTTTGTTTTTCCCCCTGTGAAACAGGATGAATCTTCATCTCACTGCACATTCTGTCTAGGAGTGTCATTGTGGATCACAGTGGAAATTCCTTAATACAACTTTATTAAATTTGTAATGAAACATACGTGATGTGCAAGTTGTGTACACATACACACACAACCAAACAAGATGTACACAGAGACACCTTCATATCAACACCAACATGCATTCATGCATACAGACACACATAAACCCACACCCACACCCACACCCACACAAAGTAAGTCTCTATACTAAAATAAATTTCCGGAGAGCAGAGGTTAGAGAGCCATAGGTCTGTGAGGTTAATTCCTGCTGCAGTTCAGTATTTACTCTGTTGCCAGAGGCAAATAGGTATACACAGTGTATTGTAAGAACCATCAAAGTCTGTGGCTGCAGTGAATAGGTTTAGCAAAGCATGAGTGTGTCACTAGACTTAAGATCACTGCACTGAGCAATTATGCCTGTTCCTTTGTGATATGATTATAGATCGCTGTTGTGCTTTGGTCTGGCATACATGTAAAGCCTACACATGAAGTGCAAAATGCACGTTATAGTGTGAACACTATTGTTAGGTGAATATAGGAAATTTGAGAGATATCATGCAACAGCATAAGAAAGATTTTCCCATTTTGAGCAAATTATTTCAATACTCAGGTTGATGGTATCATTCTTCCGCTAAGTTCCTTCCATCAGTATACAGTATTAGGATTTCTGCATACTTTGATTTGATTCCAGATGTTATACAATGTACAGTGTGTCTATCTCATAGGCACAGTTGTTCACATTTTACGTACACTTTGTACAATATAAAAAATGCCGTAATTGCATCAAACCATGAAAAAAAAGTGAGCAAGCAGTAAAAGAAGATATAATGTTTAATACAGATATGGGATACTCATGATTATCAATCATGTTCACTATTCTCAAAGTTCACTATTCCCCATAGGATTGTGTTGTTAGCCATTATCTGTGCAAATAAGCATTTTGATTAATGTGAATTGGGAAACTCTTACTACTCAATTTGTTGCCCAATATCTGTACATATATTACTCTGAGGCAGTGCTTCAAATTGGTAATTTCTCAGTCTGATTCACTACCATTAAAGTTGCACTTGCAGTCCTACTAAACCTTACATGCACTGGGAATGTGCTGAACAGCACACTGAACATGCAGCATGAAGTGTAGGGTATCCCCAAGTGATCAAACCACAGATGGTACACAAAGAAGTACAGAAGTGAAGAAGAAAGGAGCTACAGGGCAGTCCTTTATTACATAGTATACATTTGCCCTGCACTGCTCTTTGTATGCATACACAAGTAGGCAGAGGAGCCGTGTACACTTGGCATGTGAATGCAAATTGTGGTGGCCAGCTTGAAGATGATCAAGCTTGAGTAATCAGCAGCTGCCAACCTGAAAAGCTGAGAAGTCTTTGTTTACTTCACAGTTCACTGAAATCACACATGGGAAGGAGGAGAGACATTTTGCCCCATTCCAAGCACATTACAATCCCAATCAGTAGACTAATGGTCAGTAACATGCAAGGTTGTATATTTGGTATGCCACTTTGATAGAGAATGCAATGATATAATTTGTATGTGTACAATTTTGTAGGTATGAAAGCTGCCTGTAGACCTGAAATGCAAACAGCTATCATGAATGCACCCCTATTTGAACAGTTTATGAGGGAAATTTGTTTCAAAGTTACAAAATCTGTAAATTTGTACAAAGGGTAGCAGTCAGGTATCCTCTTTTTGTCTTTACAAGTCTGATTCAGTTTTGAATAGATTACTCTACAGTTAATTAATGATTATGACACACTGCACTGAATAAGTGATAGTACCTTTGCCCATGGGAGCATCTCTCCAGAGCTAGGTGCAGTGTATGTGGCTGTAAATCAAATCTAATTTTCCTAGGAAGGTGTATCAGATTACACACTGTATATATCAGGACCACTGCCCTATTCAAGTAAGCAGCATCATTGAGATTAAAAAGGCATTTTTAATGGTCTTCATGATAGTCAATTTAATATGACTTCATTGTGACATTCATAAGAAAACGCAAATTCGTGTAATTATTACACCATAGCAAATTTTCCTGTGGAAGAAAAGGAGGAAAATTGTCTTTCCTGCATTCAGTTGTTATTAACTTCAAATAAATCTTTTTGGATAGTCGTAATGTTCTACAGCTGCATACAACTAGACAAGCACTGAGAAGCAATACAGTGATCTTCCAAATGATGATCTGTTGACTTCATGGTTTCTGTGGATCAGTCATTGAAAAGCTTTGAGTCCAACACCCTGTCCAAGTAAATGGACACTGCCCACATATGCATTTATGATTCAATATCAAACTAGAAGGCCATGCACACTGACTGTGAAAATAGTGGCATATTTATGAAAACTCTTAACGTTATAGAGAAAGTTGCTATGCAATCATGCCATAAGCCACCTAATACTACTACTCTACATTGCCAGAAAAGTCACACATAGGAGTGTGATTGTACTAGTTCATATCAAGTTTGCTGCCATGATTTGCAGTGCAAACCCTCACTGCAGAAAACATGTGATTCTCAGCAAGGAGAAGCTCCTTGTTCTTACCAAGAGACTTCAGTACTCCCCAGTCAGTCACCAGCTATTAAAGGACAAGTTCCCCTTCATAAACATAAGGATTGAGAGAATGCAGCAATATTAGTAGAACACATCAGTGAAAGTTTGAGGAAAATTGGACAATCGATGCAAAAGTTATGAATTTTTAAAATTTTTGTGTTGGAACCGCTGGATGAGGAGACTACTAAGGCTTGTGATGTCATATGAGTACAACAGTATAAGGAAAATGTAAAGAAAATTGAACATATTTTCACTTTTTTCGCATAATAAAAGGGCACTTGACTTGCCTCTTTCTAAAGGCATTGGGAATAATATTACCCATAACATATGTCAGTAACAAGTCAAGGGAATGTGTACTTTTTTTCAAAAGAGGAAATTTTGTGAAATTCTCTTTATATTTTCGTTATATTGTTGTACGCATGTGACATCATACACTGCAGTAGTCTTCTCATCCAGCGGTGACTGCACAAAAACTTCAAAAATTCATAACTTTTGAACGGATTGTCCGATTTTCCTCAAACTTTCAATGATGTGTTCTACTAATATTGCTACATTTTCTCAATCCTTATGTTAATGAAGGTCAACTTGTCCTTTAAAATGTGCTCCTACATGTATTTGGATCTAGGCTATTGTTTCATCTGTTGTGAAGCCAGGGAACTGCTGAATCCAGTGCACTTTGAGTACTTTGAGTGTGGCAAATCTCATCATATTTCTCCTGTGATGTAACATTGCAAGTCTTGTTGCAATGTGAATAGAGAGATAAAGCAGCATAGTCTTCAAAGACATTATACATTTTCAATGAGAATGGGCCTAGAGAAGATGTTATAGAATTACTTTGTAGAAATATCATTTTGTGAATTATGTCAAATGATTTGTTTAGATATTGAGGTGAGCTGAATACAGGGTAAATAACTGTATTTGCATTAAATATTTCTTTGTTCTGCATGAAAACATATCCATATTTTTGTGTAGGGCCTATAGATAGTCTACTCAATAGTTACTCACCATACAACACAAGATTTAAAACATTGTGCGTGTTTTGCATGACATGTTTTTAACTGCGAGGATTCCAAGGGTAGGCAAAATTCACTTTATAGTCTGTATAGTGTATGTGAGCTATGTTTACTAGCTCAGTGATTTGCTGTAAAACATGTTATTTTAGTGGCATGAAATTTTTGCGAATTGGAGCCGACGGCCTTTTTCACTGCATGAAATTTTCGCGATGTGCCTCTGGCATTCAGTGCATTTAGTGTAGACAAGAGCCTTCGCATGCATTTTATTTTCGCAAATCTTGGCTCTCGCGAAATTGGCGAAGTTAAAATGCATGCGAACATTCCTCATTTTACAGTAGACAGGGATGGTTTGCTTTATTTCTGTGTGTGGCCAAGAAAGCATGCCTTTGAAATCAACTCAACTTAGAAATAATTTGAATTCTTCAGTGTCACTAATGTTTTGTTTCCAAACATCAGATTTCAGTTGGTCTGTGTTCAGTCTGGATGTGTTTACACTGAGCACTAGTACCCTTCCCTTTCTTCCCCCTCTTTCTTCAATGTACATTTGTAGGTCTTTCAGTATGTACATCAAAGGGAATGAAAACCAAATACATGTGTGGATTGAGTGAATGCAACAATATACAGTAGTTATGTACATCGCACATCAGCAAAGTTTGAGGAAAATTGGACAATCCATTGAAAAGCTATGAATTTTTATAGTTTTGGTGCAGCTATGGATGGATGAGAAGACTACTACAGTTTGTGATGTCGCACATGTACAACGATATAAAGAAAATGTAAAGAGAATTCTATAAAATGACATTTTTGATAATCCTCTTGACTTCCCATTTTCTGAAAAAGGTACTATTAATCAAGTGCTCTTTCATTGTTCTAGACAATTTTGTGAGGGGTTTAATTTGCGATCATAGAGTACAGTAATGAAGAAAGAAATACTTGCCTGCATGGTGCATTTATGTCAAGATCGGAGTTTGTATTTTTGCCTGTTGTTAAATTTGCAAATAACACCCATCTTGTGAAACTGGCAAAAATTAAAACCCTCTGAAGTAGTGGCGCATACAGTTTCTGATGCAAGCAGTTACTGCAGCAGACAGAATGCAGGGAGCTGTGCTACATATAAACATCAGCATAGAGCAGCTTATGAGTATGACTTGCCAGCCAGTCAGTCCCTACACTGCCATCAGCAGTTGCTAGCCTTATGTGTGCACAGACATCTAACACCTTCACAATCTTTTCCCCTGATGCTGAATCACACCCGGAGGCCACCAAATCATGGCAGATCTGAATGTCACTATTCCCTGTAGTTTTAAAATAGTATATTGAAATGAACATTGACTTTATGAAAGTATAATGTATTCTGCTGGTGAAATTTGGTATTAGAGACTAATACGCTGTATTTAGCCATTATGAAAAGAGGCTTAAAAGTTTAATAGGTGATAGATTTAACGGCACATCTTTCTATCAAGAACTTACATTGCAGCATGTTGATAGTCACCTTTTTCAAGATATGTGTGGCTTTGGTGTGTTGACTAATTAGAAGCTTATATGCAGAAAATACTGTAACATGCAAAGTATGCTGTTACACTGTAACAGCAGAATATTATGTTCAATTTCAAATATAGTATTATTTTAAGGGAAAGTTTTGAACAAAATTTACTTGCGATAATAGGTCTGCAATGCTGTGGTCAAATTAGCCTGAGAGTCGCAAAGTTTCAGGTGTTTTAGAAATGATGTCTGTACATATATTTGAACTGACATGCTACATGTATTATGCAGTGCTAAAACTGTCGGCATGTTGCTGTGACATGTTCAACCCTCATGGTCCACTGTAGGAGTAATACTCAAGTCTTTTTTGTGATGGTGAATTCTGTAATCTCATTGGTCAATCAACCACTGAATATATCCAGTATTACGTGATAAGGTCATATTGTGCGCATGCGCTAAATCCACCACTTAATATTTTCCGTATTCCGTGATATGACGTCATGATATTACACAGCTAGCTGCGCGTGTACCAAAGACGCTTATAGGAAAGTGCGTGCTAATCCTGTACAAAACAAATGGACAGCGCACGGTGCTCAAGCGTATTAGGCACATAACCTGAGACCACTAGACACTTGATAAACGACAACAGCAACTTACGTATCTGGCTACTGCAGTATCTTATGGCGTGTACGTATTTGTATATGCGCGCATACAGTAATCCGCTCGCGAGACGTAGGCCTATGGCTGACAGCCGCTAGCCGGCGATTTCAACATCATTCACGAGGGGAAATCAGCGAGAAGAAGGTTAGCACTTACACTAAAAGATAAAATCGTTACCCCCTGCTTGTTCTTACGAAATACTGGAAATATCTACGGTCTGGTGCCATATTCCATGAGGCCGCAGGCCGAATGGAATATGGCACCAGAGCGTAGATATATGCCCGTACATGTATTTCGTGAACAAGCAGGGGGTAACTAATATTACCTCGTATTCTTCTGTGCTATGCGCCCTACCATTGATAACCTTTGATGATTATTTTACTGATATTGGCTTTTATGCATCTGACTGTTATATGGGACAGATACAATGTACATGTAGCTGTGAGAATATCACAATTCTAATAATGCTTCGTTTTCTATCCATGTTCAATGTTTCTTTTTTTAAAATACAAAATGAATCTTTCCTTTGATCAGTGTGGCTTTCACTATGAGAGCTCTACATTAATCATTCATTTAGTCGTCTAATCGCACAACTGAAGCTGTGTTCAGACAAGGGCAGTTTTGATCGGAGTAACTTCAGAGGAAGGGTCGGAGGAAGCTTGGTCAGAGCAACTTCGGAGGAAAGGTCGGAGTAGTGCCCGTCTGAACGAGGTCGTGGTAACTTCCTCCTGTCGGAGGAACTTTTTTTTTTCTTTTCTTTAAGTCTTTATTGATCAAATCAACAAATCCTGTCGGAGGAACTTACCACGACCTCTTCCTCCGACCAAGATACTCCTGAGTTTTCTCAGTAGTATCCCGTTACCCGACTAGCCGGTCGGAGTAAATTGCCCGTGCGGACAAGCCCTCGGAGTATCTATGAACTTACATACCTTAAGCCATACACGTGCCATAGGTAAAACTTCCTCCGGGGTCAAATCGCAATGTTGACATTTTGCGAGTGCATGTGCGCGTGTAGTGCAATTCTAACCTAGTCGATCGCGACGAAGAAGCTAGCGCTCACAAATGTCCATCAACAAGACGAATGCCGCTGGTAAAAAAACAATTGTATGGTCGACGTGCATGGCGCAACCACTTTCCGAAGTTACACTGACCCTCCACGGTGATCCCTGCGAAGGTCGTCGTAAATTGGTCGGAGTTTCTTCCCATGACCTTCGTGTGGACACAGGGTCATGGTATAAGCATAAAATTGAATTCTATTTGCTGCGCCATAAAATTTTACTCCGACTAGAAAAACGTCTGAACATTAAATGTGAAGTTGCAAGAGAGCTGAATATGGTTACTTCTGTACCAAACAGAAAGCACACAGTCAGTCAGCTAGCATGCCATGCATGCTTGCTGTTCAATGTGTGCAGGTCACGGTTCCTTTGAGACAATTTAGCTATGCCTTCAATTCTGTGAGAACATGCAGAGATGAATGTCTGCACATACACTGGGGAGACTGCATGTGGGGTCACGTACCAAATAGAGATGTACATGTACATTGCACACATATGAATTTGCTGTTTTTTATCAGCTATTTCACACACAATTTTCTCACGTTTGATATTTGGTTTCTGAAATTCATTTTTGTCCATTCTTGGCCAATGTAAAAGCTCAAACTTACTGTTTGTGTTCTACACTACTCCGTAAGTGTCAGATAAGACATTGTTTTGGGTTTTATATTCATGTAAGTTTCTCCAGGTGAAAAGAAAAGCTATGGCTTACAGTACAAATCGTAAAGTAAAGGCTCAGTGAGTACTATATGACGTGCACTCAAGCCAGACTTCAGTCACCTCTAGTCTCACCTACTCACCTATTAGCTGAGAATGACAGGCTGTATTCCAGGGTTTGTGGGCCTCAGGCATTCTTCATGTTTGCATACAATTACAATACATTGACCTCACCTCCCTCTCGTTTCCCCCTGAGAGAGGAACCCTGTTTCACAAATGGTCTCCTGCCTCCCAACTTGTCTAAATACCTCTGAAATGGTTCAGAAAATCCTCTCAGTTCTGAATAGCATGATCTTGCCATTCTCGTTCAATGGCAAATCTGCAGTAGGTGGTGAGAATAATATATGCATAGTCTTTATGAAAAGCTGTCCAGAGATATGCTGCTGTCCTAATTGCAGCTGTGCAGTCAAAGCATTAAATTTTTAAAGCTTTTTTTCATTGTTTGCTTAGTATGCCATGAGCATTGCCTGATTTACCTCCGACCAGTTGATTTTACAGAGTTCATGGACGTACGTCTGGACTTTCTTATTAGGAAAAAAAAAATAAATCACACTTTAGTGTATCTGAAAAAACAAAAAAACAAGAACAAGATGAAACCTGCATTGCTTAAATGAGAATGAAACCCAAATATGTAAATTGAGAGAATAAAGCAATACTAGTAGAAAGTTTGAGGAAAATCAGACATCATGTTCAAAAGTTATGAAGTTTTAAAGTTTTGGTGCAGCCGTAGCTAGATGAGAAAACTACAACACTTTGTGACATCATGTATGGACAGTAGTATGAAGAAAACATAAAGAAAATGCAATATATTTTCACTTTTCTAGCATTATGAAAGAGCACTTGACTCATCTTTTTGATGAAAGCAAGCAGGAAGAATGATATTTCCCTCAACATATCATCAGCTGAGAACCAGAAGGGCGCTATCACATTCTATAAGATTTGAGCATACCGGTAAATTATAGATTAATCAACTTTCATGAAATGAAAAGTTTACATAATTAAAATTGGGTCGATTTACAAGCATTGTTCCAAAAAGCAGGTACACATGTAGAATAGTGCCCGTGTGGTTTTGATTTTTAACATTTCACTGAAAATGAAGATGATTTTAACTTGACACCGTGATGTAGAGATGATCAAGCTCTACAACCTGATACCAATGACTCAATACCCCCCAAATTGCGATAGCACCCTTCTGGTTCTTAGCCGACGATATGTTGGTAACAAGTTGAGGGTAAATAATGACATTTTGTGAAATCCTCTACATGTTTTGTTTGTATCATTCTATACGTGTACATGCATGATGTCATGAACTGTAGTACTCTTCTCATCCAGTGACAGCTGCACCGAAACTTAAAGGATTCATAACTTTTCAACAAATTGTCTGGTTTTCCTCAAACTTTGTGGATATGTAACTAGGAATGTTGCTACATTCACTCAATTTGCCTGTATATTTGGAATCTATCCCATTATTCTGACAAAGTCCCTAATAAAGATGTAATATAACACAAAAGTGAACACCTTCATATTTAGGAGTCTCAGACTTTGCAAGCCATGCAAGGGGGTTGCATTATTGAGGTGACGTACATATGATTTGATTACTTCAAAGAATAAATGCAACACGTGAGCTTTGGGATAGCAGTATAGCCCAGTTTGTGAGTAGTCATTACAATGTAGGTGGAAAAAAACAAACAACGTTTTAGCTGTACAACAACTATGGTAAGTCTGCTATTCTTCTTTTTTACATTTATGAGCTGACTTCGCCTGTGAAACCCTGCTGCAAAGTCCCTTTCTTGCTTTATGTGGGGTGACAAAAATGTCTAGTTTGACAAGAGATGAAAGCATGCAGTGATTCCTTGTGAGCTGGCAGGAAACTACCTAGATTGGCGCCCGCATATGATATCCTCAGCAATTTGCAGTGCAGCCTTCTCTGAAATAAGACTCGCTGCCTTCGGGTAGCATGGTTTGAGACCCAAGACAAATGTATGGAAGGTGTCCAAGGCTTGACCAGTAGGTGTGTCATAATGAGTGTCAACAGATGCAATTACATGTAAGGTGGTATGAAATCAGTTTCTCTTTTTAAAAGTCAAACTTTGAAAAGGTTAGGACTCACATGTACTGAGAAATGTATCAATGTTTTTGAAAAAGGGCTAATCTTGAATAAGAATGTAATGATAATGCATGAAACTTTATCATGGAATTTTTCGGTAATTGTATAATGCTTTAATATAGCTATGTACATTCAGAAAGTAAAAACCGATCAGCTGTTTGTATTGTACTATAACTGTGAACATAACTTGCTGTATAGTGTGTTTAAAGGACTACACTTATTTGATACACACAAGGTAATGCCATAATGACATGTTACGTGCAGCCGTAAGTAATTTGTAATGCGCAACCTGTCAGTAGAGGGCAATCAATGAAATGTGTAGGAGGTATACATCGGGCTTCAGTGATAATCAAGGTAGGTATCTGATACAATTTATCCTGGAGTGGCTTGATTGAGGGAGTAATGAAAACCCCCTCAAACTAGGATTAGACCGTGTGACGTAATAGGTAGTAGGGGAGTGTGGGTGTACAAGTCTTCTTTATCATGCTTGGAATGATTTAGGGAGGCCTTATCACTGCTCCAAATACCATCTCATGTTTCCTCTCACTACTCTGAAGACTCTGGTGACTTGAAGTTAGGCTAATGCCTCCCTCTGGGCCTTGTGGGTTAGTCAATCACTTGAGCCAGGCTGTCCCTAGCAATCCTCACCATCATGCATATTTATCATCCTGGTAAGACAAAGTGTATTCATGTCTCCCTACCATGTATCTTAAATGTGCATTTTTTTTTTTTCGTGGAATGGATTACCAAAAAGGGGAAGCTGTCTCAAAGAGGAAGTGATTCTAACTGAAATCAATAAAGCAGCACATTTGGGCAAATTTGAATGTCATTTAGTTTGATGGCCTAAGACATTTGAATGGATATGTTGATAACATGACCAAGATATCCCAAGCATAACAAATCTGTTCTATCTGTTGCGTTTGAAAACCAAATCATATTGTGATTCTGGAATAGGTTGGAAAGGTTTGGTTTCCTTTGTCTTTCAACAAATCACATATAAAATAATCCTCCAAGAAAACAAGATCTGACTTATGTGCTGCTGTCAAATCAGATTAGAAATATAATGTCATCTAAGTGTCATGTGTAATGACTGGCATTCAAATATTCTCAATATCTTAATATTCTCTCAAACTGTCATAATTCTTGGCACTTGTCTAATTTTCTTGATTTGCCTTCTTTCCTTTTGTGTTGTCATTGATCTCCATGTCTCTGGTATCATGGTTTTCAATTAGGGAGAGAAAAATAATGCCCCAAACATTACTGATATTGTTCATGCCAAACAAATCCTTCAGGAGTGTGATTTATACCCATGATCTCACTGTAAAACTTGTAAACTGGCATACCTAAACCTAACCACAGAAATGGATCAGCTATTCCTCTTGATCACAGCACCATGGTTCACTGTAATGTTGTTTAGAGAAAAATGTTGACCCACAGTAAAAGCTACCAGTGAATGGAGTTTGACTAAATCAGTAGATGAATGGAAATTTGAGTGAAGTCAAACAAAAAAAATCATTTCATTTGAATGTTTTCTTGAATATCCACATATAAACTGGTAGGGTGTCTCATGGACTGTGAAGAAATAGCCCCCCCCCCCCCCCCCCCATGATGCAACTTTAAAGGGTGTGTACAGTTCTGGTTGAGGTGAGGATTTAGCTTTTAACGTTTTGCGAGATATTCAGAAACCACTTTATGAGATGTCAAAGAGCATGCAGTTCTAAGGGGTATCAAAAGTTTATTCGATGAAAATCGGTTTTGAAATGGCTGAGATATCCAAAAACAAGGTGAAACAAAGAGATCCTAATAAAGTTGTGCCATGTCGCCTTTTATTATTAGCACTTTTTTGGATATCTCAGCCATTTGAAAACCAATGTTCATCAAATAAACGTTGAATCCTTCTTAAAATTACATGCTCTTTCATATTTCATAAGAGGCTTTTCATCATCTCACTTAGGAATGTTCAAAACATGAATCCCCACCTCAACCAGTACTGTACAGTCCCTTTAATCATCTCTTCTGCAGTACATCTCATATTGGAGGGGGGGGGGGGGGAAGATGCCTCAGTTTGCGTGGAGCAAAAGTGGGTTTTTTGTTATTTTTTTTTATTGGGCTCTCATACAGATTTAGAAGGACCGTCAAATTTAGACATTTGTGTGCATTTACATATTCTAGTGATGGGGTCTATTTTAGAGTGTGCCCGTATGTTACCAAACTGAAGTATATTTGGTATGGATAAAGTGGAATAAATTTCTTCTCTATTACTCTGCTAGAATTTCAACTGAGCTGCAGTTTTGATTTTTAGTGCTTTATTTATCAAACAGCCCCCCCCCAAAAAAAAAAAAATCAATTGAAATAAAGTACCAATATTTACCCACAAAAAAAATTTTGTCATATGATATCCATGTATTTCTCTTGACATTTAAAACTCAGATATCATTTTTTTTTTTTTGGGGGGGGGGGGATTTACCTTTTGCAGTGTGTATACTGTTTGCGCAGAGAGTTTTCTGTTTGTATATGTAACGTGTCAGATTTAACAGACCAGCTGGTATTGGTAACAATATCAGCATCATCCTTGTTGATGTTACAATTTCTGTGTAACTTCTGCTTTTACCTCGGTTTTTTTTTTGTTGTTGTCTATCCTAATCAGTTATTTCCTCATTGCCTTTCACTATTAAGTTTGTATGTTATGTACAAAGTTCACAAGTGCAGTGTAGTTGGCATATCATGACAGTCCAAATCTAAATAAAAGAAAGAGAGCATGTCATGTGTGGAAACTGACTGTGTAGGGCTATTTCTTTACAAGAAATTTCTACACTGTGACTTCTTAGTAAAGTAAAGTACAAAAATCTTTATCTATAAGGTCAGAGGTGTAGACATGATATGTACATAACATTAGTTATTCAGTGGCAGAGCTCATAAGGAAGCTTGGTAGTTTGCTAAATTGTACATGCATAGACACTTTTTAGAAAAAAAAAAGATAATATTTTTATTGCTTGTAATTGGTTAAAAGGTAGAATTTGTAATGATGCCCAAGACGTGATAGCCTTTCTGGATTAAATATCTAATTCATGTTTGTTATTATACCATACTTTACATGTCACAGTTCATGATGGTTGATAATTGGATTTTATAAGCAATATCAGATAGAGATACAGTAGGTTCAGTCATGAAGTCATGAGTGATTATACATTAGAGAGGGTTTGGAAGGGAGCGCTACATGGCAGCAGGGCAGTTAATTTACATTTGATGCAGAATGTATGCCGACCTCTTTCCTCTCTTAGCAATTGAGTGAAGGAGGGAGGGAGCAAGCCCTGAGTTTTGGGTACATTCATACAGTAGGGATAGGGGTAGGGTGAAACCTTTGACTCATCATGACATGCAAATCTTTCACAGAGTTCTACCCTCGTGGGGTCACTGTGAGCTTCAGATTCCTGCTTGTACCATAGTCTTTCTGTGTCTTACTACTCTGTATGTGTGCCTCTTTTACAGTGCAGTACACTCATCCTTTCCTCCTTTTTTTTTTTTTTTTTTGCTCATAAAGTTGAGTAGTACTTGTGCATGATAAAATTGTGACAGTGTTATCCAAAGATGATATGTGATAGACATTGGCAAGAGTCATGTCTTCTCCATTCTTAGTGTGTGGTAGTCATGACCTTTGTGGTAAACATATCGCATCATTCAGCAAATGGTTACATTGGAGCATGACCACATTTCCAAGAAAATGAGAACCTTTTATCTCATTGCTTGTGGATGATAATGTATTCATTGAGACAAGGTCAAAGGTGATTCTAAAGAACTCTCCTGTACTGCTGCTGGGCGCCTTTGGAGTTTGAACTGAAATAAAACACCTGTTTTGCTACTCTGATACGAACTGTAATTTTTTTTTTTATACTTTTTTTGTATGTGACAACACCGAAGATTTGTATGGCTTGCTAAAGAGTTTGTGCTCCCACAAGCCAGCAAAGGATTTCATAAAAGGGAGAGGAAGAGATGTTTTGATCTCGTCATGAAACAGGAGTAATGGGAAACATGCTGTAATTTATACTCCTTCCATCCCAAACACACATTACCATGCCACTTCATTCAAAACATGCCATTATTGTTATTTGGGATGCGACAGATTATAGCACTGTATAGATTATTTCATCATATTTCAAGTACTGTACTGTATACGTCATATATTTAGTGAGTGTAATTTTTCAGGTATCGGTTCTTTCTGACAATTTCGTGAGTGGTTAAGATTCGCAATTGTGGAGTACAGGATTAAACAGAATGTCTATGCATGCACATTGATGTCAGGATCAGAGTTAATATTTTCTTGTGTTTTTAAATTAACGAATAGCACCCAACTTGCAAAATTTGTGAAAATAGAAACCTCGCGAAATATTTGGCGAATACAGTAGTACATCTATTGTAGGAAATAGGGATGGTTACCTTGTAACAGCCTATCAAGTATTCTGTAGCATCACCATGCAGATATTAATCATTTATGTACTATGCCGCAGAAAAAAAGTACAATCAATGATAGATTACATTTGTTAAGTGCTTCATACAGGCATTTGTAAGGGCATTGATACGGAATTGAAAAATTTAATTAAGATGCAGAATACAATTGCGATGTTGTGATGAAGCCTTATAAAGCAGAAGAAAGAAAAAATATGATTGATTGAATAAGTGAGTTTTGAGCATTGATTTATTAATGAACATATGTAAAACTATTACAGGTCTACAGGTATCTATTCACTTTGGACTATTGATACATTGTAGATTGCATTATCACATGACCACATCTGATACTACATCATATAAATTGGTCATGAAGGGGACACTAGTATGCCTCCTCAAATCAGGCAGCAGCACTGAAAACAGCAAGGAAGGCAGGTTGTTAAAGAACATGTGTATTTGGTTGTTGAACAGGGTAAGTGGCTAGGCAATGGAATGTTCTTGATCACCCTCAAGTGCACACGGGTTCAAGGCTGGAGCCTTTCTCCAACACCATTGGTCCTCTTGTCACGGAAATCAAAACAACTTTACTTTGGAGGGAAAAAGAGAAACGAGTAAAAAGAGAAAAATGTGAGTGAGAAATTGCCTTCCATAGCCAGTCTGCACTGGGTGACCTGTCAGGGCACAGTGTACAGCTACTGAGCAAGATGCGTACACGTATAAAATGCTTGCCGTCCTTTTAGCTTGCTGTTTCCATTGCTGTCACACAAGGGAGGTCACACTCAGCAGTCTCTTTCTTTCCCTTATTTCTGCCTTTCTATCTATCTCTTTGTGCTAACTCAGCCCTGTGTAGGCAATGTGCCACAGTAATCACTAGGGGTTTCCATGTTGGCACACAGCGAGCTGCATGTATGTCATCCTCAGGCTGTTTCTCTACATGTGCCTGTACTATCTGATTGGATTGTGTACTCGCCTTTGAGTGGACAAAGTTGATCCCCTGCCAGCACCCGTGCTCATTTTCCATAAAGGTGCTGTGTTGGAAACTGCCTCTGATGCTGATAATGGGGAAGGCATATTTAATGTCCCTACCATGCAGAGACCAACTTCTGTGGGTGCAGGTACTGTATAAAGTCAGGTCGTGATTCTGTGGTAAATACATTGTACATTTATTTTCCACTTGAAATACTCTGAAATAAGGATTTCTTTGATCCTCAGCTTTGTAAAGGGTCTATGGACTGACTTCCTATCACACCATTGTACCAGGTGTTTAAATCATAATGCATATCATACAGGCAATGTGATCAAATCCGTAATAATGGCTTTTTCAATTGAATATGTCAGGTGAGAATGATATTCCACCGTGCACGTTGGGAATTGCGTAAACAAATAGTTACCAATTCACAACAATGTACAGGAGCATGGTACATGTGCATGTGTGATATTGTGGAGCATTCATTCTTTGTGTAAAATAAGTTCTGTGGGGTTTTTTTTTTTTTTTTTTTAATTGTGTCTAATGGGTACCAAGAAATCACATGCACTGGCATAGTGGTATAAAATCAACCACACTAGGTGTTTTGTTATGAGTAGATGATGAGTATATTTGTGCCAAAATAATGGCAATTCCATGAAAATATTTTTGTTCATGCATGATATGTATAGAATGAGAAATGAAAGTGATATTAATAACAGCAGTGGTTTTCATTTGATTATGCAGTGCCCTATGACACAATGTTGCATTCAGATTTTTCAACCATGGAATAGTGAAGGTCCTACCATTTAACATCACAGGTATTGTTGACACTCCACCCAACTACATTGTACAAGGACTGACTTGTGCATTCAGTATCATGACGTTTGATGATTTTCTACTGTGGTAGTGGTCATTATTACTTACTCGCTATCTCCAAATTTGCTATAATTTTCACAGATTTTTCCAATTTATTTTTTTATTGTATTGATAGATTGCAAGTTTTTTGTTGTTCTTTGCTTTCTCATACTCAAAAGAGTTATTTGTATATTAGGTAATTTTTTTCAGATAGATGTATGGAATTATTGAAATAGCCTGCTCGTGAACTTTGAGGTACACTAATCAAGCAAATAAGATACCATTTTGTATGAAAAAAAAAAAAAACAGTTACAATGTCCATTGTACTTTATACCTCTATGGGTGTTAGTAGTGCAGCTGCTTTAGAGTAAATGGCCATTAGCAAGTATTTAGAATTTTGTTCAGATTTGGATGGTTTTCCATTATCAGTTTTCATTAAATGCAACTACTCTTAACGTTTGGTCTGTTTTTCTCCACATTCATTTTCACTTTTACTGTAATACTGGGCTGGAAAGCCTCCAAGAAGGATTTTCTGCCAGCTGCAGAGATAGAGAAAAGTACAGTACTCTCATGAGTTATGAGTCTGTCCATGTACTTTGGAGTTTGATTTATATGATTTTCACACTCGAGCACAGAGAGAAGAGGATTGTAAATTTGATTCATAGAAATACAGTACTAGTCATCTGTGTCTCACAGAATTCAGAGTACCTTGGCAGCACTCTGAATTCTATCTGTGATGCTGTTGAAGGGGGGGGGGGGGTCTGCATTCATTTGCTGAGAAGGTATCTTTGTGGAGCTTCCTCCTCAGTATTTAAAATGTCTGATGCAGAGCCTAGTGTAAGAGAACAGGGTTATAGTGGCTGAGAGACTGTCACAAACATGATCACATATCACTACCACCATCCAAAATGTAAAAATACAGTGAAAAAAGCTCCATTTCTCATAATGGGCTTTAGCATGATTTGCAATAAAAGAGTATGATTATACCATCATGACAAAAGTTGTTTCAGGCTATAGGAACTGCACAATGAACTGTACAAAGAACAACCAACCATAGTCAGCTATGCACCATACCACTCCCATGCAGCATACATGGCAAAAACAGTACAGTGTGTGAAATGCATTGGGATCTGTGATTTGCCATGCTATATCTGTAATGGTTTTGCAGTATTTAAAACAAATATTGACCACTGTATTATTCAGGTGGGAGTGCAAATTGTTGATGTGCCATTATTATCACACTTGTGCTATGACTCTCATGTCTTGCTCAAGTTGTAAGTTGCTTGTGTCAATCACCCTACATCAGTCATATGAACTCTGACCCCCAAGCTGTCAATATTTGTATACCATATTCCCTCAACTTCAAGTCTAATACTCCCTTTAGATGGAGAGCAACAATAATGCAGTGTGGACAGTTGTTAAATTTGGTATTGCCATGATGATGTATCCAGTACTTCTGTGCTATTCTGATAATCTTCCAAGCAAATAAAGCAGAGGTAATGATAAAGACAGTAATATATTCTCTTATTGATTTTGCGTGATGTGGCAAGTCAATACCCTTTGAGTATCAGTTGTTTACTGCTTCTACTTTTTCTTCATTTTTTAATGTTTTATTGGTTTTAAAAGATACTGTTGAGATTTTTGTTTACTGCTTCTGCTTTCACAAAACCTACTTATTTACTGAGCTGCATACTAAGAGAGCATGGCTAGAAGTCCTTTGTGTAATAACACATATTACCCCAGGCAAGCTACCCCAGGTAAAGACGATGTAGCTACGCAGAATACTGCTACCAAGACAGTAAAAGCATACCATGCAGTAAAGCACAACAATGGCTGTAATGATATGGAGTGTACTACCAGAATATCTTCCCTTCTCATTGTTTACAAAAGAGAAAATGCAGTCGGAGAAAAGAAGAATTGACCACAATCTCAGCATGCATACCAAACCTACTCTATACGCTATGCAACACTCTCCCTGCCTGTTATTAATTGGTGGTGTCCAAGCATTTTCTCTTTATCAATCTCCTAGCCATGAATATTTCACACAGAGCAAGACTCATGCATAATACAAAGAAGCTGGATATGTTTTATGGCATGGACGCAGGCTGCTGCTTCCTCGGTTTCTCCACTGAACTGGGTTTTTGCTGCATGGGGCTCATATATTGAACTAGTCTCGAGTTTATGTGCCATTTCACAGGCCACGAGCAGTTTGTCTTTTTGTTCCCCGTTTCCAGTTGCAAGTTGCCCTCTCAGTTTGTACTGTATGTGAGATCCAACACAAGCCGAGTATTCTCAATCAAGATACATGTGTGCTTCCAGGAGACATTTACAAATGTGTGTTAGAAAATGCAGAGAGGATGAGTGGTGATCAAAATTCATAATTCACGTGTGTAATACCCTGTTTAGAGTCTCCCAAAACATGGCACAACCTCAGGAGGTTTTGCAGTGTTTACCTCAGATGATGGGGACTCTGAACGGTCATGGCACAAAGCATAAAGTAGGTGTCTGGGATGAGTCTGGTGTAAGTCTTGAGGTAAAGATCGCACTAGACTTGTGCTAGATGAGGGGAGACTCTAAACGGTCTCAGTGTGAACACAGCACACACTTCCAGTGACCTGCGCTGTTTTAAAATCGCAGAGTGCGCATATTGAAGTGCGCAAGAGAAACTGCTTGCCTCTCTCTTGGAGAAACGAAACGTACAATGTATGCCAAACTTCTGCTAGATGACCAGGGAACTCTAAGGGGTGGGGGTCTCTTATCCCAACTCTTATTACAACTTTCTAACTATAATGTGATATCATATCTGTGGGGGAAAAGACTGTGCTACATGTATATACAGTGTATTAATAGTACATTCTCAACAGTATTCTAAAACTGTTAAAAGATATTTCTGTCGAGCTATGTTTTCTTTGCAATGTGTTAAAGTGTGTCAAAAAAAGTTCTCGCCTTGGAACAGCAGTAGGAGTCACCCAGTGTCAAATATTCAGATTCAAAGCCTTTTAACAACTTGCCGCAAATATTGATATTTGTCTGCTTCAGTAATTCCGTTTAACATACTTTGATTTTTGTGGTTGACTGCATGGTGTTTGCTCAGAATTAGTCATAACTTTCCCACTCCAAAGTCATGATGGGCAGGGAAAGACAACCATTCAGCTGGATATTAGTCAGACATTTTAGAAAGAAAAATTATAATTTTACATTTTCCCCCTCACTGACTTCTGTTCCTCACCATATTCAAGTAGTACATTTCTCAGTAAATGTTAAATGTGAAAACCATCAAAGGGTTTTTTTTACCAGAAATGGGCTGATTTTAGGTGCAGCAATTCTTGCAGTGTCATAAATTTTACATCATGATGTCTGGGCAACGTTAAGTGCACTTTTCTCACAAGCTACTGGAAAACACTACTGGTACATGGGCTGAGAAATGGTGATGTGTAATGTGTGTGCATTGTCACTGGTCTTCAAGTATGTATCTCTGTGTTGTGTTGCCTTGTATGCCAATCAGATTCACATGAAGACTGCTGTTAGTTTGATGGAAAATCTTTGCTGAGACTTTATGATTGTCATGTTACTGGCTAACGAAATGGAGGGCACACTTCAACAAATGCTTGTGAAACCCCAAAGGGCAACATTGATGTCTGCAATCACCTACTGAAAACATCTACAAGTGGGAAGGGGATGATAAGGATGGACTACCTCTGTGATGGTGTCTTCCTACAAATTTGCCCCAGAGGAAATGTTGGTTGAATGAAATTTAAAAACATATTTTTAAAGTTCTTGGATCAGATTGAAAATATGAAAGAGAATGAATGAAAGGAGAACATAATGATCTTGCTGTGAATATCAATTCATGTAGCTCATCTGTACTGCAGTGTATATCACACATATAGATTCTCTTTCTTTTTTATCTTATAACCTCAAATCATGCTTAAATTACTGAAGCATTGCTAGTGTCCATTTGCAGTCAAATTTTCACCAATATTGCATTTATCTTCCATTGAGAATGAACTTTGTCTGAAAGGTTAATTCAAATGGCATGGGAGTGTCCTTTGGCTGTTACAACTGACCCAAGTTTGACCGGTAGACTCCAGCATCTTGAGTCATGTTGATGATTGATCTGATTATAGTGTGATCTCTTGGATGCCCATGCAGGCTTTAGTTTGTATTATGTTACTGCTGCCTGTGTCACTTTTGCATGAAAGTAAGCGACCACACTAAGTATAAAAGAGGATTGTTTCCACTACCAAGTACTGTGGCAACAAGAAACGAAATTCTCCAGGTAGGTGTCTGGAATATGCTGTGAGCGGTTGGTTGGTACAGCAATCAATGCACTGTCAAGGCTGGCATTTGAATGTGTGATCCACATACTAAGTCACCCTGCCAGGGTCAAAGTTACCCAGATTGGTTACCTGAGGGCCAGCGGTGCAGTCTAGAGGGGAGGTTCTGGTGTGCTCCAGGTTGCTGTAGTAGGCCATGAAAGTGTCTGTGGTAGTAAGCCTAGCATATTGTACTGTACCACATCACCTCCTGTTGTAAGTTTTACATATTTAGTACGATATAGTTATATTGTCAGATGTTTTAAAAAATGACCACTGTTACCCAGGAACATGTAGTGGTTTCATGTACATGAGAGACGGCAAGATCCACTTGATTATGCTACAGATTTGTTTGCTTAGTTATTGGTAATTGTTCATGCAGCCCTATTAATTCTCGGTAGTTTGTATTGAATTTGCTATCCTTTGTGATTTGAATCCTAACTTGTGAGATCATGTTCTGTACCTTTCAAGTCCTTGCTAAATTATGATGTAATAAGTGTTGATGCCATGCTTCAGACTTTGGTCTCCAGACCATGATATTAGTTCCCACAATGAAAGTTTATAACCTACAATAACAAACAACAAAGTAAAGCATCATTGAGCTGCAGTCTGTTCAAGGTTATGAACAGGAATTCCAAACTGATATATGATATGTGGCTGCACTTGACAATAGGTATATGTTCTCATTGTAAAAAGTTGCGATGAAGGTTGCGTCTTATTGATCCATCATTCTCACTGTAAAAAAGAAAAAAAAGAAAAAAGAAACTTCGGTCACAATCATTTGCAAAGAGCTTACCTGCGCATTTAGCCAAATTTGACCTAAGGTCAACCTTGTGTACCCCCTTTCAAATTTTGAGTGAGACCAATTGGTTCAGTATCATTTCTTTCCATCTCCTTGAAAATCTTGTCATCCTTCCAAATGCATCAATTAAAAAAAAAAAAGAAGAAATACTAAAAAATGTATACAACTGTACATATAACCAATCCAAATCTGAATCAAATTTAACAAACGTCAGCGATAAAAACGAGCATTCAAAATTATTGCACACAACTTTGTACATGAATATGGTATAAGACTACACGTATGTGCCAATTCAGTACACTGTTGAGCGCCACAGCTGGTATAATCAGAAGTAGCAGACATTTATATGCTATACATTGTTTGATGTAAAATCTTTCTTTTTTTTTTTTTACTTTTTTTTTTTTTGCTGTCATAGTTCACACTGTACAACTTCACATCTTGTGAAAAAAACAAAACAAAACACATATTATTAAGATTTGGATGGCAACCCAAATCTCAGAAACTAACACGTTATTTGGGGTCACACTCAAAATTAAGGCTGCAATCCTGAACAAGCCCCGAAATAATGTGATATTTTGAATGCATTGAGAGTAGTACTAAGGATGACATGGGAGGTCTTCTAACCATTTACTCCAGGCGTAAAATTAGTGATCCATTTGAACTTCCCTTTTTCACACCATTAACGGTGATTGCACTATAATTCCCAGAATATGGCTAACATAGTGAGCTGAAAATGAAAGAGCAACAATTCTTTTTATTAATCACAGCTATATTTCATAATACTGATACTGACTGTATTCAAATGAATTTTCCTGATGTGCCAAGTTTTTATCCCATGCATGGTTCCTGCTCTCTATGCTTTCTTTATCATGTCCCCAAGTACAAAACTGTTATGACCTTTGCTCAGGAAATTGAGAGAATACTACAGTACACATGTTGCTGGGATACTAATGCTTTAGTAAATTCATAGGCATGTATGGTTATTCCAGAATACAGCATACAGTGTAGATGGTTTTAGGGGTTATTTGAAGTGTACATGGCTACTTATGCATTGGAAGTGTCTGTACTTAAAAATACATGAATTTTGTGGAGTTAAATATGTGGTACCCTAGGTATTCTCGTGTTACAAAGATATCAGCCATGCAATCATTATCTCATTATTCTTCAAATGTCATTCGTGCATGACATTTTCAACAGCATAATACCTTTCTACTTGTTCACATTTCATGATACGAATGATACTCAGTATATCTCCTTTGACTATGAAGATGGTTATATATCAGTATATATATATACACTTACATTATACATGCATGTTTTTGGTTGCTGAGCTGTTTCCATGATACATCACTTTGTACTAATCAAATTGTTTTTTATCGCTCTTCATTCTGTTCAGATTTAGGCACCAACTCTAAAATCCGTACGTCTTGCTCGCATCACGACCAGTCACATCGGCCGTACGGCCTGAGGCGGAAAGCGCCGACTCTGTGCTCTGACAGATGGGACTTGGTAAGTGAAGCTGCCATCTTCCTTGTGATAGGAACCTCAATATCTACAGCTATAGCAGTGGTTTTCCTCTACCTACCCAATCATGGGCATTAGGAGCGTTGTATTACTGTATAATTGCTGTCTGTCCTGCTATCATGCATGTTCATGTGTGTGTATGTTTACTTCTGTTGGTATTGATTTGAAATTTGTGGTGTGTTTTGAAATCAAGGTCAAGAATGACCAACAAGTGGTCATTCTTTGGTGTATTGGTCAACTATTTGTTAACACTTGTACTGAAATGATATATTGATGGTCTGAGTACCAATTGATAGTGTTAAATTGTCTAGTCAACCAATCAATATCCATTGTCATAGAGTTGTAGCTGTTTAATGTAAAATATTCAAGATTGCAAAGCAGTGATAACTATTCCCTCTATTATGTGTTATTTTGCCAACATTGTGAAATACTGGAAGTCCATGTTCTATACTAAATATGACTTGTCCCAAAGCTTTGATGCAAAGGACTAATGATCACAATGCAGGTTGCCTCCTCCAGACTTTGACCATACAACATGTACTTTAGCTTATAGAGAATAAATTGTTTTGAAGACGAGGTAATCTGGGGATTCTGTAGAGGTCCAGTCTTCATTCACTGCCCACTGGGGTACATTTGAAAAACACAAATAGCACCAATCAGTGAATATGTGCATCGAGGCATACACTCATCAGTTTATGGTCGATTCCAGTCAAGATCCTTCAGCTGCGTATGTACTGGCATAGAAATAAGTGATAAAGCTGTACACAATTCGCTACAGGGATTCTTGAATGTTTCCAAATTGGACCCACCTTCCCCCTCCATGGTGTCCCCATGCTCCTGGGTCTTTAATGTGTATCGTATGGTTTTACACAAGCCCTGGGAGAGATGGAAACACCTGGAGTCTGCCTATGTACCGTGTATATGGTTCAGGGGTTAGAATGCCTTCAGAGATCTTATGATACATTGCATGGACTTGATCTTATGCCAAGGCAGGCATACTATACATGGGTGACACAAAGCCTCGAAATATGTTTGGCTTGTATGGTTGGATAGTCTGCAATATATGTAGGAGGGCAAAATATATATGTGTATGTATTATGACGTGGTTAGTGTGTACTGATGGAGGGAGTGGCATTGGGTCCTTGACCAACATGACTTCTGAAAGAGACAATTAGTAGATTACAATGTCTCTTCTAGAGAGCAACCTCTCTCTGAAGAAACATATTGCTCAATTTAGAGTTTAAAGGACAGCTGAACTCTTGTGTGCAAAATTTACTTTCTCCATTACAGCAAGTTTACATTTAAACTGGTAGAATAGAGGCACTGATGTCATCACCTTATCTCTTGTGATATTCAGAGTAGTGACTGGTATCAATGTTCTGTTAAAGAAAAGATAAACATAAAATATAAACATATAGGCCTACACGTGTGGTTATATCTACAGTGGACTCCCGTAATAACGAAGTTCTTTGGACTGGCAATTTTCTTTCGTTATGTATCGAAATTTCATTTTAACCGAACAAATAAACAATGAAGAACAAAGAGGGGATAATTTTGCGGCCTGAATTTTTACTTCGTTGTAACCGGAATTTTGTTATAACCATGTTTGTTATAACTGGAGTGTACTGTACTATATATACTTTATAATATAAGTATTCTTTTTCTATGTCGAAGTTTATTGAAACTTCCCCCATTCAGTTGCATCACCTCATTGATCTCTCTTTATAAAAGAATACTTGAACAAGAAGTAGCATTTCATGGGAACACAAAACAGAGCGGTTTCAGTGAAGCAGGTTAAGATTGTCGTTTGTATGCCTGTGTTATGCAGTCATATCATAACAATACTGTATCATAACAATACTAACAATACATTACACAGTCTGTAGTAATGCCAGAGTGCGTGCATATATGTGCTTCTTATTATGACATCACAAAAGAAGTTGGCCAAAGCTGTCGTCCCCGTCAGCCGAATCATGAACCGAACTGTGATCGGACCACTGACTACAGTGGATCAGACTTCTTCGGACTCGGGGAAATTGGTCGCAGCGTAAGCGCTAAAGAGGAGTCGGTAGCGTAGGTCTCTATAGGAAACTTGCGCCGTGCGCTCACGTACGCATTTGACTAAACCACCGGGACCTTGTGCCTTTAAAATGCCCGCGAAAGTTCTAGTCTACAGTGTACACTATATGCATTGAAGGCCAGTGGCAATTTCATGCCATGAAAAAGGCTGTCAGCTCCATTTCACGAAAATTTCATGCCACGAATATATCATGTTTACAGTACTAATACAGTCATTTTTGTTCAGGGTAGCCTTTAGATTAGTGTTACACTGTTCTACCAGAGTAGAGTAGTGGTGATGGGGGAAGCCTGCATGGAGACATAGGGAAGATAGTCTGAAGGGATGAATCATATTTAATCAATACATGGTTCTTGGCACAGCATGCCTCAGACATATGTCATAGTACAACTCATGCAAGATTTGCCTTTTAGTGCAAGTTGCTCTTTAAGGCGCAGTGTAGTTGTAACAAAATTGTTTCAAAGAAATTCTTGAAATCATTTCAGAACAATTGAGTTTGTAGATTACCACGGCTTTTATGTTTGATGACCCACAAATTAAAAAGCTGATGTTTCAGCATTTTGGTCTTTTGTGGAAAACAGTTTTCAATATTAATTTTCTCCTATATTCACATACTGTAAAACAAGATATGCGACATGAAATTTTCAGGAATTGGAGCCAGCAGCCTTTTTTGCGGATGAAATTTGCATAAATGCCACTACCATTCAATGCATATACATGTAGTGCAGACAATAACTTTTGCATGCATTTTAATTTCACAAATTTTGTTCTCGCGAAATTTGCAAAATTAAGATGGATACATGTGAAACTTTCTGGTTTTACTGTAGTAATGCACATTCATATCAAACAAAGAAAAGGGGGAAGCTAAGCACATTAAAAAAAAAAAAAAAAAATGTTATCCCTGAATGCCACAATGGATTAAAAATTACCAGCTGGTCTGTTTACATCATTCTTGAAGTTTTCCTGTCTTAAAGGTGTTCCGGAAACTCAAATTGAATATATGTGGGTTTTTTTATAATTTTTTTTTTATTATTCCTAATCAGTGACTGTAATTGCTTTTAAAGGGACAAACTGTGGCTTTTAGAAGTTGTAGGTGGGGGTATTAATCACAATGACTGATAGTTCTAGTTGATATTTCATTTTCAAGAGAAACCGAGAATATGCAGCTTTCAAAACAAAAATGAACCTACAAGTGCAATCTTAAGTGAGATGTGTTTTTTATGCAAATGTTATGACAAGTAGTGATCATGTCGAGTAGTTTATTTACCCTTTAGGCTTCAAGGTAATGAATGATGTACTATGTGCTAAAATAGTCACTGGTCTGACTTCATGTGAATCTACCAAGGTAATTTCAGTCATGCATTACTAGTGTGCTGCTGCTGTCTAGCATAAAGATGTCAATCATTGTTATGCTAATTATAATTAAACAATGCATGTATATTTTTATCAAGCACAATGTCTGGAACACAGTCTGAACTCCTAACTGGATGCTCTGTTTTGACAAGAACTGTTGATGACGTACATTGCCTTGACAGGACTGGTTTATATGAAAAGCACATTGTTGTGATAGAAATATCAAATTCAATTTAATGATGTACTAATGTATTGTTAAAGTAAACCAACTTCTCTAGTACCCACAGTGTATGTGAGAAGTTTACCATTTCATCCAATACAGTTACAACTTTTTCCCTTAGAAGTAACCATTCATTCAGTTAATACAATGCAACATTAATTTGCAGTGAAGAATACATACTTTTTATTTTTCAATGATTTTGTTTCAAAACAAGGAAATATAGCAGAGATACAATTTATTTGTGCAGGTCTATGATGGACTTTGGATGCTGTGATATCATGGCCCTGTTTAATATGTAAGGTTATAACTGCCATCAGTGGCTCCTATAAACAAGCAAAACTTTAAAATCTCCAGTGTTCTAAACTCTTGTCAGATTTTGGTGAATGTTTGCCATTCCATTTGGATTTTACTGTTTATACTTGAAATCTGAGAACATAAAGTAGAATTGCCAGAAAAGAACTCACACTCATAGATTAAAAGTGAATTTCCTCTTACATTCCACAAATGCTATTTCATTCTGCTCCACCCACCCCTCTTCTTTTTTCTTTTTTTTTGGGGGGGGGGTGGGGGGGGGGGGAGTGGCATTCAGAAAGGAAACCCACCTTTGTAGGCTTTATGATGTGTAAATTCTTTTTTTTTTCTCTCTCTCTGTCATGCAATTTTCCGCAGTCTGATTTGATGAGAAGTGTACTGGAAGAGGAAGTAAATTTGTCATAGAAGACCTGGGTGTCATGCTTTGGTGTTAAGGTGAAAATTGAGCACGAACTTCAAAAACTTCACCCCTAGGCCTTCTACTCTCTTGTTTCTTTATGATAGCCCCAGACAGAGACCTTTTTATTTTCTTATTAGTAGTATGATTAGTAGTATGATTTTATGAGAAATTTACTGAGAGAGGAAGTGCATGTGTCATAGAAGATCTGGTTTGTTATGCATTGGTGTTGTGGTGAAATTGTGCACAAACTTCTCCAAAACTTCACTCCTGGGACTTTTACTCTCTTGTTCCTTAATGACAGCCTCAGACAGACACCACTTTATTTTTTATTTCCACAGTGCTATAATCTACCTAGCATGTGAGATGTAAACTCTAACATATCTCATCAGGATATTGAATGATAATGCAATTCCTTGGCTTTTAATATATCCTGAAGAGGTCAAAATGATAAGTGCCATTCTCATTGCACTCTAAGCAATGTGTGTTTTCTTTTTCTTTCTTTCTTTTTTTGGGGGGGGGGTGTGATCAGGATTACAACCCAAATTTCGAAATGTTGATAATGAAATCAGAAATGACATGATTTTTCGCACAATTGGGCGCGATCCAAATTGCACAAATATGTGCAATTTTTTGCAAAGAGACACAAGGTCAGATTTGCTGTGAGAACGATGAATGCCAAAACTTTTGAGATTTTATATCCCACAATGCACTGTGTGTGTTGCTCCTTGCTACTTTTACCATGCTGTGGCTTGCTGCGGTTTATTGAATGGGCCATTTGTAACATGCGCAGGTCAACTCTTTGCAAATAATCGTGACCCAAGAAGGTTTTTTTTTTTTTTTTTTTTTTTTAAACAGAGAGCACATAGAATCATAAAGACGTGACCCCAATTGTGAACCAAATTTCAAAATTTTTGCAATTAGAAGAATACTATAATTAGTCAGAAATGCCAACTTCTCAGTTTCAGAAAATAATGAACATGCGCTCACACTTTATATTAAACATAGGGAATAGTTTATGTAGTGTGTTGATTCCACAAATAAGAATCCCCTGGTTTGGCCTGACATGTAGTCATAGAAAATGTATAGCACTATCATCATAATGTAGACATTGACCACTTGCACAAATGCATGGTCAGAAGGTATACAAGAAGGCTTTGTCTAGTCGTGATCTGAGTGTTTCATGATAACGAGGTTTGACTGGGCAAACACTGCCTTCCGTGTGACTCACAAGTTTCTAGAGTTCAGGAGGGGAGGCTACAATCAACCTCCTTCCACTTTCTCATTTGCTGCTAGGAATAATATACAGAGCTGAGCAAAATCTAATGTGGCTGAACTCTTTCCTTGATGTCAGTATCACACTCATGTGTACACAAGGGAAGACGTCACAACCTTTTTGATGTAGCTTTTTTACTGAGGGTTGCTCATTCTGTTAGTTATCACTGATAAAGTGTATCTGCAGTTTAGTACTGGTAGTTGTACATACATGTAACTCACTAAATTCTATTGACAGTGTGAACATTGAGAGTATATTTTGCACCTGCTACAGCACAGGTTTCCAAGCCAAGTAAAAATCTCACAGCTGACATACACTACAAATATGTGCATATATTGCTGTGATGTTGTGCTCAGGAAAGAAGCATTGTTGTGCTTGTTAATGAAAAGAATGACCGAAGTAGATTTTATTTTCTTCAACAAGAGTTGAATTTTAAGAAAGATGGGAGTATTTTACAAGTCATTTAAACATTTCTTTAATCCCTATTCTAGAAAGTTCTTTCAGAAGCTTCTAAGTCCATGTTAAGAAAATTATGAAATTGTGAGCATTTAAAAAACCAAAAAAAACCCCCAAAAAACAAACTTAGTTTATTTCTTATTGTGATAGTCAGGACATGGATACAAGTGTGTGAAGACTGATGTTTGCAAACTCAGAAGTACTGAATACACTACCTGCAATGTATTGTGTGTGTACTGGGATAGCTCATTTGTACCCTTTGATCTACTATTAATAAGTTTTCAAAGAATGTCACATGTGGTGTATAGACCTTGTACATGAAAGCTGTCCCATCATAATTTTGATTGTTTGTCCATATCCTGAGTGTGTTGCTTTAGAAAATTGAAGTACATGATGCAGGACAAGAAAGACAACACAGGACTGTTTATGTGTTTATGGAGGACATGCTGTGGAGGAAATATGACAGGTCCAAGTGTAACAGTTTCAGGATGTCAATGATACAGGCCATGTGTACCATCTAATAACATGTTATGATAGTTTAATACATGTACGTAGTTCTCATGTTTGTAGGGATAGAAAAATGAACTATGATACTTAAAGCTGTTAGTCCATCAGTGTCTTAAATCAACAGTGTATAAACTCTTATCTGATGCGGTGTCGTATAACAACATTGCATTGTATTGTGTCGTGAATTGGTATGGTAAAGAGTAATTGGCATAATTGACTTGTGGTGTATACAGATGTAGAGGTGGGAGATAAAAAGATTTCGAAGAAAAAAAAAACCCTAGAAAAAGTCTTAATAACATATTAGTCTCAGTCCGAAAGATATGTACACAGTAATCAAGAATTTGGTGTGTAACTTTAAAGGTAATACTTTCTGAACAGGAACATGCATTCAAGACTGACATGCAGTGACATCGTAATCACATCATTGAAAATAGTATGAAGTAATGTCATCATATGAACATGCAGAACAGTCTACAGATTGTCAGCCATCTTCATGCAATGTATTTCTTTTAGTTTTTATCTGTACAGAGACTTGCTAAATTGTCCTGAAAAACTTGTCCTTACCTGCTACCTCCTATCCTGCTAGATAGTAAAATTACAATACTTGAACTTGACCTCCTTTTGATTGAGTATTCGGAAATACTTCAAGCAAGCACACCGAGGTCATGGGTGTTCTCTTTTTGTGTTAATATTTGATTTGTCTTCATAGAATATCTAGTCTAGTCCAACCGTTCTTTTCCCACCGTAACCCAGTTTTGTCTGTTTGATGGTAGAGACCAGAGTGAGGCGAAGAGTTTGCCAGACTGTCTGGCTCCCTCACGTGGGTGATAGAGGGAAGGTTGTCTGGTTGAGAGGCACCTGCTAGATGCCTGGCTGGCAGGGAAGCACTTACAGGAAAGCCTGTGATCACTATCAAATGGCACATAGGATGGAAGTATCAGTCATAGCTGTTGAAGGCTCCAGAGTGAATACTTCAGCATTCTTATGTCTTTCTTTGGCTAAAGGTGCTGTGATTGCATGTAGTACTTGTCCTTTCTTGGCTCCACTATGCATTTATGGCAGTAAAACACACCTTTTATAAACTCTGTTGTTCAGAGCCATAATACTAACAGTACAAAGGTTAAGGGGAAAAAAGAAATGTTGCAGGTGCTAAAGTTCTGTCTTCTATACCTGGTATATTTTATGATGTTCAGCTGATGGTTTCAGGGGGAAGTGTTATATCACATTGCTATTCTGTTTTGACACAATTTTAAATTTTCAATCTCAAAGGTAGAATTCAGTAATTCAAAGGAACACATTAGTAGCAAATGCAACTGCGTATTGGAAATTTGTCAGGAACTCCAAACACTGTCAGGAACTACATTTGTACCATTACCACTATTATACTATGGCCCTGTCAAGATGAACTTTGGCAGCTTACAATAATCGTAGTGACCATTGTTGTACTTGTAGGTACTTGTATGTAACAACAAATCTACTCGGCGCATTTTCATAGGTACATGTCGTAGCAATTGTACATTGAAAAAAAAAGAATTATTGCAGAAATTAATCAGATTAAGTAAATAGTTTAAAAGCCACTTGTTAGATCATGTTGTCTGTGCTCTTAACCAGTTGTATATGCCACTACATCATTAATACTTTCATAGCTTATTTTCCTAAAGGATTTCTGGTTGTGGTTGTGGCGGTTGTCATGGCATTAAGTGCAAGTTTTTAAATTCTAGTATCAGTATCACATCCAGGATTTTTGTTTTCATTCTATTTTATTTTGTTAATAAGGCCCAGTTATGATTGTAATAATTCATCTGTTATTTTGTCAAGTTTTGTAAACCGATTTGATTGCACAAATCAGATTTCAAGGTCTTCAGAGTGTGGACCGTGGCAAAATGTATCTCTGCTAAGTTTTCAAAGTAAACAGTATCAATTTTTCACATTATTTTATGCAATACAGCATGTGCTGTAAAGTAGTAATTTGGCAAGGTGTATTCTCTTAATACTGACTTTGCTACACATGTACAGTCAGTCTGTGATTATGGAGTAGAAAAATGTCTACTTCCCTGCCATTTCTATATATTTGATATGCACGTATATTACATACAGTAAAGATACAAAATTACATGTGGTGTATTTCCATGTTACAGAAAACTTTCTTCATTTAAATGGTGTAAAATAACTACAGACAGATTTGTGATGTACATTATATTAACATCAATAAACATTATTTTGCACTTTTATATATACATTAACAAATGTATGCCCAACTTGTCCTTCCTTTTGCATAGTAATCACTCTGGAGTGGTATGTAATACTATGTTCCTTTCAGTGTGTGTAATATAAGGCTAATGACTTTCAAGAGTCACATTCACTGTGTTGCTAATCTCCATAACGTTGACAACCCAGGTGCCTGCTGCATTGTATTAAAGTCAAGTGAAGGATGGCATGCTTGTTATCTCCCCACTTCCTTCTCCTCCCCTCAGAGTTCATCACCCGGGTCATCTCCCATGACGAGAGCCAAGCGATCAAGGCTTTCCACTCGCACCGAGACTCACGGATCAGGAGGTAAGCAAAGAGAGATCCTCCTCCTCCTGCTACTCCTTCATCAGCTGCCTCATCTGCTCTCCCCTGTCTCTTCCCGTCACTACCCTCATCACATTCTTTTTATGTCTTCTTTCTTCTCTTTATTCATCAATCCTGCACTTTCACTTTCCCCCCTCTCTCTCTCAGGTTCTCTCACTTGAGACAATAGAAACAAGTCTTCCTTAGTGTCATGATCAATGCACACTGTAGGTCTCACTCACATCTTGTCAATCTCATCATGTCAAAGCTTGGGTGATGAACCCCAATTTCATTGATTAATATTGCCCTGATAGTGAGATGGAGTCAAATAGTGTGGAGAGGATAGGAAGATATCGTGCTAAATTTCAGATGGGGGGAGCAAGATGTCATTCAACCTTTTTGTATATCTATGTAGGAATTATGAACTCAGTTTTTTGATAGTGTGAATGACAGTTGAATTTGTTTAGTAAATGCAGTTATTTCATATTTTTGCCTATAGTTGCACATTTTCCTTTGCAGCCACAATAGTCTTTGTTTTGTTTTTGTTATGTTTTTTTTTTTTTTTTAATGGTGGCAAGTCTTGCAGATATGAATGAATTGAAGCTATTAAACAAATGCACAGAGTGCATGACATTAATTTCTGCTCCAGGGCAGCACACTATTTCTACTGTAAGATGAATGGTTCCTGATGATGCAAGGTTCCTGGTGATGTTCTAACGTACAATCCCCAAGATGTGGGGTGTATTTGATTTTGCATAGGTGTGTACAGCACATGCTATTGAAAGTGCTTTCTCAGGTAAAATTAATGCTTTATTCATCTTGTCATGACTTTCTGGTCTTGGCTCACAAATGTGACGATATAAAAGGAAGCTGAGTCTGATGGGAGAGATATCTTGCCAGTGCTGGAGTGGAGCCAAGATCGTTTGAAATTAAAATATGCTGAGTTTGATGAGGGACATTCATGCAATGCAAAGATATCACCAATGTTCTATCACTCCCTGCAAAGTACACATGTTGAATGACAATGAAAGACTGACAGTAATGTGAAGCATACATGTAGGATCACTGTACATCCATTTTGTATTTAAAGTATGATCAAAACTAATATCCATTTGTGCAATTTGATGTGGACTTCTGAAGTTTTGAAAGGGACTAAGCTTCGGTTTTGCCTTTGGTTGGATGTCGCAACTAGAGCATGACCAAAAAACTTTTGTACAGAATACACCGTTATGGCATCAAAGCAAAGGCTGTGACAAAGATCTTTTTAGCAGTATCAAAGGAATAAACCTTTTAAGAGGTCTCAAGGAAAAATTAATTCTCGTACAAAGACCCACAGTGACCGGTCAACAAACTGTGTGTAAAGGATTGGTGCTTGCGGGATCCTTGTCAATGATTAATGTTTAGCTTGAGTCGATGCACTCTTTCTGAGAGTTCATAAATTTTACGTATATTTTACTGAGAATAAAAGGATAAGAGTTTTTTTTTTTGAAAATTTCTGCAGAGCTCTGTTTGAGAAGAAGGAATGTGGTATCTTTAGAGGCATACTGTTTGTTGGTACAACCTAATTTAGGTTTGTCCTTTTTTTTTTTTTTTAAGAACTTACAGGCATTTCCAGTACTGACAAAACTGCCAACATTCCAACATAGGGATGGTAGATGAGGCATACTGTAAAACGAGGAATGTGCGCGTGCATTTTAATTTTGCGAGAGTGAAGATTCACAAAATTAAAATGTACATGAAATTTTTTGTCTGCACTATATGCATTGAATCTAAGAGGCAACTCGCAAAAATTTCATGCTGCGAAAAAGGCCGTCAGCTTCAATTTGCGAAAATTTCAGCCGCAAAAAAAAATCTTGTTTTACAGTATCTCCATTGTCAGCACCAGGAGTGTCAATCTGAAGAGTATGACCTGACATAAATGCCTACTATTCTTGTTATCATCATCAGACTTGCTGATGATGCACTGGTATTGAGAGTGTCTGATTCTTGTTTTGTGGCAGCCCCGGCAGGAGATGACAATTTCCTGGAGTTTTTGATGCCAGATGAAATCCTCATCAAAATCCTGTCATACCTGCTGGAGAAGGATCTATGCAATGTAGCTTGTGTCTGTAAGAGGTTCAACACACTTGCCAATGACCTCACATTATGGTAAGTAAGCAGTTTACATAAATTATTACCTATCTTTCTTATTGTATGCTCTCTATACTAGAAATTTTGTTGAAATGTTTTTCATATACAAGATGAAAAGATGTTGAGAAAGCACGAAATCTATCTTGTAAAATGCATATATTTACTTTAACAATCGCATACAGATTCTTAGAAGACTTTTCCCAGGGCAGCCTGAGACAACCTTTTCTTAGCAAAGCTGGTTACATCATGATTTGTATAATGTGTTTTTTGTTACCTTCATTTGTTTGTATAAAGATAGTAACCTTCCATGACTGCTTACTGTTTATCTGCTGTAGACTCTGTCTGATGTCTGGCTAGTTGAGGTTACTGCTTTCAAGAAGTTTGCAGTGGCCAAATCATACATGACGTGTATGTTAGTCTGCGTTTGCCCTGCTTGTTATTACAGTGTATTATGATTCTTTCCCCTGTTGGTAATGAACAGGAAACGCCTGTATCAATCTGTGTATGAGCTGTCCCTTCCCCTCCTGCGACCTGCACCAACCAAGTTCAAATTTGTCCAACCCGACAAGCTAGATGTGCCAAACATATGGAAGGAGAGTTTCAAAACTCTGGTGAGTTATGCATTTTTTAAACATCTTTCATCTTCACAGGTTAGACTGTAGCCTTTTTTAATTATTCCCGTGAGACATTCTCCAGACACATGCATTTAGAAGACAAAATGTCAAGAATCAATAAGTGTTTTTATATCCGTGTAAGTTTTACTGGTAGTAATAAATACTCTTCACGAGACAAGATTTTCAACTTTGGACCAAATGTTTACTAACAGACTCTTCTGTAGAGTTTGCTGTCGTTCTGCATAGTCCCTGACTCAGTGCTTCTAAACAGAGTTCCCTCCTGTAACACCAAGATTCTCTGGAAATCAACAATGAATGTTAGTTTCCTTCTCAAGTTACTCACTGTGTGGATTTCATCAGGAAAATTGCACGATGCCAGGGAGTGGAGTGACAGAGAGAGGGGTTTCGATAAGATACATTTGAGTGAGAGCCCTCAGGGGGGCATAGCAGAGTTCTTGCCTAGTCATACAGCTGCGCCTAGTAGTCAGGGCACAGGCCCGTGTCTGTCTGTGATTTCTCCTTGGCAGGGTTTGTTGACATCAGATCCTGGTTGTTTGGTGCTTACAGAATGTGGGTTCACCTTTAAGACTTAAAGGTGCAATACTGGAATTGGGAAACTGTATATTGTGTCTTGTAATGATAACTTTGTCAAGGATAATAGTTAGGATGGTGTAAGCATATGAACACTTAAGGTAAATTGAGACAAATAGACAATGCCTTGCAAGTGGCCAAAATATGAATTAAAAAAATAAACTTTTTCATTTCATTCATTTCCACTTGATTATGAATTCCTTTTTGTAACTACATAGCTTATGAGGAATGTGTAGACTGGTAAATTGCTCAGTATTAGTATGTCAGTTCATAATCGTTTGACTAGTAAATTCAAAGAGAAGTACATTCTTATGCTTCTTTATGTGAAGTGATGTATGTGGATTGTTGCTAATCATTCATTTTTGTTTGTTTGTTTGTATATACTTAAAAGTATTTTTTTCAGACTATCTTTTATTTTTGTGGTTGTTTAAAACATCCCGATCAAGTGACATACTCAGAAAAATATTGTGTCATATGAAATGCTTAGATCAATTGAATTCATCAGTTTTAAGGGATTAAGGGAAAAAATGACATAAGTTTCATGAGATTCAGACAAATTTGCAATGAAATGAAATGATGTGTTTGTTTGTTGTGCTTCTTGCAGTATACGGCTGTTCACGTCAAACCAGGGTATGCGTCCTATGTACATGACAATCCTGAGCTGTTCAAGGGTCGCGACATCCAGTACTATGACACCATAGATGAGGCCCTCTCGTCAGTGGAAGGCAATGAATACACACTCATCCTTGTGCATGAAGGGGTCTATACGGGCGAGTGGCTGTACATAGACACCCCTGTCTGCATTCTAGGAGCCGGTATGACTCGTTTTCAACCTTTGAGTTCTCAGTTCGTCTATTAGCTGACCCACTGATTTCCCTGCAAGGACACAATTTGATAAGGGTGTAAAGTTTGTCTTGTCAGCAGGTCATTGACCAGTTGATGAGTGTACAAGATGACGCCATGATTGTAAAATAATGAATATCATACAAGTGATTTTGCAATCTGTTTACTCACAAGTGACGAATGAATTGACCTAATTCTGACTGATAAAAAAGTAGTAAAGATTTAATGAACTACACTGCCTTGAAAGTTAATCTCATGTTGTTGGCAGAAAGGTTGATAAATGAGCTAATGGATCCATTACAAAACACATGATCAATGGAGTATTTCTTTACAATTCCACATTAGGCAGGTTTTTAGATAGTGAGTGCTCTGGTGGATGGGAGTGAGTCTCAAAAAAAAAAATGTATAGGCCCTTAATGTTAATATCTTTCATGCTTGCTAAGACCAAATTTGAATGCAAATATGAATGCAATAGAAAATCAAAATTTGTAATTTCTGAGAGGATGTAAGCTAGATGTTGTGAAAGTCTACACAGGAATGAGTGAAATGATGACATTGGTTTGAAATCTTAATCCAACTTCAATAAATCCTCAACAGTAACTTCCAAATGCAATGTAAATTTCAGCACACTGAATAAGTTCCTATATAGTATGAGAGGTAATGGTTGCAACAGATAATTCTTTGTGACAGCTACAATGACGTCTGTTCAATCTGCGTTTTGACTCACCATCTTTTGTTCCTTCCTTTTTCCATTGATCTTTCATGCCTTTTTTACCCCCAGTGTGGATGTTTAATTTGCGCATTCTTCATTCGTTAATTTTGCAGCCCCAGGCCACATTCCAGACAGTGTGATTGTAGAAAACTCCAAGGAATCAACGTTTAGGTTCATCGAAGGATGTGAGGATGCCTACCTTGGCTACATTAGTATACGGGTGAGGCAGTCTGCTCTCTTACGTTTTCCTTTTGTCGTATTTAATTGCCTGGTTTATGAGGCAAGCACTGGCAGTAGTTGTACTGAAGTTGACCCAAAGATGTATTGCCTTGATAGTTAGAAAAGCATGGACTGATTTAAAAAAAAAAGAAGAAGAAACAAACAAACAAGCTAAAACAAACAAATCCCAAAGCCAACTGATTTGTGAATATTTTTTAATATTTGTGTGATGTGGAGCCATGCATGTCATTAGGAATATGCATGTGTGTTTTCACACACTGACAGCACACTGAAGTTGTTGAGAAAACACTGTGATCTGACTGAGATATCCATCTTACATGCTAATCACATTGCTATCACCTGGAAATGTCCATGTAAGAAATTGAGCTATATGATCTGCTAATGGTATTACACATCATGGATGATTTCACTACACTTCCATTGTACATGTATCTCGACACCATTATTTGATTCCATGCCTTTACGATAGATGGGTGGGGGGGGGGGGGTGGGTAAGGAATCACAAGTGTTTGTTTTGGGCTGCAGCATATTTATCAACTGGTCTGACATCTTGATTTTTCTTTTTTGAATATGTGCACATATCACTATTCCTTCTGTGTTGTGAGCTGATTTGCTGATGAAATATAGTGTATTGGTTAATCCTCTTACAACCTGGACCTGAAGATTCCTTTGACATTGTGTTCAAACATGTAACTAATGGCAATCAGAGAGTTTATTGTGAAACTGAGAAATTTATGGATCCATCTCCACTTTGCAAAATAGATACAATCTAATGTATCCTGTCAGTAGATATACACATTGTTCCCAGGATGTCAATAGTTTTGTTTCATCTGAAATTTATGAAAATGTTGTTTGTGACATTTATGGCATAAATCTTGAACTGTCTGTTATGCTAAGGAATGTTCGCCATTGAGATGAAAATATGTGATTTGATTGATTGTGATATCTTGTAGAGGTCATGGTATTGTGAATCAGTAGGGTGTGCAAAATAGTGAAACACAGGTAGCCACTGTGTTCAGGGATGTACATTCAGCTTGATATTCGTAATTGAGCAACTGCAATAACTGTTGCACAGTTCCTTGTTCAACATGGAATGGTAGGTGCATATTACTGATTGGTTCATAGGAAATGAAAGGTTTTGATTGTCAAATAAGCTTCTGTTTTCTATATCTTGCTGCACAAAAATGCAAGCCCATTATGAAGACTGACTTTGATATATGATCTCAGAATCTTTGCCAATGGATATTAAAATTATCAGGTTTTCACCTTAGTGAATTCAGGATGGTTGTTCAATTTGTGTTTCCATTTTTTTGTCCTGTTTTTACTTCCACTACACAGTTTAACCCTGAAAGCAACTCCAATCAACCTCATCACAAACACTCCTGTATTGAGGTAGATGCCAACTGCTCGCCAACAATTGATAGCTGTAATATAAGGAGTAGATCGCAAGGTGAGTCAATTTCAGCATGTTTGCCATTCATCATGATGTCTTTACACCACCTGAATGTCCGTTAAGCGCAGTCTACCTTAGATAAATTGCACAAAATGATACAAAATGATGATCTGTGGAAAGTTTCAGAATATTTCCACACTTGATTAACCAGAAATGCCTTTGCATATTACTTCCTTCACAGCATATTTCTATGAACAAACTCTGCATTTGTGTGATCTTTGATTTATAGTTATGATTGTTATAAAGCATGAAATATAAAGAATAATTCATCTTGTGTGTGGGTATGGGTGTTTTCATAAGATAACTTTTGATGAGGACCATTCTTGAGAACCCTGCCTTCAGAATCATTTCTCCTACCTCAAGAGTGTTTTATGTTGTCCGACCCTCAAATCTTGATATGATTTCATTACAGGTGTATAAAACATAAAACAGTGTTACCAAGGTATTGTAGCAATGGCTAATTGTAGAATCATGGAAATAAATTGACAGTTAAAGATGTTACAATATCATTTACATGTTTACATCATTTCACTTAAAAAAAGAAAGAATCAAGTATACTGTACAAGATCTTGTGAATGTTATGACAAATTTCGTAGGGGTGGTACAAACTGTATGTAGCCTTAATTTTTTTCATGAAGGTTGAACAATCTCAAGACTCTCCTTCACATTCATCTATAAGTTTTCCAGCAGTTTGTCGTGTTGGCCTTCTGTTAAACTCAGGCATCCACTGGAAGAAACCAGTCTGCAGTTACAAATCTTAATTCAGTGAGGCAATTCTAGTTTGGGAGTCAAACGTTGTATGATCCCATAATAGGAGCATGCTGCTGGGAAGTTACTGTATGACTGATTCATGAGACGAATAATAGAGATATAAGGAGCTTGTTATCATCTAGATCTTGTATAGTGGGATTAATTCAGTCATTTATCACTCATACACATATTCCTCCCTTAAATTCACTCTTCCTGTCATTGGTGTTTGCTGTCTGTAGAATTTACCAGAATGTGACTAAAAGGATATATGTGTGGCTTGCAAACTTATCAAGTGTCACTACGGACTGGGATTAACTATGCCGAATTCCGCAAACAATCTAAGTGTGTATAGCAAAGCTTGTAGAGGGCCTGTTTTACAAGCAATGTTTTGATGTTATCATTGTGACTCTTCTGTTGTACCAAGAGGTCTTTTGGCAAACAGGAAAATTATATATACCAGATAAAAAGTGTTATAAGTCTGCCTGTGCAACTTTGTGTGGAGGTTTAAACAAGTGGTCATCCTGTGTTAATAAGGTAATTAGATTGCAACTCCTGTACTCGTTTGACTTTGATTCACAGTCATCTAACATTCTAACATAAACACCAGTCAAAAGTAGAAAGTGCTGTGGATTTAAAAGGATGTATAGAGAGAAAATATGTGAATTCTCTTTATGTATCCATTATATCCTGCAGTGATGTCATGAACTGTTTCATTTTTATAGTGGCACCAAAACTGTACAAATTAAAGGACAAGTTCACCTTCATAAACATAAGGATTGAGAGAATGCAGCAATATTAGTAGAACACATCAGAGAAAGTTTGAGGAAAATTGGACAATCGATGCAAAAGTTATGAATTTTTAAAATTTTTGTGTTGGAACTGCTGGATGAGGAGACTACTAAGGCTCGTGATGTCATATGAGTACAACAGTATAAAGAAAATGTAAAGAAGATTCAACATATTTTCACTTTTTTTTCACATAATAAAAGAGCACTTGACTTGCCTCTTTCTAAAGGCAGTGGAAATAATATTACCCATATCATATGTCAGTAATGAGTCAAGGGAATGTGTACTTTTTTCAAAAGATGACATTTGGTGAAATTCTCTTTATATTTTCCTTATATTGTTGTACTCATGTGACATCATACACTTCAGTAGTCTTCTCATCCAGCGGTGACTGCACAAAAACTTCAAAAATTCATAACTTTTGAATGGATTGTCTGATTTTCCTCAAACTTTCAATGATGTGTTCTACTAATATTGCTGCATTCTCTCAATTCTTATGTTAATAAAGGTGAACTTGTCCTTTAAAAACTTATCAATGAAAAACTTATTAATGGATTGTCTGATTTTCCTCCAACTTCATTGAAGTATTCTACTGATATTGCTGCATCAACTCAATCCATGTATCTGTTGGGTTATCATTGTCCCTTAAAACTACCTGGACTAGATGTGGCCTTAAGATGTTATGTTGCACTCATTATGGTTAGAAAAAGAAAAAAGAAAAAAAAAGTTACTATATTGTAAGCAGCAATCACATACAAAGCTGATACATGTTCTCCATTATTTGCTTATAGTGAAACAGTCAAGTGGGATTCAAGTGCCACCTGCCTATAATACATGTGGTTACCTGCTTACAGTGATCATGACCATTTCCTAATACCTCCACAGTATGAGATCAGATTAACAGACACCTGTATCTTTGAAATTGTATTGTGGTCATCTTTAGTGTGAGACTGTACCTGTTCTATCCATTGAGAAGACACAGGATGTCATTCTGTGTGGATACATGCTGAGGCATTAATGCTTCTATTTAGCCATTTGTATAGAGAAGTGATCTCACACCCCATGAGTAATACATGATCACCACCAAGGAAAAATTTGGCTCATTAAAGAAACCTTCAATGTCATTTATTTCTTGGAAGTCACCAGATTTTAGCCTGAAGGATGATATCCTGCAGTTGTAAAACATTCGAAATAGATAGATATTATTTGTAAACAATATATGATAATACTGTACGAGCTGAAATTTTCGTGGTGGTTTTATTTTCGCGAATTTCGCGAATCGCCTTTGAACCGCGAAAATAACAACACGCGAAAATAACAACGTGCGAATAGATGAGTACAGTTAGACCTCGCAACCGCGAAATTAACAACACGTGAAAATGTCCTCCCAGTAGTAATTCGCGAAAATATCTGTACGCGAAAATTTCAGCTCGTACAGTATGATGTTTTCAAACTGCCTCCATCAAGAAATATCTAATATATTGTTTGACCTCCCTATTTAATTTGCGCATATAAGGAAGAGGGGAGCGTGATAAGACTGGTGCCCTATAACCTCCCCTCACCTGAGACTAGTGGTATACTAATGCTGCTGTATCCTTGTGCTGGCAGCTCCTTCCTCATTCTTCCCCTTCACCCTACCCCACCTTTGCCTTCTACCTTCCTTAGAGCTACAGTCTCCTAGTCAAAATTTGCCAAGTCACCATCAGCTGCTGTGGGAATATTAGTCAAGGCATAGGTCTCCTTACGGCTGCCAGGGCTGTGCATGTCACTGGCCATTAGGTCTTGGTATGTCAGCCCAGTAATGCACTGTGCGTGCATTGTACACATTTGTGATCAGAGCCTAGTACAAAAGTATGCATAGGAGCAGTAGATTCCCTTTTTGTTTTGTGTCCATAACTGTTTATTTGGAAAATTAGATCAAAAGCATTTTGATCACTGTTAAACTTGTAGTTCTTATGATATTAATATTTGCACATTTAGTTCAATGTGCACAGTTGAATTCAATTGATTCTGTTTAATCTGTCAAATGAGATGGCAGTGACTACTTAGAGAAACTTGTAATACTTGATCACCATTCAAAGCTAGAATAGAACAATTGTGTTGAAATGAAGACTGTTAATCGTAAGTGGAGATTTGGAATCTATTTACTCAGACATAAGAAAAAAAGATGTCAACTGCAAAGCAACACAGCCCGATGAGTAAGATAAAAAGAATAAGAGTAAATTACAGGGAAGAATTGTATGTTTGTATCCAAACAAGTCAGTTTTATGGTTTTAAAAACATTAGAAAAGTGTGTCTTTTTGGGCTGTTGCAAGAGTGTAGTCAGTTTACTGTGTGATTGTATTGGATTTCATTGGATACATCACAGCATCACATACTGTCTGCAGAATGATAACATTTCAACCCATGTTAAGATTCCTGATCATGTATGATAGGTATTGGGAGATGGAAGGTGGAAGGCAAAACTGTGTGTATTGGGTATCAGTAGATTCCACCTGTCAGGATGTCAGCTATGTACTACATGGCATCCTATCATTGTAAGCTGTGCTCATCAGGGGATCTAAAAGATATAGAGACAAGCAAAGTTCTTTTTTGTGTTTGTGTGCATGTGTGTGTGTGTGTGTGTGTTTGTATCATGAGTACAGTTGACTGTGAACTGTTCCATTAATACATATTAACTGACTAACTAGATGTGGTACAGCTGTATTACCATGGATGTTTATGTGTTCCTAAATAGGTGTGAGACACGGGAGATCATGCAAACGTGAGTTTGAATGGGTTCTTCCTTGTATAGGTATTGTGATGCATGAAGTAATTGAAGTAATGTTAAAGTTTGGCATGTATTCATATGTAACTTTCTCCTTTACTTTATTTCTGTGTCTTTTCCAAATGTGCAGTTGGTGCTGCAGTGAGCGTGAGTGGTAGGAAAGCGACGCCGACAATCAAGAACTGTGTGATCAGTGACTGTGAGAATGTAGGACTGTTCATCAATGACCATGCTGAGGTAAGAATACATTGCCTGTTATCAGTCTTAACTACAGGAATTTCATTTGGCTATTATTCTTGATGTTTATGTATGTCTGTTTTTTCTTCATTATTCTTATTCATATGCCAAATGATGGTGAATGCCATTTCTGCTTTGCTAATTGTACTGTCAGTTTGCCTCTTGAAACAAGTTCATCACCATTGGACCATAGACGTTATCTTGTAGACATTTTATTTCCTATTAGTTTGTGGAGGTGTTTGATGAAATGTTTACTAGAACCTGTTATTGGTTTAAAGTGAGATAACTTTCTCTTCTGACCAACAGGGCTTTTACCTGGACAATGAGATCAGTGGTAATGCACTGGCAGGCATCTGGGTCAAGAACTATGCCAATCCCATCATTAGACGAAGTCACATCCACCACGGTAGAGATGTAGGAGTCTTCACATTTGACAATGGCATGGTAATCCACTTCTCATCAACTTTCTCTCCCATCTTCAGATTTCCTAAACCAGACCTTATGGTCTATTGAACCCTCTGAGGCATATGCTTCTTTCTTTTCTTTTTCTTTTTCTTTTTCAATGAAATGTATAAAATCAGTGAATTTTTTCCTTTTTTTTTTCAGAAGAGGAAAGAGAAAATACTTTACTCCTCTTGGCATATTCTTTTTTTCTGTGCCAGTCAGTCTGCGTGATTAGTTGATGTAGTTACAGGACTTTATGCAGACTCTACAAATACACCTACATATATTGTCAATTCAATAAATTAGATGATATATAGATAGCACACTTTTCACTGACTGTGCATTTGATAGTTTCTTTTGCTGGACAAGAGTTACTAATTTGCATTCATATTCCTTGGAGATGATGGTTGTGATCTGAGAAACACCTCTAGGGATCTTGAAATGAGGCTATTATTTTCTTGTGTACTAAAAACCTAATGTTGATAATATTCACAAGATTTTAATGAGGAGGTATGCTGTTACTTATGAAGTTCTGATAGAATACACTCATACATTACATTTTAGTGGCTGTTACCTCCGAGTTGAGAAAGTTGATTGTTCTCAAACTTGACCTTTTTTCCTAGGGTAACTTTGACCGCTGTGACATCCATCACAATCGCATTGCTGGTTTTGAGGTAAAAGCTGGGGCCAACCCAACAGTGGTACACTGTGAGATCCACCATGGTCAGACGGGGGGGATCTATGTACATGAAAACGGTCGAGGCGAGTTCATCGAGAACAAGATCCATTCCAACACTTTTGCAGGAGTCTGGGTAACATCAAACAGTGATCCAACAATACGGTAAGAAGATTTGATATGTGACTCTGAATCCAGTATTCACCTATGTCGACATCATTTTACTGCAATGACAAGGTTTCAAATCACTTATTTTAAGAAATATCTGACCAAGATTTTTTTTTTTTGTTGAGAGTAAAAATGAGTTTCTCTCTTTATTAATGATTTATTTGATTATTTGACGCAGAAAATTATGTCTTACAGCTTTTGTGACAAAACTTTTAGGAAGTATTTGTAGCAGAGAATTTATGAAAAATGTTGCAGTTTGCCAGCTATTCAAAATAGAATATATGAAGTAGCCCAAGTAAACAAAGACTTGCAATATTATAGGAATGAGGATCACAGAGAATGACAATACTTGTGTTCATTTCCTGCATGTTATCCACAGGGGCAATGAAATCTTCAATGGCCATCAAGGGGGCGTGTACATATTTGGTGAGGGGCGGGGCCTGATTGAACATAACGACATTCACAGCAATGCACTGGCTGGCATCCAGATCCGCACCAACAGCAATCCTATCATCAGGAACAACCGTATTCACGATGGACAACATGGAGGAATCTATGTGGTATGTGTGCCATAGAACTAGATACTGGGGTAGGGTCTATTAAAGGTGCAAACCAGATATGATTCTATTACATTCATCATTGAAAGACTCAGTGTAGTTTGCTATTTTACTTGGGACTTATGTAAGTGTTTCATTTATCATAACCTCCCTCGGGAAGAAGAGAAATTGTTTTGTTTTCTTTTGTTTTGTCTTGTTTTGTTTTGTTTTGTTTTGCTGTGTTTTTCTTTTTTAGTTTTTCTTGCTGTCATTCACAGGATTCCATTTGAAGACTAGAATTGTTTCCTTTTTTATAGCTTCAAAGAAGTATTTGCATTGTCAGTAATAACATTGATATCGAAATTGAACATTGTAAGCTAGTAAAGTACCTTACAATGTGCCATAAATAACTCTTTTATGTTTCAAAATGCTTTTGATAAGACTGAGACCTCGTAAGTGAAAATTCAGGAAAGTCATGTTTAGCCTTGTCTGTTTGTCTGTCTCTGCAGCATGAGAAGGGCAAAGGTCTGATCATAGAGAATGAGGTATACAGCAACACTCTGGCAGGAGTCTGGGTCACAACGGGAAGCTGTCCAGAGCTCAGGAGAAATCGGATTCACAGTGGCAAACAGGTCAGATATCATTTGGTTCAAGAGTCATGATGGATGTTTGATTGCTAATGATCACTGTAATGAGATTAGGAAAAAAAGATGATTTTTTTTTTTTAATGGTGTAGCCAAAAAAAAAAAAAAAGCTGTTATTTTAATCAACATGGAACTTAATGTAATTAAAGATTCTTTTTATGCTTTTCACACTACTTTTCCCACCTTTTTATTCCATTCAAAAGTTATACCACACCTTTTCATCTGCTTCCAAAGGAAATGTGATCTTTATTTGTTTTTACAATAAAAATATGACAATGGGAGAATGGATTTAAGGTCGAGGGGTGTTTGATGTCCTTTTTCAGCTTGAAAGACTTGACACATGTAGAATCAGAAGAGTATTAAGTTTGCATGAGGTGTCAAAAAGTACAAAGTTGCAAGATACATTGCAGGAGATTTATGTGCAGAGTGCAGTGACTTATTAGAATATTTCACAATAATGCCTGTTTATTGCAAATGATTGACATCAGATTGACATTGATTTCATGAATTTGAATATCTGTTTATGTTGTCATCAGGTTGGAGTGTATTTCTATGACAACGGCCATGGTACCCTGGAGGAAAATGACATCTTCAACCACATGTACTCTGGTGTACAGATCAGAACAGGCAGTAACCCCATCATCAAGAGGAATAAGATTTGGGGTGGCCAAAATGGCGGTATTCTCGTCTACAATGGAGGTACGTTGTAATACTTATGTGATATGACAATATAGCATATGATAGTATGAATTGATGAATGTGTAATTTGTATTTATGGAAAATATTATTGAATTAAAAAAACAACAACAACAAGCAGTAGGGTCTCCTTTGGCTTGTTTATATTTGTGTTTCATTGACAAGATATGAAGACAGACCATGTATGTCAAGCCTGATGTCGACATTAGGAGGTCTTGGAGTAGAATACTTTAATAGGATGGACAACACATTTGTGTAAAGAAACCTCTTACCCCATATATGACAGACCTCATTCTCACTGTCTAAATTATGTCTTTAAAAAGAGTTGTGGATCTGAAAGACTGCCTGAAGTTGTACAATCTTTCAGTGAGTTTGTGTTTAATAGTGTGGTACCAGGGTGTGCAGTTTGCAAGGAAAGTCTTATTGATCTACTGGCATGCCAATCTTATGCCCAGTTGTTGACATATCCTCCTTATATTAAACTTATATCATATCCTGATGGAATCCCATTTACTTTGCTCATTTTTCCACTTATAAATAATATTTAACTTCACGTATCGAACAGTTTATTGCTTCACATGACAGAGATGATTTCAGTAAAAGATAAAGGTTGTGTAGGCAAATGGAGACTGAAAATGTTCGTTTGAATATTATAGCACATGGACTCATATGACTCAGTAGATATACCTAGTTCACCGAGTCCCATGTACAAGGTTTGATGTTATTCCTATTCATACTTCAATGCAAACCAGGTCTTGGTGTCCTTGAGCGGAATGAAATATTTGACAATGCAATGGCCGGTGTGTGGATCAAGACTGACAGCAATCCTCACCTGCGCCATAACAAGATTCATGATGGGAGAGATGGAGGCATCTGTATATTCAATGGAGGAAGAGGTGAGATAAATCACAGAGACGCAGTGGTGATTGATGAGATCTTCATGGAATATGGCATCTCCCTACAGCCCAACTTGTAATGTCCATAAAGCCATGAAGCTCAAAGAATATGATGCAGAAATTATGTTGTTGAATACACTTTGCATATTGTATCATTATGTAGTAGGACCTAGATGTATTTTAGCTTGAAATTTAACAATTACTACAAAGATATTTTACAGATTTCGGAATTCTCACTTTCACATAGTGAAACAATCTTTGGCTGCTGGCCCAGCAGAAGAAACATTTATCTCTTCTCAGACCTTTTCAGAGAGCTAATACCTGTTTACTAAGGTAACTTGTTTGCATGCAAGGCATATTGTTTGTTTAGACAACACCCACACAGTGACATGCCCTTCACCTCCCAGGGCTGATTGCTGCAAAACAAACCTCTTTCCCAAAGCTTTTGGCACAATTTCACTTCTACCATCACGAATAGAAGTATTTTCATCATGTTCTTGAGACATTCATGATATGATAGTTCTGTATGTGGGCAGTTTAATCCGTTGAGGACGGACTGATTTTGCTGTAACACGCACTTCCCATAGATAACTGCCTGAGTATTCTCAGGACTCATCCTCAACGGGTTCATTAAAACACAATGTGTCCAGTTGACTATCTCTTGAGAACAACAAGCTACCAGCCCTATACCCATCTTACCATGCCATATCTAATGAGAGAGCTGTGGCATTCTCTTTCTACATACACTAAAGATGACAGCACAGAGTGCTTCACTTCGTGATTGTCACTTTGATAGTCTTAGCATCTGATAGAGATGTAGATCCACCATGTAGAGACAGGTTCAGATTTTCTGATTGTAGTAACTGTTTAAAAAAAAAGATATCTTAAATTCCATGAGGTTAAAGTGCTGTTATTAGTTACATTTTCGTGAGAACATTTGCATAATGCAATACACATTCCTTTCATTACAAATGTTTGGACCAGTGAGTAGTATGTCTTGTGTGTAGTGAAGTTTTGGAGTGCATTATGTGGCTTCCTAATTCACCTTGGCTTCACTACACGTACACTGAATGCATGCCATAGAAAAGTCATCATTAATTCATAAAACCATCCATCCAGTCCCCTTTGCCATCCCCCCCCCCCCTTGTCAATATGGCAGTGTTAATGATGATGACACAGTAAATTATCATGCACATGATTGCCATCTGAAACCCCTTGTAGGTATCCTGGAGGAGAATGAGATCTTCCGCAACACACAGGCTGGTGTGCTGATCAGTTCCCAGAGTCATCCGAGGCTGAAGCGTAACAAGATCTATGATGGACTGGCTGCAGGCATTGAGATCACCAACAACGCCAATGCCTACCTGGAGGGGAACCATGTCTTCAATAACAAGTTTGCTGGGATCTGCCTTGCTACTGGAGTCAACCCAGAGATGAAAGGTAATTGGTCTGCCTTGTCTGCTAGTCATCTTGGTTGTCTCTCTGTCTTTCATATATATTAGATGTCATGAAACTGAGCACTGAAATATGATTAGGGATAACAAGTGTTCAGCAGTGATGAGAAAAGATGTGATATTTCTATCATGTGGTGTGTGTTAATCACAGTGTCCATATCTTGGCATTGAAACACTTGTTTTCATCACTATTATTGTCACTGATTCCTTTGCACCATGTCTATGCATTCCAGGGGCCGCAGAATTTTTTATTTTTTTTTTTTAAAGGGGGGGGGGTGTCACTCATATCCCCCCAGCTGCCCCCCCCCCCCCCCCCGTCATTTTCATGTGTTTGCAGTGTTTGAGATGTGTCCTGAGTTACATCTGTAACTACACCCAGCTTCAAAAAAGTTGATGTTTATGGAAGTTTATTTTCATTGGCAAATGCAAGTTATGTTACTGGTCATGTACTTGAGCACATAAAAACACAAAATTTATATTTTTCACTCAGCACAACAGCTCAAAAAGTAAAGTGGCAGTGAAAATTCATTTCCATACCATGTTTAATCAGATTAGGACCCATTACATTTCTGTGTTGATGCTTATTCCATTTTTCCCTTTTGTTGGGAGTTATGTAGCCATTAGTATACACAATGCATTGCTATGTAATGATCTCTTTCTTTTCCTGTTATATCCTCTTGCAGACAATAAGGTGTACGGCAATAAGAATGCCATTGAGAAGGCAGTCAAGTGTGGCAGGTGCCTCTACAAGATTTCCAGTTACACAAGCTACCCCATGCACGACTTCTACAGGTAAACACTAGTATAGATTGCAATTAGTCAAACAAAGCCTTTTCAAGAAAATCCATGATCATCTAGCATGAGCTAAGCAAACTGTGAAATTGTGTCATGCCAGATGAAATTATACCCTACCATTTGTTTGCTTATTTTGTTTGTTTGCTTGTTTGATTTTTTTTTTTTTCAATAACATTTATCGTGGCCTTGAAGAGAGAAAATTCAAAGAAAAACGCCACTTACCGATTTTCAAAATCCCCTGCCACTACAATGTATTTATGTAAGCAAGGAATTGTGCATATTCTATTTTATTGGGGGGAAAACTATCTGAACCTATCCATGTGTTCTCACGTGAGATTCATTTGATGACATTGTATGAGAGGCATCCTATGTTCTGTTTTCTGCAGGATAGATAGCCATATTTGCATCATTTATTTGCATTGCTTTTAAAGAAGTTACTGTAAAACCAGAATTTTTCTTGTGCATTTTAATTTCACTGATTTTGCGAGAGCCAAGTATACAATAGTGGATTCTCATGCTTTTCATTTCTATCAGTATGTATTATGGCATCAGCCCAAGGTTATGCCGCTGTATATGATTTCAATCTCTCCTATATCATGACAGGTCATTTAAAGATCTGTGTAGCTGAGAAGAGATCATTATGCATGGCTTGTAGATAAGTAGGTGATAATCAGTGATACTCTGCAAGAAAGACACCTGGGAGATAGTAAACTGATTATGGTAATCAGCAACCAGCAAAATCTGCTACTTTTGACAAATAGCCATCAAATAACTAGGGAAGTGACAGATAAGAATTCACCCTTGCAAGTTGTCTGTAAAAAAAAACCCCAAAAAACAAAGGAATAAACAATAAGCTTTTGGACAAGAGTGATGGGAAAGTGTGTTAGAGCATTCTCAAAAGCATTTTCTGTAGATTTCCACTCCTAATGCAGAGTGGCATGTCATGGATGTATTGTTCTCTTCACTTTTTTTCACAGGTGTAAGACATGTAACACAACAGACAGGAATGCAATTTGTGTCAACTGTATCAGGAGATGTCATGCTGGCCATGATGTAGAGTTTGTTACACATGATAGGTGAGAAACACAAGACATCATCTTCTTTGCCCATCCTCTTTTCTCCCTTCCTTCCCTCGGACTTTTCTTTCTTGTACCTTTTATTTCCTCTTGGTGCCCTGTAATCACCAGGCCATAGTTAGGAAGAAGGATCGCTTGGTGAATGTAAACAAGGTTTCCTTTTTGTATAATTTGCTATATGATAGTCATGACCACATGCCCAACACAGATTGAATCAACTGTACTACGTATCATGTGTGAAATGGTTGTCCAAGACTGACCTGAAGTGTAATATTCGATGATTCTTGTTGTGTTGTGAGCATTCATAGGACACATTTATATGAGATGAATAATGAATAAAGTTCAGATGACCACTTTTCCATTCTAACTCCATCTAAAAAAGAGGCAAATTTAAAAAGATGTGTATTGTAAGGGTTGAATTATTCATTGATTTCCTTGGTAATATGTAGGATCTTGGAGGACCAGCCAGTAATTAAACAAAAATAAGTCAAACATTCTCTAGAGACATTGCATAGTAATCTTTACACCCAAATACTTCTGTGTAGGGGACATTATCTAGATGATTGAGAATTTGTTGTATTTTTTGGAATGTAATTACACATTTTGTATTTTGCACTGAGCTGAGGTTCATTTTTTTTAATGGTTTTTAAAAACTACACACATCCCTAAACATTGTCTTCAATATCTGTTTGATATGCACCAGGTTTTTCTGTGACTGTGGAGCTGGTACCTTATCACTGCAGTGCCAACTGGCTGGGGAACCAACCAAGGATACAGACACACTGTACGACTCAGCCGCACCCATTGAATCACACACCCTCATGGTGAACTGACACACAGATACATTCAGCAGGGACTGCAGTGCAGAAAGAAGCAAAATAATATTGACTATGAGTCCAATAGGAGAACTTACTTAAATAATCTCAATAAAGCCAAACACTTCCAGGACTGTCGTGTGTTTTGTTGCCCATACCTTTAATTTAACCAGCGTTGATATCATGCCAAAGTATTTCCTACAATGTTATTGGAAGGTCTCCCGTAACTAGGCTGGAGTGATAGGACAACAAGGATCCAGACAGCATGCCAACAGACTGAAGAACACCTCCAGGAATAGTCTGATTGTCCTGCCATGCTGGTGATTAGCGTACACAAGATTGGTTTGATGATCACAGCGATATCCTTCAATGATCCCAATATTGATGTGTCCATCCTACTGTATGCAGCTATTGGAGGATAGCTGCAGGAAGAAGGAGCCCTCTACTGCCAGAGTTGTGGACAGTCAGTCAGCTATGCCTCCACTGGGCTGTGATCAGTCTGTGGAGATCAACTGTCTTTGCCATCAATGTGAAACAGCTGAATTTGTATATGATGGAAGCCTTCTCAAGCATTGACCACAAGATACTGATAGGAGCATAGAAGTTCTTGATGCAGTGTAAGGAGATCATGTTAGTTTTGGAAATAAGCACTCTGGATCATTACATGTGTGGAAAAGAAGAAAGAAAAGCACTTTTGACATTATTCATAGTGTGTTGGTGAAATGTTGAGACGAGACGGTACACAGAATCTTCTGGCAGCTGTCTTGTCTCCTGGATCACGATGTATGTGGCTCGTCGTAATACAACTCATTGTTTGTGTTCCATGCTCCTATTCCCTCAACGTGCCGCTGGGAGGACAAGTTGCCATGACGATCAAGTTGTGTATCCGACTGAATGCCTCATGCATTATCTTGTGTGTATCCATGTGTGCACTGATGGAAAATGACAAGAACGTGGGTGCATACTGTACGAATGTTTGTGTACAGTCAATTTTATAGAATTCCTTCCACTTCTTGAATATATCCACTACATTGCAGTTGTTTTCGTTCTTTGGAGGCGACTATTTTCAATATTGCTAAGCACACATGCTGTGAAAGTGGTACGGTAAGGCAAGCCATGTCAGAAGTATGGCATGTGTGTAAGGTTGTGGATGTTTCTTCACTGTAAAGAAAAGTTTGTTTAATGGAGGAAAAAGTATGCATATATTTGCATGATACATTCATTTGCATTTAGTTTAAAAGGTAGAACATTAACAAGTTTTGTCATTTGGATTACTAACATTTTATGTAGGGTTAGAGCTCACGCCTATTTTTTGTTTCTGCCAAAAGAATGTATATTTTGCTAGGAGAGTATCTTTCGGAGCCCATCAGGTAAAGGATTGATTGTGAAAGGCCATGCAAAGACATGGCAACACAATGTGACACTGGGAAATGCTATATTTGTATGAATATATATTTATGCATATTTATGCTGCAGAGATGAACTGCCAAACAAAAGAATCATGAAAAGACAGCAGAGGAGATTGGACAGAAAAATTAGGGGTGAGATAGAGATGGAAAGTGGTTTTGTCTTTGAAAGTGGAAAGAATCAAGGACAAGTGATATTGGAGAAGTTTTCCCTTTTCACCTGTGGAGACACTTCCTTCCTAGACCTCAAGAAAATCTCATTTTTTGGAGTTTTTATTCTTTTTTTTGGGGGGGGGGGGTGGGGGAAGTACAGCAACTTGTTTGTCCATGAAAGTAGTTTAATGCTAGTTTGTGGGTTGATGTTTTTTTCTTTCCAGCACCTTTGACAACATTTTTGAATGTTGAAACAAGTGGCTATCAACAGATCAGTGAGCATTGCAATATTAGGCATCAAGCTTTGTCTCAAATTCAAACAAGTCAGTTTTACATTGTGCATTTGTGCACCTCATAAGTGGTAGATTCACCAGTAAACTGATAAATTATTTGTCAGCACCAGGTGATATAGCTCTCAAAGAGAATTATAAACACTGTACCAAACCTTGGAAGCCTCATATCATTCAAGTTCCATTCATATTTGTGCATTCATTAAATCCCCGGCTTTAAATGAGATCTCAAGATCAGCATATTGGTATAGCATCTTGTCATTTTGTTCAGGAAAAGGGATGGGGTAAGGAGTTATTTGTTTCTCATTCAAACATTTTTTTAAATATTGAAAAAAAATGATGAACCTGTCAATTTGCAAAATTTCATATAGAGTCAATATTGTATGCCATACTGACCAACTTGACCAGTAGGCCACTACATTACTCATCACATCATACAGTTTTGTTTTGTTTTTCTGTGTTATTATTCTCTCTTTTTTTTTGGGGGGGGGGGGGTGTTGTGGCACTTAGACAATCATGGTTAATATACCTCAAGTGTGAACAAACTCAGATTGTGTCCATAATATTTACTAGAGCAAGTTATCTGATGTTGTATGAAAGGGCCAAAGCATAAATTTGGTGATGTGAATGAGTTGAAAATACTGTTCCTTTTTTTCATGGTCAGGTGTTGATATTGGCCAAGTTTTCTTTGAAGTCTTTGGGAGAAAACCCATAGTACCCCTTGTGAGGGTGCAGTTTTGTTTTCTTCAATGCGAGAGATGGTAGGGAGAATCAGTTTCCATTTTGTTACAGTCAGAAGCAACTCATGAGGGTTTGATACACGAAGAGCTGGCTATGTGTAGTCAGCCTGTAATGGAGGGAAGGGCAGTGGTAAGAATGTGCAAGATGTATGTTTTGTGTTGCCCACTGCATGGAAAGTAATCACTGATCTTTTCAGTGATCTATGTATTGATAATAAAGCATCTCAATAATTGTTATTTGTTCTTTAACTGTTTTTATGTTGGTAAAATTGGTCATCTGAAAGTTGTCTTTTTCTGTCCCTCATTTTCAGTGGGATCATCTCTGTAAATAATTGCCCCTAGCTCAGGTTCCTAAATGATGTACACATGTATGATCTCTATTTTCTCTCTCTGCAAGAAATTGTCCCAGTAGAGTCTGTATGATATTCATCCTTTCTCGACACTATGAAGTGAAATAATCCATACTGTTCATTGATGCTAAATTCTCACTACGTTGTGTAATCTGTAAAGATAGTAATCACAATGAGGGGCAGTCACCACTCTCCTAGAGATAAATCATGTTAATGCACACTGTCAAGATTGTGATTGGTCCTATGAGCAGCTTCCACTGATTTCCACTGTCTTGTCTTACAATTCATTGTCTCTTGACATGCTCAATTTGCTCTTTGGTTGACGTGTGCCTATGGTAATTCTGTGTCTGCTGTACCAGAACAAAGTGTTTTCATCAATGGTCTGACCTAAATGCAGAGAAGTCACAGATATTTTTGAATGCTTCCAAGATACATTTAAAATAATCTCATTGGAAATCATAATGTGACATTTGCAACAGCGACAACAAGAAAAGATGAAAACAAAAAAACTAATTCAGATGATCAATTTTTGAACCGGTCTGATTTGATCTTTAGTGAAACCCATGAATTTCAAAATTTTGCTGCTTTCCCAAATTTGTTGCCAGTGTTTTATTTATTGCTTTAGCTATTGGGATTATTTGTAATGGTGCTACAAGTCTTTTGTGAATAGCAAGGCATCTTATAGAGGCATTCCATCATTCAAAGGGAAGAAGAGGTGTATGTACAGCATTTTCTTTTCTCTTTCTCAATTTAGTCCTGTTTTGACAGATCCAGTCGGATTCTTGTATTGTGTTAACTTTTATATGTGAATGCATTTTTTTTTTAAGAAAGTAAATCTTTTCTTTGAAATGTGACGGTTTGACTTGACACTGAAAAAGCCTTGTTTGTGTATCTTGTGATGGTATGGAAATGAAATCTTTTGGTAACATGAAATGTTTAGTGAAATAGTGTTGGTAGATTGATCGGTAGCTGTGTTGGATGTTGAAATTGTTACGTCTGCTGATGAGATTGTCATTTTTTTTTCTTGTTTTTATTTATAGTTGTACATCAGTTTATATATTTGAAATTCTCTTGGCCAAATGGTTGTACCTCAAACTGAAGGAATGGAATGGCTGTAGATGTAGTGAGAACAGATTGCTAGTTCACCCCAGAAGGTGTCATGTCTATTAATAGAAATGGCTTTTCTGTGACATAAAGCTTACAGTCAAGGAATCGGCTTTACCACAACAGGTTGAACAAAGTTTATGTGACTGTTGGTTCTGTGTAGTGTTTTTCCTTTGCTATCATCGAATGTTGTGAGAGAAAAAGAGAAAGAGAGAGAAAGAGAGAGAGGGAGAGAAGTAATTACAACACTCACTCAAACTTTGTGTGTTAATTAGTTTCTTGCTTCTCTTTTTAAGTTTTTTAAAACATTCAAAGTGTTTGCATGTCGTTGTCTTTTCATCCCCTCAGGAGCGTAGTTTAATAACACTGCCCGTGACATCGTATGAAAGTTGACCCAGATAATGAGGCGGGGCCTTTGACTCGGTGATTCACTCTTGTATGTTCCAGTAATGATTATTCATTCAAATGATTTGGATCTGTTCCAGAAGCTTGAGCAATAAGCAAGTCACATGACTAGGATGAGTTGGTCATGTGACTCATTCCACTCATCAGTTATTGGGGTGCTCTCTGTCACATCTGACTCACATGTAGTGACGAGACAGGGCCATTCAGACTTCACTAACTTCAATGATATGTCATTGATGTTATCGAGACACGGACCAACTCTCAATCCTGCGGTCCTGCTCATTACATCCTTCGGACAGGTTATCCACCAAGAAAAGCAAAATTAAAAGATTGCATCCTCTCTGTGGGGGATCAACAACCCATTTTCTCATTTTTTATATATTTTACAATGGAATTCTTCATTTGGGATGGGACAATATGTAGAGAGAAATATGTGTGAAGGTCGTGTATACTACTTTTCTACATACCTACTTACCTACTCTTTCTACCCACTTCAAAGCTACTGGTGGCAGTATTCACCATGGATTTCTCACAATTAGTTTAAACTCAGTGCACTTTTTATATTTACTCCATGGCCCTGTCCTCTCCAAAGAAATGAAGAATGATTTCAAAGACATGATATTTGGTCCATAGCTTTTATCTGTGGTACATAACAACTTGTGAGTAGTATGCTCAGAGTGAGATGTGTATGGAGGGCCCCCTCTATGTCCATGACATTGTTTACAAAAATTCAATGTCAACAGATCCCTTTTGACTGCTTTTGTTTTCTTGTTATATTTGATTTCCCATCGAGTTACGGTGTTATTTCTTTGATCTAGGACGGCAGCCCCCCTTAAGTGTCCTCATTTTGTTGATTATTCCTGTGTTATTATGGAAGCACATAAATTAGGTGTTGCCAGCGAAGACTGTCGAATGTAGAAACAAGCTGTCGCTGGCATCATCAGTTTTTCTTAGAGCCATCATCAAAGATCAATATGCAATATAGTTTCTATTTATGGGCCATTGATTTATGTTTTACTCTTTTCATTCACTTGTGTCAAATGTTCTTGGATTATTGTTATTTTTAATTTGTAGAATGTGATATTCATACTACCTGAAGATTCAAGTCTCACTCACATTGTATCATACACATCATTTGATGAAAAAAACAACAAAAAATATGGGCGGCCAGGTGTCGTGAACTCACTGTTTGGAGCAGCACCAAATAAAATCTGGCTGCCTCATGCCTTTCAAATCACAGCTCTCCACGTCTTCTCTCTTGTACTGTGTGATGCATGACTGATTCTCAGTCATATTTACCTCCGCCAAGAGAGGAGGTTTTCATCAGGTTTGTTTGTTTGTTTGTTTGTCTGTGTGAAAAAGTTGTGATCAGATTTGGGTGAAATTTACAGGAAAGTTCGAGAATGACACAAGGAACAAATGATTATATGTTGGTAGGGATCGGGGGATTTTATGGATTTTATGAAGGATTTTCAATATTTTGGCAGGTAGGGTCAATGAACAAGCTGCGCATTTTTGAAGTTTGCATACATGCACTAAAGTGTGTGCTCTAGTTTCTGCTATGGCGAGACGTGCCGCCAGCAGAAAGTTGGTGACGTAACAAAAAGCTTCTATACTGGGAAATCAAGTGATTTTCAGCACACGTATGTATGGGTGTAAATCACTGATCTCTATAGAAGAACAAGTTCAGTGGTGGAAATGAGCTGCTTGGCAGAGGTCTGCACTCTCAAGAGTGCTTCTCTAGTGTTTAGTGTGTACTCTTGCCCATTGGATCTATTATGCAGAGAGAGAGAGAGAGAGAGAGAAAGAATGGGGTTGGGGGATTGAAGAGAGGAAATCAATACCACTACTCAGTGTTGTGAATACACTTCACACACACAGAGATCCCGTTATAATTTCTTTGGTCAAGAGGAATGTTTTTTTTTTCCATTTTTTGGTAACATCCAGTGAATTGAAACGTGTTTATGTTTTAACATGCTGAATAAAATGTCAGAAAAAAGCCCCCACATTTTTCACCCAAGAGAGCATATCTCCCTTTTTTTTTTTTGATGAAGAAAAGTAATAGCATAAAAACATATTACAGCAATTGACAGCTATTGACAAGGTATTTATATAATGGTAAATTCATAACACCACAGAAACATGCTTCATAGAGACTAAAAGTTCCCAATTTCAGAACATTCCTACACTCTATAATTCAGAGAGGAAGGAGTTTGTCTTCTCTTCCTCAAATCATCTGATTTTACTTAAATTTTCACGGAGCCACTTCTGTTTAACATCGCTTCCTCAATAGACATTAATTCATCTACAGGTGTTCAGATCTGGCATAGAAGCCAATTTCAATTTCTTTTGAAAAATATTTGCACTTAACTGTGAAATATATACTGTAAGTGTTTTAGTGTAATGCACAATACTATGTCCAGTATGTGCTCCAATGATTATCAAGAAATTACCATATGGTTATAAAATGCAAGGATAATAATATAGATCACACAATATTGTTTTTACATAGACCTTTATGTATTTCACACATATTCACATCAGATAGAAACCTTCAATTTTACATATCTTACACATGTCAAAGTAATATTAAATGTACACAATTACATAAATATAGATACATTTTTAGCCAAACTTGACCATGAATACAAGAGGTATTCAATCTTTCAGAAGTCTGCTGATTGGACAATGTAAAGAATTTACAAAGTGACTCTTCGTTTTAAAACATCACATAAATGGACACGGTTTCACCAAAGAGGCCAGTATATATACAGTACCTTCATGACCAGCATGGCTTGTTAAAAAGTCTTGTCCTGGGTGGAATTATAATCTCATGCAGATTGAGCAGCCACATGTTACAAGGACATTGAAAGCTTGTCTGCTCATTTTATCACCTAGAGGGCTATTTCACTCATATTTAAGTTTTAAATAAAACAGTATAAATGCTCATAGGTATGTAAAAGGGATTTCAAAGTTTCTAATGTTTGAATGAAATGAGATCATGTCATTGGCACCGCATCATGCATCTTCCACTGATCTATACTCAAATTGTCAAAACTATCCTTTCTTGACATGAAATGAAGGAGAAAAACTTGCATACTTCATAACACATTGTTTTTGGGTTGTGAAAAACTTGTGACAACTTTCAGAGGAAAGGGGCTGAAGCTATAAAATCATTGAGCAAAACTGGGCAAATAATAGAATGTTTGCACACACACCAGTGGTTGATTTGCATGTAGTTGCAATCAATGTCACTCCCTCATGAAAACATGTTAAACTTGAATATTCTGTATGATCTTTTTATGTTCAGTTTAAAATCTAAAACATATTTTAATGTGGGGTGGATTCAGACTGAAATAAGTGATTTATGTTTGTGTAAACATACATGTACCTCTTGAGGCTGATCCTTTATCCTATTCATCCACATACCAATTAAGGGAGTTTCAACATACGTATTTGAATATTATATATAACCTGAGAAAGAACTGTGTTCTTTAAAACCAAAACTGCTTGACCTACAAAACAACTAATGGATGCAAATTGGTTTAGACATGGGTTACAACATGAAAAATCCACCACAGCTACAGAGCAGGCGAAAGGAATGCAAATGGTGCACAATTCCCGTAAGCAGCCACTAATCAGAATACATTTCAAAATTCTCTCTTTCAAAAACCAAACTACAATGTGAAGTTGCAGAATATCATCATAGTCACTGGTTCTGGCCAGTGATAAAAGTTCTCTCTTTTCATATATTTGATTTTTACACACAGGTATATTTCCAACTTAAGAATGATTAATTTTTTAACAAGGTGCTGAGTGACAGGACGGAATCATTTGCTTTTCACAAATAAGTTTTGCAGTTAAACTTGATAGTACTTTTAACTGAAAATTATCAAAATCATGGATTGTGAGCCATCTTACTAACATACATAAAATCTAACACGGCATGACTCATCTGTTCAATTAATTTGACATTCTTTATGTAAGGCTGTTACTCACGTAAGGACACAGATATTTGGTTCTTCCCATTCCAATTAACCACTCCATAACTAAACTAGTTTTCATCACTACGCATAATGTATGATGACTGACACATATTCCACAGAGAATCAGAAATCTGCAAAACAGCAGTAAAGCAACACTTTCTAGCAGCCTGATGCAGCACCTCTGGGCCAAACATAGACACAGATCACTCACAGCACACTGACAGGCAGGAGATTCAGCAGCAAGATTTCTTTTCCTACCTACATGAGTGTCAAACCATATTATCTGCCTATGTATGCTCTGCATGCATACTTGACACACAAACTACTGTACAATTATTGGTTTATGACTGTGCTTCTCAACCTACTTTTCAAACTGAGGCCCACTTCGGCTTCAATAAATTTTTAGTCTCATTTCATGAGATCAGACTTACCAGTAGGCACTAAAGGGATCTTACAGTTAAGCCTGTCTATTTGATTTTTGGCTGACATCGCGGCCCACTTGCGAGAGATTCACAGCCCATTAGTTGAGAAGCACAGGTTTATGACATAGTAAGTTTCTTATCTGTTCAGCAGGTGTTAAAGACAGGCACAGCGGACAGGCACAGCTGCCTGTCTGAAACAACAGAATGCTTACTTTCATTTTGACCTCAGTCACCCTTGGAATATTTGATAGAGGTCAAAATAGTCATAGCTTGAGAAAGGTTCAAGTAGGGGATAAATCTACACTCTCCTGTGAAGTGCTCAGTCGTAAGCTGGAAGGAGTCTGGGTTAAGGTTGATGTGGTTGTACCACAGGGCAACTCCTTCAGGCTGTGCCAGCAATACTAGTATCAGAAGTCTGATTGTTGGCTTGGTCCCACTCAGTCTGGAGCTCTGAGGAGACTTCAGTGAAAAGATGGTCCCAGTCCCAGGGCTTGTCCTCTTCCATCACCTCAGACTCAGCTGCCAGTCCTTTACTCAGCAACTTCAGGTCTATCTCATTGTCCTGTGGATGTATCAATACATTTCATGAGATCAGACTTACCAGTAGGTACTAAAGGGATCTTACAGTTAAGCCTGTGTGACGTGCTTGCAGGGTGTTTTGACATCTTACTGTTAAAAATTTGTATCTACTATCACAACATCAAGCACGACATATCAGCTTATAGGAACAAGGCATCAAGCACTTATCAATTCGACTCTTCATCTCAAAATATATGAATCAACGTGTTTGTCTAAATGTTATTTGATAAGTATCAACATAATCTTGTGAATGTTGTGACCATTTTGACTTTGTAACAGATGCATGTACAACATGGCTACTTCGTCATCAGAGATAGAAACAAGAAAGCAGCACAACTGCAGAAAATTGCAGTGTGGGAAGAAAAAAACAAAAACAAAAACTTTCCCATATCAAAGTCAGGTCTGACAAGAAGTAAGTTGTCTTACTTGATATAAGAAACATTAATCTATGATGCATTTTATCAAATTTATCATAATTTTGGATCATAAAACCATCTTTAAGAATATATCACAAAGTACATGGATGCCATGATAAGAAAGACTGACCAGGGTAAGGAGTTGAGAGTGCTTCAAGAGGTCATTGTCCAGCTCCCGGTATGTGATGACCCTGTTGACCTGGACACTGGGTGGAGCTGCAATCTGAGTAGCCAGGTCCTCCTCCTGGACATCATCCAAGTCAGGAATAACTGGAATGTCTGTCAAGAGCAATGTTGTCAAGAAATAAAGCCTGTATCTTGCTAAGCCTTAGCAACAGATTACTCAAAGCATACACGGAGCAAGTCTAAGTACTTGAAAATGAGTAGAGGCCCTTCAAACTACAACTTATCCCATTTCCAAAGGCATGTCAATATTAAAGCACAGCATGTTGATTTAGGAGCTTATCGCTGTAAACACCGGTGTTTTACCTCTGTGTGTTTGTATTTGGGTGTATGAAGGTGCGTGTGTTTGTATGTATGTACATGTGGGTTTGTGTTGAAGAAAGTAAGAGAATTTAGGGCAGTAAGAGAATTTAGGAAAGTATCATATATTGCAGAGCATTTATATGGATGTCACTGGACAGTAAAAAAAAAAAAAATTCTTTGAATAATTAACTTTGCAATGTAATTTTGACATTGTAATTATACTGGCAGTTGTATGTCAGGGAATATGTCAAAGAGATTTGGGCCAAATGAAAAGGAGGGGGGTGCAAGGAGGGGGGTGCAAGGAGAAAATGGGAGAGGTTGGTATATCATGCATTCTTAAAGGCATAATTTACCATTTGCAGATGAAAGCATTAGTGCTTTAAAATAGTTCTAAAATGTGAGTTAGGGATAGAAACAACCACTGTCAAAATCTGAATCCGTATAATCGATGTTAAGTGTTGTTAAATACACGAAATGTGAACAATAGTTATAATAAAAATGTTTCCAGACTAAACCGTATACAGTTATGGTTTATTGAGAAAAACCCTGATATTTCCTTATATTTTAGCTTTTATTGCAAATATTTCATATGGTAGGACGTTTTATGATACAACAGACCTACACATATGCATCAAATGTGATATCTTGAACATTTTTGAAATCACTGCTCCCAAAGGTAAACTGGACCTTTAACATGGGAAAATGTTAAATGTGTATGGAGAGAGATGGAGGAAATAAGGCTTTAATTTTGATTTTTGTAATCATTTCTTTATAACTCTACATATGATCTCTTTGGTTGCCAATGCATTGTGCAGACTCTACTGGACTAAGAGACTTGTAATGCTGAATGCAGACAGGGTAAGGGTGCAGTAAATGTGTACATGTATGCTGTGGAGATAGGCATGTTCTGCATACAGATGCTTGTGGTGGGGTGGCATGGGGGAGGGGAGATGCTATAATGGTATCCCCATGCTAATGGGTCTTTAATAACTTGGTACACAGAAATTGATACAGCTCAGTTATGGACTCTGAACTCCTGAGAGAAAGGCAGACAAGGAAGAAATTTTGACTTGAAGTCTGAAGGATGTAGGAATGTGTGTACACTCACCATCATCTGAGTCCTGCTTGTTTGAAGTGGTCACTTCTGGTTTGTCACTGTAAGCACACATTGTTCCATTGACAGATGACAGACAGACAGGTGTACAGACAGAAAGAGAAAATGGAAATTTCAGACTTGGCATATTGAAAAATGGCTTTCACAATTTAATTTCAACTCAATTTCAAAGTAAATTGCACCAAATGTTGTAATGATGCATGATATTACTGAAAGAAAATTAAAACAATATGACACCTTTTGCAATTATCACTTTTATGTACACTGATGGCATGCTAACAAACACTTGGTGTATGAATGGGTTATGGTCAAGATCTGAACCTTTCACTTCAACAATTGTTAGACATGGTTGCGACTCCAAAGCAATTTACTAATATATTTGTTAATTGAGCTGATTTTTAAAACTGTTAGACAAAAACATGTTTCTAGCTGAGAAATGACTGTGAAATCATAAAGGTTCACTGTAACATCTGTAACTTTTTACTGGTGGTACTTGACTACCTGACTGAACATGCATTATTGTAGCACCACCTCCATCATCAAAACATTACTAGCACATGAGGTGGAACACTTGTTCAGCTGGACTGCAATTTTTAAACCAGCTGTTGACACATGTAAGCAGAAGTGCTGTCCTACAATGTAGAGCTGCAAAAAGCTTTTAAACATAAAAGATGCAATTTAACATTGGCAACAAAGGCAATTATTTCAAATGAGGCCAGGGAAGAAGAAAAATACTGATGATAAAAATCCCCACATGGCCGCCTTGATTTCCTTTATTCTTTTTTGATGCACTAATGACGCTTGGCATCAATTACATGTACCTTTCTGTGGTATTATAGGACAATACAAATATTAAAGCAGTTTCCTTTGGACAAGAAAGTGATACAGAAAAAATAATTGGTGAGAAGACAGGATCTTGTAATTTCCATCACACACATTTAAAAAATAACAAAGGAAATATCAACTTGAAGTTTGCATTGCTAGTGAAAGTGTGATGACAACATTCTAGTATATACAGCACAAATATATCACATCTTGAGAGTAAGAGAGTGAGAGAGAGTGGTGGCCAAGAAAAGAACAATAAAACTCACTCTACAACCTCTAAAGGCACTATCACAAACCGAGCTCCTAGCATCAATATCACTCTAGACTTAATTGTTTAACAAATCAACTTGGTTCACACTAAAGAGAGCTTCAGTATCCTTTATTCCCCTACCTATCTAATAAACCCTTCACTCTGAGAAGAGCTACCTGAATGTCACAAAAGCTTCAGTTTGGTCAAAAACAAATTGTCTCATTCATGCATTTTCTTCAGGACAACCACTGGCAAAGGGGATTCTTTTCTTTCAACAGTTTTCAATCTATAAGGAAAGTAAAAATGAAAACTGCAGAAAAGTAAATGTTACAGTATAAAGCAATTGTGAGCATAAATTAGTGAAAAGATAATGCAAAGAGAGAGGTTAAAGTGTAATACTTGAAGTTTTGCACCATGTGAAACTTGAAAGCACAGAACAGTCACAGGCTGGTGCAAACTAACTTTTAGCAAGAGAAGCAAAGCACGGATAGACTTGTAAAGACATGCTTCATATAATGTTTTTAAATTCTTACAAGCAAGGTTCATATCATAACCACTTGACAATGAAAGATCTATAATCACTGACAGTGGTACATTGTGAGGGGCATATTAAAAAAAAAAAAATCTTATCATGACCACTGTGATCTATCAACAACTATATGATATTTCAACAGTTTTAGAGGAGAGAGAAAAATGTGTACAATGAATACACCACTTCTGGCATGAGGCTATTTCAAACCAAAACCTGATAACGCTCATATATAGGAATCATCCCTTGAAATTAAGTCATAAGAAAGGGAACGAGTGAAGCAATTTATTATCAATACATGTACCACAAAAAAAAAAAAAATGCAAAAGAGAAAGAATTTTGAACACAACAGGTGCATGTCAAAATGTACCTGGCTAAATTCACTAGACAGAAAAAGAAAACAAAGGTGACAGCAGAATACCTAAGAGAACTGCAGTTGTTATAAAGCACTTGGCACTGCAAACAGTCAATCACACAAAAGGTAAAGCTACCCAAGTCAGAGAGTGGTTTTCTCAACCAAACTTACTTTGATGAAAATGGCTCCAGATCATCATCTAAGCTTCCACTGGTTTCATTAATCAAAATCCAAACATTTCATGCATTCCAGGATTACTTTATGCAACATTCCATGAAGTATCATCTCTGAATGACTTGATTGTAAGCTCATACTTGTGCCTGCTTTAATCAATGCACTACTAAAGGTATAACTGTCTTCAAAAATTATATCATGACTTAGATTTTCATTCATGAATTTCTAAAATTATAGGCCTACTCAACATCAAGTTAACATGCTATTCAACAACCCCTCTGCACAGTGTTTATTGTCAGTTGTGCCCATAAACCATTCTTCAATGGTCAGTTGAAAGGAAATGAAAGTCTCTAGATGACAATGATACAGCTAAACACATCTGGATTTGTTAAATCTACTTATTGTGTGTGTTTGTGTGTGTGTGTGTGTGTGATGGCTGTGATATATTGATAATAAAACAGCTCTGAAGCCCTTTGAAGAGAAGCAGCTGTTGAAGCTGATTGGTAGGCCATTGTACATGTAGACCATGCCATCATAAACGTCAGTTAATGATATGATCATGGCAGGTGTTGTCAAGGGATACAGGGAATTACGTATCATAGCCAGGCACACTACAGTGGTAACTGCCAAGCAATGCAAATACAACACGATATGGTTCTGATTACACATGACTCTCAAAGATTATTACCTTTATTATCTTTAAATACAATCTACAGCTCTATAGATCCAGGTATTACATTCATTTGTCGCCATCATTTTAGACTGATAATCATGCTCAATTGTTTCATGGGATTTAGGGAATTTGAGCACTGGTAATCTCAAATGCACATACAACTAATTCACCAAGGCTGCACAGTAACCAACACCATCAAACAAAGATTAGAGTGACCAAAGGTCAAAAGTACATGTGTAAGGTGTACAATGTTCATTACATAACATCCACGGCTTCTCTCAGTAGATTGCATGTCATGCTTTAGAATGAGTTCAAGAAGTCATTGTTTAAGAGAAAACTCTATTTAACTTTGAAACATAGAAAAACAGTGCTGAAGAACGAGTCAATATTTAAGTGATGAGAGAATCAAATTAATGTTTGAGTCAGCAAACTGTAATTCGGGCATACACGGCTGAATGAATAATTGATCTTAAAATAGCATTAGCAGCCACCCAGTTTGGCTGAACACTGATGGACTCTGCACATTTGAATGTACAATGCATCACATGCCTATTTGCAAAGTACATGTACTTCTTCATGAACCATAACCAATCAAATTATCTATACTTTAACTTTGGATTGACTCAAAATGAGTAAAAAGCATGCTTACTACACAACACCAAATCTCAATAAGCACTGTAGGGCAAAATATTGACATCCACACATCATCCTGACAATAGATCGACAAATCTGAGAATGACTCAAGATTATTAGTGGACCATGAAGAAGAGACAGCCCTGGAGGAAAACTTACCGTCTCTTGGCAGGCTTGGAGGAGTCATCTCCCCATCCTGTCTGTCTCCTCGGAGGACGAGATGGAGGGGCATCTTCAGAGTCAGCCTGTGTGAGACATCAAGACAGGAGATGAGATGGATTACTAGCCAATCACTTCACTTATTCATGTCACAAGGCACACAAATTTTCAAACCTTTCAAAAAAGTTTAAAGAAAAGTGTAAATTGATATGAAAAACAATAACAAGTATACACCGTACATTAATATGCAAAAAAAGACAGAGTTAACAGATGAATTAAAATCATGGACAAACACCTCATAAGAGATTTCATTTTTCATTCTAATATCAAAAAATGCCATAGAGCTTTTCACAAAGGAGTACACTGAACTGATGTATTTAAGGACACTAGAAGAGAATCGAAGGATTCAGTATCCACAGACCATCCATCTTCAGACATCACTCGTTTGATTTTCAGGAAAATTTAATAGCATCAATTCTCACAAATGCTCTCAAACTCTACTTTCTGTTGTTGTAATTTCATCTAGTCTCTTTCTTCTAGGCAAGTTATAGTAATTTTGTGTTGAACAACCATTAGCCAAAAAAAACATAAACAAATAAAAATAAATAAATAATAATTGAAGCACGTTACACATTCAGAGAGCACGATGGAGTAACAGCTTGATCCCTACCATTCAATCTGCACACCTCAGCTCTTTGCTAATAAATGGAGAAACTTTGGTTTTCATCTCTTTGTTTTATAAAGCTGGTTGTTGAGGTTGATTTCTTCGCACTCAATGAAGAAAGAGCACTGGATATTTTTTTCAATCTAAGTTGTGAACAAGACACATAGATCAGACTGCACAGCTTGTTTAGAAACACAGTCTGTATAACCCCTTGTGAATTACACTGTCAAAAGATAAACTTTTACATTATGGCCAACACACACTGTAATGCAAAATAGGATAAAATATAAGTTGTAATTGTAAGTACATCAAGTAAGAGATTATTCTTGCCCTATTATGTGGTGAAGAAGGAAGTGTTCTACTTGTACCACTGCTCAAGCTTTGGTTAGAAATAAATCAAGCACTTGTAGCTAAAAAAAAGATAACTGAAAACTGAACTGATACTGAAAATGCTTATACACAATGATACAAAGTACAGGTGTATACTGTGAATGCAACAAAAATGAAACATGAAATGAAAAACATCTGCAAGTACACCATTGTAGTCATTCTACCAAAGCCTTCTTTGTTTTAAGCTCTAGAAAGATAAAAACACAATTAAAAAAAAAATGCATAGGGACACTTTCCAATAAAAGCGTCTACAAAAATAAGTAAATTAATAACGTCAGAATACATTTATTGCCACTGAGCACACATGAAACAGTACTACGGTAGTTTCACCATCCCCCTCACAGTCATAAACCCAGTGAATTAGATAACAGCTTGTGTTCTATAAGCAAGTACTGTTTACATTACCAGCAGCTGACGAGAAAACTCTTACATTGTATCTGACAGGTTTTGATAATTTTGCCAACTCCTTCTGGAAGAAAAAGTCAATCGCTGCCATTCCGACAGGCACATCTTCGACAGATTCCTGTATTAAAAGCCCAGCTCCATATCACGTTTTGTATCACGCGTAGTCTGCTATTGCACTGAAAGCCGTCTGCTCTACGCGCGATACATGTACCCTGTGCCTAATCCTAGCAATAGTGCAGGTAGTGAATGCCCTGATCATCCTTTGAGAAGCATACATAGACAGCACACACTGGCTGATACACACATACACAGCCACAAACACACACACACAATCTCCAACCTCCTGTGCATTCTATGGCCTCTCCACGCACACCTCTTGGGAAGGGGATGTGCAAACACAGTGGTCTCAGAATTGGGTTTATCTAGATCTTGCAGTTGCCATGGTTGCGAAGAAGCGTTACCTGGGAGGCAGATATAGGGTTTCTGGTCTTTGTTCATACCAGATGTGGTTGAAGTAGCGAAGGATTCTGTTAAAATATTTCATAAATCTGAATAAGGTAGAAAAATCTAATATTTTTGTAGTTCTTCTGGGCCCCGTTTCATAAAAGATGTTAGGATGACAACTCTTGCTGGAATGGCAACTTCCAATAGCAACAGCCAATCAGGAAGCTGGATTCTTGTCGTTACCATGACAATTGCCATCCCAGCAAGAGTTGTTATCGTATCAACCTTTTATGAAATAGGGCCCTGGTCCATCTATGAACAAAAACATTGACTCTAATCAAACTATGAATGTGACCTACACGTACATACATGTACATGTACATTTTTCCATTCGGTACAAGACTCCATGATCGCAAATTTAACCACTTGCGAAATTGTCATGAAGTTCCAATTTGCGAAAATTTAGACTCGCTAAATATATGGTGTATACAGTATCTAGTGGCTTACCTGCTCCACCCCAGAGGGAGATGGCGGTCTAATGTTATCAGCTGACTCATCTCCTCCTATGTCACCATTTGCCTGGTTGCTGTTTGCCTCTGCTGCTTTGCGGGCTCTTCGTCCTTGCTTGGCGCTCTGAGAGAACAAACACAGATCCATACATGCAGTTACAATGCGTACCAGAATGATTGCACAATATTTACTTCTAGATGGACATTATTATGAAATCATGTCATTAAGGTGAAGTGACATTGTGCAGGGCAGCTAGACAAAACAACAACAACAACAACAACAACAACAACAACAACAACAACAACAACAACAACCAAAAACAAATAAAAGAACAAACAAAATCATTTTGGGAGGTAGAAATCATATCATGGTTTTAAAAAATTTGAAAACTGCATAAATAAGACGTTCATTCACACATGTTATTGTACTTCTGATAAAGACTAGGAGTTGGCCCTGCATTGCATGATACTTTAGCCAGGGCTCGACACTAACGGTGGCCCGGTGGCCCGGGGCCACCAAAAACGCACGTCGGGCCACCAAAATTTCAGAAATGAAGAATTTAGTGGCCTGATCGGGCCACCAAAGAAGGTCGGATGTTTGCCTTTGGGCCACCAAAAATAAAAGTTAGTGTGGAGCCCTGCTTTAGCCCTGGTATTCCAGTCCATATTAATCTTTAGAAAGAAAAACATAGCTGGGTCTAATCAATCCAATTTTATTACTTAGAACTGTGAAATAAACACTCTTGTTGTACACTGATGTAAAGAAGAAAAACAATGTGTCAAGAAATTGAGATAAAGGTTTCAGTATGAGATAAGAGATGGAAAGGCAAGGTGAAGTCTACCAAATTGTCAACTTTGTATGAACAAACAGTCACATAGGCAAGCTGCAGAAACATCTACAAGTGCATTTGTTTTCAAATTCTGTGTTTGACACACTTGAACTTTGGACAATAGTTGATTCCAATACAATGTTTGCAGAGCATGGTTACTGTTCCCAGTACTAACTGCATTATATTGTAAACTTCAATTTTCTCATCATATCTGACCCTCTACAAACGATCTGCACTTTATTGCATTCATACAAATAAACTTGACATTTTCCATTGTGGCAACTGTCAGCCCTTAGTGTGTATAGTAGAGAGGAAGATTACACATATCCATCCATTCATTCACATGGTACTGTACATCGTAGTATCACAGGCTGTTATATTCTCATAGACACAAGTCACATGACAGTACATTACTGAACTTTAGAGGAAATAAACTACTGTATAAGCTGTTATGGGCAATTCCACGGTAACTCGCGTTACAAATAATGGGTACATTTATGAGATAATGTGCCAATATCTTTGTAATTGGAAGGATCCACAAGTTACTTTTTTCATCATTGGTTAAGTAGACATACACCAACTAAATGAATCCAAAAAGAAAAATAAAGGACAAACATGTTGGGATTCTTGAATCATTTAATTTTGGTAACTCGCGTTACACAAAAAGGACATGGTCAATTCCATAAAGGCCTCTTTTTGGAAAGTCTCCTCATACTAGACAATCCGGATACAAGTTTTCCTACCTTGAATTGATAGTGGGTTAGGACTCATGAATTAACACTATCAAAGTTGAGTAACAATGACCTGGTAAAATGTAGGGAGCCTTTATATCGGTAACTCGCGTTACGGTAACTCGCGTTACATTATGTCCACTAATACAGGGTGACACAAATTGATGACATACAACTGTTCTGATGGCACTGAATCTTGTGTTTAATATTTTGAGAGATGCCTAGTACACAGTAAAATGAATAAATGTTAAACAAATATTTTACTAATCAACCCAATTGATAGAGAAGAATATGTTTAAGACTAAAAAGAGTTTCACTCCTCAAAGACACCCTGAATATGTTTCAATATATACCCAGATGATTTAGGTGTATAAGTACATAATTTTCAGAGTGTACAAATGAAAGATGTTGAAATTTTTTAAAACACAAAACATAAAGTACCAAACCCTATCGACAAGTTCACAAAAAAGCCTACAATCTTTCAAAAATTAAAATCCTGTCTTTTTGAAAACTCTAATTTCTTTGCAACTGATTGACAAATAGACCAGTTCGTAATTCCACTTTGCGCATGAGCAGAAAAAGTTCATTTGTACCAACAGGCATTTTGGTTTGTAAATTCACTGATATAGGCATCTGTGATGCGATGATTATTCATGTGATCCTTATCTAAATTCACATGCTTGCCAGCACATCCACCTCACAGCAAGAATGGTATTTCGCAATATAAAAGGAAATAAGCTGTTACTGCATTCAATACAAAAAAATGAAATGGATGCTTGCTAAATTATAAACTGATGGGAGTATTCTGATCCCCTGATCCAAATGCATATTCATTCTTTTTTTGAACATGAATTCCATAAATTGTTATGTCGGGCAAGTTTTATGCATTATGCCGCTTTGAAAAAGAGTGAAGTGCCGAACCAACTGAGAGAAAAGAAAGGTCATTTGTACCAATGTGTACATGAGCTACAGTGTAATTACGAACTGGCTTATTACCCTACAAATGTACATCAACTTAAATAAGCACTCAATTGATCAGTGTTTTAGTAGTAGCCATGATAAAAAAAGTCATGGGCTTGCATACTCGAGCAGTGTTCGAACTAAGACCTCCTGATCTCCGGACGGGCATCATCTCGGAACTAGACCACCGAACTTCCGCCCGACAAGAAGTGTTGGTTCTAATCCTTATATCATGCAGTGGGTACTGTGTAATTATTCAAATTCATGAAATTCTTTCATTGAGATGTTATTGCAACTAATTGACAAATTGCCCTACATCAGTGTTTTATTAGTAGCCATGAGAAAAAATCATGGGCACACATACTTGAGCAGGCCGGATTCGAACCCACAACCTCCTGATCTCCGGACAGGCGTCATTTTCACTAGACCACCGAATAAGGATTAGAACCAACATTTGCTGCTTTATAGCATTCTGTAATAAAAATTCTGTAAAATTCTGTAATACTAATGCAGGAATTTCAGAAGATAAATTTTAGGTTAACCTTGTTCACTGCTGGATGTACATGTACACATGCAGTGAAAGCCAGGCTAGACTCCTCAATGTGGCACGTGATCAATGGCCTTGATGCTAGTATTATACAATCACAGTTTATTAGGCTACTCTCCTTTGTTTCAGTGCAGCATAGTGTGTATAACACTGGATTAGATTGTTTTCACCATGATATAGCTCAATTAATTGTTAAAATTTGCTTACGTTGGTGGAAACTTGTGTTTATAGTCGGTAACTCGCGTTACATACCGGTAACTCGCGTTACATGGTAACTCGCGTTACACTTTTCGTTGACATTTTTTAATGTGATGACAGTGTTTATTCAAGTCAACATCCTGTGTACAGTATCAGGGTGTGATGAATTTAGAAAATTATGATTCCCAACAAATTACCTCCACTGCTTCCTTCAGAATGAAAAATATTTCTTGTTTCGGTAACTCGCGTTACATGGCTCAAGGGCTGAACTTTCAGGTGGTGATAAAAATTTTTTGATGGTGGCATAGAAATTTTCTCATGGGAGACTGAAGTAGAACCAATTTGCTTCTTTAAAATGAATTAACTGAAGTGCTAGCAGAATTTTTCTTTAAAAAAAAATGTATATCAAGTTAAGCATGCATTTTAGCAATTTGGATGACTGAAAAATTGTCTTGAACATTTGTAGCTGTTTCTCGGGAAATATTTGACCGATTGACATAATTCTTTGAGTTTCTTCAACTTCAATATATGGGTAATACATAATGAGTAATTCTTTTGCAATATAATAAACTTGAAATTTTAGTGCCATGTCCACATTCCCATGGAATTGCCCTTATAAGGGTTTAATTTTCGTGAATTTTGGGAATCACAGTTGCATTGCGAATTTAACAACATGCGAAAATGTCTCCCGCCAGGTTAATAGTGCATTTACAGTGTATGTTAGCATTGGCATCAATTTACGAAAATAACATCTCACGAAAATGTCTATGACCTTCTCAATCGCAAAAATATCTGCACATAAAAATAGCAGCATATATACAGTACTACAAAATCTTGGATCCAATAAGAGGTAAAGCTGTCATTCCCTGTAGTAGGATGACACAAGGTGCAGAAATAATATTTTAGTTGATGAAATATTTACTGTTTGAGATTCTCAGGTTATCTCACAGATTCCTTATGGAGTTTGCTTGAGGTATGCAATAAATTATATACAAAAATAGTGTGATGGCACTCGATTTCGCCCAAGATTAAAGACAGAGGCATTCTATTCAACAAGGCAAAGCCATGCTGAAAAGTGTGCCTCATATTTCACCTACATGTAGTGGAAATGCTGTTCCATGGCACGAGTAAAGACCATACACTATTTGTCTTACCTCAGACGTCCACAGATGTGGTTCACAAAGATTCTTCGATTCAGTACCGAAATGGCAACCATTTTTTCATGAAAGGTGAATGAGTACCATCTTAAGTCACAGTCAGTCGTACACTAAACTGAGCTGTTTACAGTAAAATGAGTGACAGAATGCGGGCTTCTAACTGTTGAGTGCATGCAACAAAGGTTTGTTTATTGAGCGTGTTAGAGGTTACGACATCAATGTGGACAACAATATAAAGAAAATAGAAAGGAAATTCTACAACAACAAAAAATCATTTTTCATGAAAATTACACATTCCATCCATTTGATACTGACATGTTAAGGGTAGTAACTATTCCCCCTGCTTTCTGAAAGCAGTTAGTCAAGTGCTCTTTTATTATGCTAGAAAAGTGAAAGCATGTTGAATTTTCTTTATATTTCCTTTATAATTGTTGTCAACACATGTCATAAACTTAAGTAGTCTCCTCACCCAGCAGTTCCAACACCAAAACTTTAAAAATTCACAACTTTGCATCAATTATCCAATTTTCCTCAAACTTTCACTAATGTGTTCTACTAAAGTTGCTGCTTTCACTATAGCCACATTTCTCTTTGGGTTTGGGTTTCCTTGAACAGAACCTTCACCTTAAAACATGGCTTGAATTGTCTTGGCTGGAGGATATTATAGCCATGGATGTTTTAACTTCCTCGCATATTCAAAAACACATGGAGTTTGGTGAATCTCAACATAAACATCTTGTAGACTACCTGGTAAATCAACCACTCTGCATGATGATAATGTGTCAATTATTAGCTTACACACACACACACACACACATGCATGCACCTAAAAACAAAGAAAAATAGTCCTGCAATGCTGACAATGAAGGATTGATACATTGTAGGTTCCAATGCAATTGATGTTAACATTAAAAGCAATGACCAATTTTATTTCCAAAGCTTATCATTACTTTGCTTCCTAAACTCTGTATTTCATAGAGGCTGGTTAATATTGACCTTTTAGAAGACACAATGGCCTACAGTTTGGTTTCAAATATATGCTACATTGTATCTCAAGAAATGATTTAACATGCATACCACATTGACTATACACTCATACATTTGTACACAATGTGTAATACAGCAAGTGTTCCCACTAACTATTTCTTTCTTTGGAGCAATTAAAATGTTACCAGCACATTTGACATATAGCTGTGCACAATTTTCTATCTGATGCAAAGATATCAATGCAAACGATCCAACACACAAATAGATTTACCTTAACAGATTTTATAAATTAATGTGATGAGATACACAGACTGTTTATACCTCTGGCTACCACTTAGACCTGCAAAATTTTATAGAATTTACTATGCCTACAGGATTAGCTGCCTGTTAGATAATGCAATTAATGACAACTTAATTTCCTAGATCAGGGCCCTGTTGCATAAAAGCAGAGATCAAAAACATAATTCCCTGAATACTCAAATACAATTCTGATTGGCTGATACCTGACTTATGTTTGACTGCATCTTTTTTTTTTTTTTGTAAAGTACGAAGAACGAGAAAAATAGCTTGATAATCATAAATAAGGTAAATTATACATTTCTGGAAAGCTTAGGTCTCTAGGAATATGAATAATTAAGTTTCAGAACGTGAAAAGGTCTCAAGAACGATGGAGAGATGGTGTTCTGAGACCCTTTTCTGACCATCAGAACCCGATCTGACGGCAAAATTTTGGGGACAAAAATGATGTCACGCAAGGAACAAATCAGCCCTGCACTGATGCGCTGTTGCTTCAGAGCGCCCTGGTTCAAAGCGTAGATTCTGTATGATCTGTAGGCACATTTCAGCAAGGTATCTTCCTAATAGGGGAGGTATGTGAACTTTGTTACATATACTGTATACGCTATAACTTTCACGTACATAGATTTTCGCGAATTGCCGCTGTCACACATTTTCGTGAGTGATTAAATTCGCGATTGGGGGACCAGAGAAAATATGACGTGGCAAAGAAAGTGTGAATTTTCAACTTGTTACTAGCAAATAAGAATGATACTAGTTATACACTGCATGAAAAACAAGGAAAAGTAGAAATTACGCGGTGCGTAACATATGTCCCCGCCGGAAGTAGCATTTTGTAACAAAATGTGCAATATAGGTAAAAAATCAAGGTCAAAGGTCAAAGAAGTCAAAGGTCAAAATTCTGTGTAGAAGTTTTGAAGCCCTCACCTAGTGCCATCACATAAAGCAAATGGAATCGAAATTGGGTTAGAAATGGCGAAGGAGTAGCATTTTGTAGCCAATGTACAATATAGGTCAAAAATTAAGGTCAAAGGTCAAAGAAGACAAAGGTCAAAATTCTGTGTAGAAGTTTTGAAGCCCTCACCTAGTGCTATCACATAAAGCAAACGGAATCGAAATCGGGTTAGAAATGGCGAAGGAGTAGCATTCTGTAGCAAAATGCACAATATAGGTCAAAAATCAAGGTCAAAGGTCAAAGAAGTCAAAGGTCAAAATTCTGTGTAGAAGTTTTGAAGCCCTCAACTAGTGCCATCATATAAAGCAAACGGAATTGAAATCGGGTTAAAAATGGCGAAGGAGTAGCATTTCGTAGCAAAATGTACAATATAGGTCAAAAATCAAGGTCAAAGGTCAAAGAAGTCAAAGGTCAAAATTCTGTGTAGAAGTTTTGAAGCCCTCACCTAGTGCCATCACATAAAGCAAACGGAATCGAAATCGGGTTAGAAATGGCGAAGGAGTAGCATTTTGTAGCAAAATGTACAATATAGGTCAAAGGTCAAGGTCAAAGGTCACGACTGAAATTCTGTGTAGAAGTTTCAAAGCTCCCATGTAGTGCTATCATATAAAGCAAACAGAATCAAAATTGGCTCATAAATGACAGAGAAGTAGCAAATTGAAGATTTTGATCACACACGGACGCACACACGGACACACGGACGGACACACGGACGGACACACGGACGGACGGACACACGGACACACACACGTACGGAGCCCGTTTCATAGTCCCCTGCTCGAACTCGTTCAGCGGGGACAAAAACTTACCAAACTCTGCAAATTAGTAAGTGAGAATTCAACATTTTTGAAGTGGTTAAGTCCATCGCGCTAGATTTCTGATGAGTGGTACGAGGGGTACGAGTAAATTCAGCGGCAACCAGCTGCTGGAGCATATGAAGCCCCGGCCCCTAAAGTTGACATACATTACTTGTAAAGACGTAGCGGCATGCAAACACATGAGCTAGCACTAGTACATGTAATCAAGGGTGACACGCCGCGCGTTTGTAACGTTGTGGCGCAATAGATTGGCTCTCTACAGTATTCGTAAGTAGACGTGGACGTGCTATATGTACGTAAACAAGCTTAGCCAGTATGGTCTGTTCGGTAAGCCGTGATATGGTACACTAGTACTGAAATGTTCGTATCATCAAGGCAAGGGATTCATTTTGGAAGGTAATATTTTCGCGTGTTGTTAATTTCGCGAATAGCTCCCGACTTGCGAAATTCGCGAAAATAAAACTCCCGCGAAATATAGCGTATACAGTAATTTTTGTAGATTTTTACTTATTGAACCTGTCTTGCTAAGAACTAAGAAGAATACAGCTGTTGTCTTTTTAGACTGCTTTTGTGCCTTAGTCTCAACCCTCAAACTTGTGCTAGAACTAGAAGATTGTAACAGAGTCCTCACATAAGGTACCTATTTGTAAACAAGACGTTTAGATTCTAAACCAAAATCAGGTAGGCCTGCATTGAATACAGACCTAACGTTAGATCTATTTGAATGTTTCAGTTTCATTTTTGTAGTTTCACATTTCCTTAAAAAAAAAATTCAGATGAAGACGACTAGAATCTCTAGTAAGGATCTAGACCTATCGATTACACATAGGCCAACGAGTATGTGAGCTTAGCTTTGTTTAGTGTAGGCGTTTAGCGTGTGTGAATGAAATATACGAAAGGCTGCGGCGTGACAGATTCAACCATTCTTTGTTGTAATTTGTCAATAGAATTGTTTTTTAAACTGATTGACAAACTGCCCTACATCAACGTAAAAATAAGCACTGAATTGATCAGTGTTTTAGTAGTAGCCACGATAAAAGAAATCATGGGTGGTATACTCGCAGTGCGTATTTACCGGTACATTGATGTAGGGCAATTTGTCAATCACTTTCAATGAAAACCTTCTAGACAACTTTATTTTTTAACTTTATTTATTACTTTTTTTTTCACTTCATTCTCATCATCTTTGCTCTATAAAATGGATCTAAAATCAATAGCAAAGTTACGATTGACTAGGATCACTTGCAAAGACTTGGTACGTTATTGCGACTTCAGCTGCTAGCTATCTGCTAGCAGCACTGCTGCCCTGCCCTGCACATGAACACTTAACACAAACATGAGCTTAAGAGCATGCATATTATCTGAATATCCCTGTGTGCTTGAACTGTGTACAACTAAATGTATGTAGAAAAATGAGAAAGACATGGAAATCATTTTTAAGAAAATAAAATTGTCTAGAATGTAAGATAGAATAGGTTATTTTCTGGGTAGCACTTCCGAGCGGCCAAAGTCAAAGCAAAAAGATGTATGAGTACCAAGACTCTATCTTAAAGGTACTGTTCACCATTGGGAGCAGTGGTTTTAAAAATGTTCGGGTTATCACATTTGATGCATATTCATAGGTCAGTTACATATCACAAAACATCCTACCATATAAAATTTTGTAATATACCATGGGTAGAATAAAATATGAGATATCACTATTTTTCTCACTAAACCGTAACTGTACACGGTTTAGTCTAGAAACAATTTTATTATAACTACAGTTCACATTTTGTATAACAATTTACATTGATTATATTGAGTAACTTTTCTTTACTGGTTGTTTCTATCCGTAACTCACATTTAACTATTTTGAAGCACTAAAGCTGGGTTTTTGCTTCATCTGCAAATGGTATTAACATTGTGACTGATACACCATTGGAAGTCTCCCAATGAATTATAATTGCTATTGATTTTGAATCCATGTTATCAAACAAACAACGAGAATGGCATAAAAAAACATTGTAGGAAAATAAGTCTGTCTAAAAGGTATGTTATTTTCATTGCTTTGTGAAGTGGTGAAGCTGGTGTGCGATGTACTCGTTCTGGCGTGTAAAAGCGTGTTGATATGGCTACACACCACAGCAAGCTTCTCTTCCACACATACCGTACGGCAATATCCAGCTTCTTCCTCCATGTGTATGGATGTGTACATTGTGACACGCGTGTGGCTGTATCCAGTCACTCGTAGTATGGCAACAACTGCACACGTGTGGCTGGATAATAAAAGACACACACATGTACAAGTTGTAGCCTAGATGCTATAGATTTACACTGCCTGAATAAAACAGCACTTGACTTGCTTCTTTCAGAAGGCAGGGGGAATACTAAACCCTAAACTTACATCAGTACAAGTCAAGGTAATTTGTACTTGTTTTCAAAAATTAAATTTTGTGGAATTCTCTTTAGGGTAAGCCTACCAGTATTCGGTCACTTATCATTATTAAATTAAGAGCCAGCAAGATATACCGCCACAACACACGCTAATCACATCATTTCACATAGCAGTGTCGTTCACAACAGAAAGTCCCTTTAAGGGACATTATCCATCGAAAATCCCAAATTTCACCACCAAAATTGCAGAATCGGCGCAACTTTTTCAAAGCGCAAGCGAATCAAGCCTAGTTTTAAGAGTATGGGTCGCCGAAGAAGTGCTAAAAATCAAGAAATACACTGTTCTCTACCACCCACTTACCAGTATTCGGTCACCACCGAGCGCCGTAACGTAACGTCCCCGATGCAATTTTGTGCCAACACTGTATTGTGCGGCATATTTTTTAGCAACCTTGAACGCCCAATGACTTTGAACACGCATATCACCACGATCACAAGACCGAATTCTGATCGCGGTGACTGTATTCTGGTTTCTGATTTTCTGATATTTTCTGATATTCATAAAGTACAGCACTTTGCCTTTAACTGTTGTTTACAGTTTGCCCAGGTAGGTTAGTCTTGATCTTGCCATCCATTTCAAGAATGCATTGCCCTCACCAGATAAATGAATTATCCAACATTTTGGTAGAATTTTCAAAAAAAAGACACAACTACAAGCCCGTCGATACGGTTGTAAAACAACTCTTCAACATATGAATCTGTTAGCCAATCACATGCGAGGTATAGTGAGGTGCCTGCACCTCGCCATGGGTCCGAATACCGCCACCCGGCTTAAAATTGTTACAAGCGCATTGAACAAAAATTTATGCCCGGGACTGTGTTCAGTATCCCTTAAAAGCTTGAAACTTGGCAGGGTTGCCACAAACAAGCAAACTGTGGTGAAAAATGAACAGTTTTTCATGAAAATTTGAAATTTATATTGGGATTACGTGTTATAAGTACCCGCACGCATGTTTTATGTTCTTGTCTATGGGAGCATCACGGTCACCAGCACACGTCTTTTACGTGCTTTGTCTATGGGAGCACGGGTGGCGAGTTGCGGGCCCCTTCCTCAGCGTGCAACTTTTTCACATCGTTCGCGTTTGAGGACGATAGCTGCAAATTTCCGGTATCGAACAGTGAATTTGTGGTTCCACTGGAATCTTGAGCATTTTTCCAGTACTTATATAAATGGGATTTCATAGAATTTCAGTAACGAAATGTGATTCAAGTATGCATAAACATTAAATGGCGAGGTGCGGGTCACCCAAGTATACATGTTTTAAATGACGACTTACAGCTAGCAAACGGTGATGTTGCGATATGGATACAAATTTCTGTGATCTAATCTAACGTTGTCATTAGTTATTGTGAGTATTTCGATTGCAGTACTAGTATTACCATTGATTACTAGCTAGTAAATTAATACTATGGATGGAGAAAGTTACCCAAACAGCAAATATTGCTGCATAATGTGTCATGTCATGTCAAACTTGTTTGAATGTACAAAAGCTGTATGATATGAAATTGGGTTTATCGTAATGTTTGGGTCTGTGCCCGACCGCTGGCAGAGCATCAATACTGGAGCCGCGGAACAAATCCTCAATGGATGACAATGACCAGATACAGACCGATTTTTCGGTCAACATCCATCGCAGCACTCAGCTCATGACTGCACAAAAAATTTAAAATTCATAACTTTTGAACAGATTGTCCAATTTCCCACAAACTTTTACTTATGTGTTTTACTGATATTGCTGCATTCACTCAATCCACATGTATACAAACAAGGTGAACTTGTCCTTCACTACCACCGATTTGTATTTCTCTTCCTTCCTCACTCCACAGCTCCACGGCCACAGAGACCCTACTCCAATATTGGTACACGGGACCACAACAGAAACACTAAACACTATGAAACACACCAAGCGCGAGCGAGCATCGAAGATCGAAAACAGACAATTATTTGCTTCCATTTCAAACTCACTTACCCTCTTTCGACCCGTAAACGTTAAATCTTCGTCCATCGTTATCTTTTCTTCGAGGTCAAATCGAAATCCAAGCAAGAAATGTCTGTGTAAATTCGACATACAAGCTCGTTACGAGCTAAAAATTGTCGCCTTTTGGTTTGTACACACTTACAGCTGTAATCGTCGGATCCTGTGGCGCTCTGGCGAAAAATGTGCCATCGAGCTTTGGCTAGCAACCTTCCATGTAATGTGTCGATCGTTTCAATTGCACGAAAAGTTGGGCGAGTGATGTAATTGTCCAATGAAGTATTGTGTAAAGAACGTGTTAAAGGGACGGCGTACACAGTAGTTGTGGTTGAGATGAGGATTCAGGTTTCAACATTTTGCGAGGCAATTAGAAAACACTGATATGAAATATTGAAAAGCATACAATTCTAAGAGGAATTCAAAGTTTATTTTATAAGATCGAAAAATTGAAATGAATGAGATATCTAAGAACAAAGAGGCCCTACAGAAAGGTGTGACCCAGCTTTTATCAGGACCTCTTTGTTTTACTTTGTTTTTTGATATCTCAGCCATTTCAAAACTGACTTTCATCAACTTGATTTGAATTTCTCTTGTATTATAATTTTGGTCTTTAATATTTCATAACAGATTTCTAATTATCTCACAAATAGTTGAAATATGAATCCCCAATCGAATCTCAACCAAACTATATAATCCCTTTAACGAGCTAGAAAATGAGCTTTTCAACTAAGTTGTTGTTGCCACATTCACGACTGCATTACAATTTTGTGGAAATTTTTCCAAAATCAAACCTTACTAGCCATCATTTTGTAGGGGCAGATCCAGGAATTTCGTATAGGGGAGGGGATTTTACAAAATTAAGGGGGGCGCACGTGCCCCCTCTATTTTCTATTTTTCCTTTTTATTTCTTTTGTTTTCACAAAATATAAAGAGGGGGAGCACACCCGGTGCGCCCCCCCCCCCCCCGGATCCGCCATTGTTTTGATCATTGTAGTGACGATTAGGATGATCGTCGGTATCATGATCACAATAGGGGGCCTATTGGTGATAATGCATGCCAGTACTGAGTAACCATACAAATATATAAATGTATAAATGTATAAATATATAAACAAATAAATATATAAGTATATAAATATATATAAATACATAAATATATAAATATATGAATATATAAATATATAAATACATAGATATATAAATATATGAATATATAAATATATAAATATATAAATACATAAATATATAAATATATGAATATATAAATATATAAATATATAAATACATAAATATATAAATATATAAATATATGAATATATAAATGTATAAATTTATAAATATATAAATATATAGATATATAAATGTATAAATACATAAATATATATGTGCTTCACTGGGGTCCCAAACCTATCATTCTGAATTTTTGCAGATTATGTCTTGTACTTTTGTTATGTTTGATTTGGTTTGAATAAACTGAACTGAACTGAAGGCCTGAACTGAATATATAAATATATAAATATATAAATATATAAATCTATGAATATATAAATGCAAGGCCCATATCATATACCTGTATGAATGAATAGATGAATCCTTGATTGTGATTGGTCAAAGGTGATGAAGTCATTAAAACCTCCCAGGCCGCTAGGCAGTAGCTACAGTGAAAACTAGTGACTAGGTATATAGTTCTACCTCAGCATACAATATTCGACGAGTGCTGAACTCGTCAAATATGTCAACTTATTTATTCACTGAAAATGAAAACGATGCATAATATATATCATTGTGAGATGCATATCAACACATCTTGCACCCATATCTATCTTTACCCATTTCAAAATTGTGTTTTATATGAATTCTCTGACCAGCCTCGTAGAATGACAATTTCATTTCAGTGCCTTAATTTTGCATAAATATCTTGCAGTAAATGTGATGCAGTTATAAAACAAATATTGACAGTTTCTTTTCGGGCCATGATTAAAACTTTTATTTCGTATTAATTTCTTGAACACCATTGTTGAGAAATCATTGAGGGTAAATTGTCTTGTCAACCATCCCCTTCAAACCAGTTAATATTTGCATACAAGTGTACCATCTAAATATTTTCTATCACAACAAAGCTACTAAAAAGAAGAAGAAGAAGAAAAAAAAAGAAGAAGAAAAAGAAAAAGAAAACCCCCAGTGCTTTATAAGTATCTCCATGGTTTACAGTCCTAGATATTTGGCCCTCATTTCATTTATATTTTACGGTCATCATCATTATGACAAAAAATATTATCATAGCCATTATTGTTATTTTGGCCGTTATTTCTCACACTATGCCAAGGTTAATCGTTGTCAATTTTTTTTTTTTTTTTTTTTTGCTGGTGTAGTGCTGTTATTTCTTACTTTGTAGTCCTATTCTTAGATTGGCAATACATGTACAAAGATAACTGTATACTTAGTACACATAGCCATACCACAGAAATATACCATACACATTCTGTGAGCCATGAGTGATCCTGAGATCAACCGACTTGCGGTGGTTGTGTTATGCAAAAAGAGTGTAGAAGCTAGCACTTCTATAGGCCTACTCTTGTTGTTTGTGTATGTACGAAGATCCTGGCTCAATTCCAGCTCTAGTGGTCAACCCAGGTCAACCAACAAACTGGGAGTATTTCAGTATCTCATTGGTAACTTTTTTTTTCGAAGTTACTTATATTACACTTCATCATATACCTTTCAATAACCCCCCCCCTCCCAAAAACAACACTTTTGTTAATACATCAAAAACAGGGACACATGCTATATTTTTGTTTATAGCCCAGAGAGGCTTGTTGCTAATTGCAACCTTCATCATATAGACAGAATTGTGACTGATCCAAAATTTGATAATTACAGCTAAATTTTTAGGTCCTCTTGGTCACTGGTTGACCCAATTTTGGCTTCTATTCTTTTTTGTAGCTACAGGCTTGAAGCCTAATCTCTAGCTACAGTCGCAATCCTGTCACATTCTATGTGAGAATTAATTGTTTTTATTTTTACTCTCTCTGTACAAAACATGGCACTTAACATACAAGCTAGGAAAACTTTAATTTATTATAGAGATATATTCATACACACACATTTCTGTGCTACTATACACAAATGACTGTTCAAGAAATTATATTGATAACATTTCTTATTAAGTTTTTTTTAAGATGATAAAGAAAGAGAGAAATATATTGAATGAAAAGATAGAAGTGTAAATAAGAATTACATACAATTTGTATACTAGTACTCAAACGAGATTTCCATACAGTGACATCCCTGATTTCATTTAACATATCACCCATCCCCATTAACACCATAAAAAATGGAATTAATGAACTTAATGAATTTAAAAAAGATTATTAAGTCCTTAGAATAGTGGAGTAAATTGCCTCGAAGCAGGACTCTTATATAACCTAAACAACAACAGAAACAACAACAAAGATCCTACTCTTCGCTGTTATGTACAGAGCAGTGGTACAGTGTACAAGTGTACGTACAGCCCCCGTGATCCATGGATCCGTGAGGCACTAGGCCGTACGTACATACATGCACCAACCGAGATGGCCGCAAACCGAAAAGCCGCTTCGCGAGTCGAGCAAGAGATCGAAAAGTATAGGGCAGAGTGTAATTGGGAACGTATTGGTGAAATAGTCAAGCAAAATAAAGTAAAAAGCCCTCAACTCGGTAAGAACTAATTTACTGATGTATTATTATACAGTTGTTAGTAGCTAGAGCTGTAACGTAATGTGAACGCCCACCTTCCGCTAGTCCCACCTAATCAGTAATTTGTATGTTCGCATTGCCTCCCTGAGCTGCTGCTGCTGATCTTGAAAATGTGTGAACTGTGTACAAAAGACCAAGCAGTACAGAAATCATTATTCATTCAATGCAGTGTTCTTTGCCAAAGTTCATACAGGCAGCTGAAACCGAGAATGGAACAGAAGAGCAAATTTTCACAACCTCTAAACACTAAACGGTGACTTAACGACAATGTTTACATGCGTTACGTGATGATTGGTAAAGAAATTGAAATGAATTTGATAGTTTGGTGAGCTTTTGTGCCTTATATTCTTTATATATGTGTTTGTCATGGCACAAAATATCCATAGTTGACATTTTTATGTATTTGTTGTTTTGGTAGAGGTTGTGCTTCACCTTGCAACTGGTGAATGTGAGTTAGAGCTGTATCTCATCAAGAATCCTCCCAACCATGAAACAGCTGAGAAGGCCAAGCGAGAGCTGTCATCAGCCAAGTCACACCTCCTTCTTGCTGCAAAGGGGGCCAAGGTATGACCAAGCATCGGGTGCTCCTTTCTTCCCACTGACATAACTTTTGGGACACCAAGTTTTAAGAAAGAAAAAAAGAGAAGAATTATGGTCTAATTCATGTCACAAGTAAGGAAAATACCCAGTAATCCTTTCTGTTCATGCAGCATTGTACCCAGTGAACATCTTTCACACTGTTTTTATATAGTGTCAAATAAGGGGAAAAAAGGGAGAATGAATATAAATACTTGAAATAGATTAATAAATGGTTTCTTTATTGATGCAACATGTTGTCACATTTGAGACTTGGGAATCATTATTGAGACCAAAAAAGAATAAAACGGTAAGGCAGAAAGATACTTAACCCAAGGACTGCATGTCACTATCATGAACAACCTGATAGCTTCAGTTCGGCTGGTAGTGTCCCTGCACAGTAAACTGGTGGCTAGTTTCTCCTCTTTTTTCTTTTCTTACTTTGTCAGTGATATTACAGATTGAAGATGATCGATGATGTTGTTAACAGCAAAAGTATAAATTAGTTGTGTGTTGTTGGTTTTTTTTTTTCATGTATTTCAGGGGCACATTTTAGATGTAATGATAGCTCCCTTTCAATGCTGTTGATACAGTCAGTGTGTTCACACTCACAGTGCGCTTTGAGAAGTAGTGAAAGTGGTGCATTCCCTCCCCATAGCACATCTTGTATGCAGAGTCCCACTTGTTGCTGGCCAAGGTACACCTGGCCATGGGGGAGTATGAGGAGGCCATTAAGAGTTTGGACAAGGCCAAGCTGGATGACATGAACAGTCAGGAAGTCCCTTCCTCCAGGCTCAAGCTCATGGCCGAAGCCTTCGCTGTCAGAGGTAGGCAAACCCATCCATGTCGCGGGAAGCAGAACGAAAATAATGACTGTATTTACCCGTTGAGGACGCGTCCCGAGTATAATTGGGCAGGGGTCTATGGGAAATGCATGTTGTAGCAAAATCAGCCCATCCTCAACGAGTTAAAAAAGAAAGAAAGATGAAAATAATATGTAATTTTATGAGTTTTTCTGATTGGCAATTAAAAAGGCAGTGTGACAGTATCAGCAGTAGCAACTAGCAGACAAATGGATTACATTTCTGTGTGTGTCTTAGAGTATGTCTCTTCTTATCATTTGTGCTTCTTATTGCCATGCTATTTACAGTATAATGTGTGATTCAGTTCCATTCTTTAACAGTGGCGGATCCAGAGGGGGGCGCAACTGGCGCACCCCCCCCCCCATTATTTTTTTTGTGAAAAACAAAAGAAATAAAAAGAAAAAAAAATGAAATGAAACCCGGAAGTGGCACCAGAAATATTAGTCACACCCCCCCCCCCCCCTTTACAGAATTCCTGGATCCGCCCCTGTTTAACCCACCCTAACTAGGCTGGGCTATTTTGGTAGATGATAGAGCTAGGGGGGGGGGGGGGCAGGGCTCCCAGCCACCCCCCCCCCCCCGATTGTGCCCGTCGCTTGCGCGATTGCAACAAAAATTAGCACACTCATTGCCTGTGACATAATCTAAAACTGTAAAATTGAATTTTCAAAAAAATGTTGAGGGGGGAAGGGTCTCTGAGCCCCCCCCCCCTCTCCCCCCCCCCCCCCACCTAGTTAGGGTGAAATGCTTGTTTTTGTTTGTGAAATGTGAGTGAATTAATTTATGTGTATTTAGTACCACTGCACTTGAAGTTTGTGCTGATACATAAACAACTTGTATGCCTATTGCATTGACAGGACTGTGCATGGAAAAACTGGCAGCCAAGCAGGGAGAAAAAGCCAAGAGTGAGAAGGAGGATGAGATCATCACTAACTATGAGAAAGCTGGAGACCTTGCTCTGTGCTATTTACAGGTATCAAGCTCTGTCATCCAGTCTGCATCCTACCTGGTTTATGGACAAGTTAATTAAAAACCCTTGAATGATATTTAATGATAATGAATTTATGCAGATATATTTGTGTAATCATCAGTTGGGAGAAGTCTTTTGTAGTGATTATGATGAAGAATATGTAAAGAAACATCATGCCTCAGACATGGACTTATTGATGCGATTCTTTTGACTTCATGTGATTTGTAGGAGGTAGAGAAGGGTCACCAAGGCAACGCAACTTCCTCAAGCTCTAGCAGCCTTGGTTCTGGTAGTCACATTGTGGGACCAGTCTTAGAGACAGCTGTGCAAAGAGCACCTCTCCTCTACATCCAACTAGGGTGAGTATTGCATCTCTTGAATCACAATATACTTATACAGTATTAAATCACATGTGATTTGGATTAGAAATAAGGCAAATGGAAGTCTCGGTTGTATAGTTTTACTTTGTTATCTACTACAAACAGACCTCTTCCACGTACAAAGTATGGCCTTTTAAAATGCTGCAAAGTAACAGTGTTCCGTTGCACCTACTGCATTGTTCAATATATGAATCTAGAGCTGCTAAATTCAACAAAATGTGTTTGCCACATTGACATTGTGACTAAAAACTTTTACATATGATGTCACAGGGAAGGGGCAGTCTTTTGTATTTGTAAGAAGTAACCACCATTATCTTGTTTGTGCAGCAAATTGGACCAGGGCATCAACCGATTCCGTCACATCCTCAAGGCTGTGGAGACGCGAACATCTCAAAACATTCGCACGACGCTTGCCCGTGAGCTGGCTGAAGTGCTTCTGCGGGGTGTCTGTGAGCACCGCTATACTCCACCCTCTAGTGATGGTCGTGAGGAAAGATTTGGCAGCCTCAGCCGGTCGTCAGCCAGTGGAGGTTCAGCTGGATCTCTTCGTCCAGCAGGTTCCAGAGGGTCCCTGAAACCCAAGCTGTACACCATGGATAGGTACGGATTCATTATCCTGAGAAGCATTTGTTTGATAGACATATCTACCACCATTCTATATTCTGCAGTGCCAAGCATATATGTCTTAATAAATTGCATTCAGTTCATAAATGTATACATTTGTTTAATATCAGTTTTTATGGAGAAGAAGCTTGATATGATTTGTACAAAATTGCTCCTATGATTTGGTAGTGCCATTCATGCTTTTTTTCCTATTAACTGCCTCATTTCTAGCCTTAAATTTCCTTTATGCTTTTGAAATAATCACTGAGAATGTGTGATTATACTATATTTTGTGATTGTTTATATAGAAAATTATTTTGTACATAAAGTTTCCATATTTTGTGGTGTGTGTCTGTGTATTTGTGTGCAGAGCACATAGTATTTAAGAATATCTGTGTTCCTGTAATGGAGCGTAGCTGGCAAAGGAAATTGTGGTTTCATACCACGGTACAAGTATTTCCTGTCTTCCTCGTCTTCTTTTTTTTTTCAGAGAAAATACAATGAGTTTGACATGCAAACCTTGTAGATAATCTGAAAGCCTAAAACATTTACTGTTGTTTGCTTCCTTTGAAATTATTTTCCACCACATTTTCAGTGTTGTTGAATAATAAGAAGTTACTCACTTTGACAAGAAGGATTCTGAAACAATATCTCCATATGATAGGGTAATATAACTGAAGAAATGAGAATGTATTCTGTAATGCTTCATAGTGGACATACAAGAGTTATAAGTGTATTGCCATTGCAATAAAAAAAAAAAAATGGGAGTATTTTCTTGAAACAAAACAAAACAAAAACTGTTGGAAAAAAATAGGCAACCAGACCTAAGAGAACAGGGAAAACATAGTGTTATCTGATATAATTGTATACATCTCCTGACTATTCCGCTTATCATGTTGTTTCTTTCCTATGTCTGTGTATTCCGTCATTGTACCTCTCGCTGTAGTCGACCAAGTCATTGTTCAGATGACCAGTAAGTGATGGGCTGCATGCTATAGGGTCACCATCAGTATGCACATCTTTTTATAGACATTTGGCACTATGTACATCTCTTAAAGGAATGATTCGGTGTTTCTTTCCTTCTTCGCTGTCAGAGTTTACTCATTTACTGAAGAGTCAATCCCACAAACTTTGGGAAGCTTCTGTAGTTGGACACAATGATAGTTTAATAACACCATCATGCATGCCTTTACAGTATGAATAAGAATGATCCAACCAAAGTGTGTGAGCATTGTCTCAATTTTGAGGGGCTCTGTGCTTAACTTGTATCTTTCCTTATAATGACCAAGTTGACTTCACGGTATATTATATATAAAATTTGTTACTGCTGCATGCATAACTTGCATGTTCTTGTCAGTAATCTTTACTGTGGATTACCAAACTTAATACCAAACAACTTGCAGAGAGTATTGCTGTGGGTAAAACTCGAAGAAGAAGAGAGAAGTGACTGACACTGAAGCACATGAGATAGATGTAGATGTATTCATAATGTAGAGCACTGTACTCACTCTAAATGTAGTAGCAGTAGAACCACAGATATGAAGTGAAGTGACTTTTGTGACATTACAAGAAATGACAAGGATTGTGTGATAGTGTTTGGCTTTAACCCTAAAAAGACTGGGCTATTTTGGTAGCTCGAAAGACTGGGGGGGGGCCTAAAGGGCCCCCCTTAAGATCTCGGCCGTGGATCGCGCGATCGCCGCAGAAATTTGCACAATGGTAGTGTGCGATGTAATCTACAAGATCGTATATTCAAATTTTCCAAAATAGTCTTCTTTTATTTTATTTTGATTAATTATGCTAATCTATGCGAGAAATCAGACTTTTTTATGTAAATCAGTAAATAAAGCTCCAAATGTGCTCATTTTTGGTCTAGATATTCTTTGTAGCAATCTTAGCAAATGTACTTGAAAAAAAATTCGGTACCAAAATTAATTTCTTATTTATTTTATTGTTTTATGAATTTCTTATGTATTTCCTTATTTTTTCGACCTTTTGTTTTTGTTGTTTTTTTCAGCAAAATTTGTGGCAGACCCTTTTTGAAGCATAATACAACTAAAACAAATTGATTTTAGCCATTGAGAGTAAAAATAAGCATATTTATATGAACCATGTGATAAAACTCAATTTGTATTGACTTTGTACACAAAATCACATTTTTTAGCCATTTTCGGTCTCACGTGCATGTACAAAAAGTTACGTAACTTCAGAACCGTACCCCCGGGCGTCACAAATTTGGTGTCAAAATGTGCGGGAAACTCGAAAGAAAAAAGTCGTAGAGCATCGCGGCGAGAGCGTTGCGTGTTGCTGAGTAATCGCGCGAAATGTCGAGGGGGGGGCCTTTTAGGCCCCCCCCCCAGTCTTTTTAGGGTTAAAGGTAGGGAATCCCATATGCATGCCGTAAATTAAGAGTTGTATAAACACAGTGGTATGTTGAAGAGAGTATCATTTTAGAAACTCCCATAAAGTATTGAAAGTGGAAGGTAACATTAAGTACATTTTTATTGACCGTTAGATTTTGAATTGAATTCTTTTCGGGGCTCACTGTAAATTCCAGTACATTACTAGGCTACCTTTTCAGACCCATGCACTGCATGTTTGTCCATCATGTATATTTTGTGAGTAAAGTTCATCAAAACTTACAAACATTTCTATATACATTCTTGCCACACACTCTATATGTTATTACATCAGCTCTTATACGTTTAGATTTGTGTTTATAGATCAAAAAAATACAGAAGACTGCAACAAAAAGGCTTAAGTGTGGCTGACACACAAAACTACTGAGTAGTTGAGTTTTGTGCATTATTCAAATTGTAGATAACTGTTGACTTCCAAATTTCCCAGCAGTGGCCTAAACAAGTCCCCTGAGGTTCATATTTAATGTTTTGCTGCATTTTGGGAGTTCTGTAAAAGGTATCCCCTACCTTTAAAGTAGGTTCTTACCACAAATAGTATGAGCTTCTTCTTTTGCAAATGAAATAATCTATGAGTTTGATAATGCCTTTTTCTCACCGCCCCACTTTTGAGGCAGTGATATTTTAATGTGAAGGGCTTAACTCCCACTAGTTGTTTAGATTTTTTTAATTGCTTTAGTACTTATGGAGAATGGGTAGGTACTAGTCCACAGGCCTTTCATTTTCTACCAGATATGGATACGGGTGGTAGTGACATCTTGGTATAGAGAAGTCAGCATCTTTCAATTCTGACCCAAGTGAACATACAGAAAGAATACCTGTATAGTATCATGTGTGACATCTTGTTTCAAGGTGCTACATAAGCGCTTGCCCGATTGCCCAGGGCAAGTGAAAATCAAAGATGGGCAAGTGTTTTGGAATGATGAAAAAAATGTCATGCCTGAATTCGGCCAGCAAAATGGGCACTTTTTTCCATTCCCCCCCCCCCCCCACCTTCAAACCCACAAACAAAGTCCACCATACAGAATCCCAAAGATAATGACTGTTTAGTGATGCAATGCACTTCATTCTTTTCAGCAACTTTCCAACACTTACATATAAAGCCCCCATGCAATGCAACACCAACACTCAATCAAACCAAGTTTGTTACTACAATACATGTTTAATCGTGTCAATCAACATGTGCTGTTTATTGAAATTGTTTCATTATGCCCTTGACTTACAAGTGATTTCTTCCTGTATATAATTTTCTTATATTTTTGGACTTTCTTTTTGGGCAAGTAAAATTCATGATCATGTTTGGGCAAGTGTTGTGTGACAATGTAAAAACCTGCTCGCCCAACCGGGCAAGTAAAAAAAAAAAAAAGTTATGTAGCACCCTGCTTGTTTTCTTATTGCATTACCAGACAGGGTTGTATCCTCTCGGGAAATGTTGATGCATGTTTACTTGGCCCCAGTGCACAATGAATAAGGGTACATGATGAGGTTTCACTTCATATCTATCTTTGTATTCCTAACTGTAATCAGTCAAAATACTTTGAGGCATGTACTTGGAGCCCACAAATGGTTTTACTGATACTAATTAATACATAATCAAATATATATTGTGAGGTTTTAGTCACCATACTTCATGTATTAATGCATATATATGTAATTATACAATACTATATTTAACTTACTTGACCTGGTGTAGATACAAAAGTTCTGCAAAATCCATATGAGACCATCTATTCCCAGTCTTACTAATACATACAGTATATGTATAATTACACTGGACAGCATAATGTGAATTAACTACTTTTTCTTTGTGGCACCTTTTTCAAAATTTTTCCTTAATACACTGTATATTTCATCAATGATTTTATTTCTAATGTAGGTTTTTTATGATGCTTTCTTCATGACCATAATGAAATGAAGAGAGAGAGAGAAAAAAAAGAGTGACTTTCAGATGGTATTCTAAGGGTGGACATTAGCTCTAAAGTATCCAATATATTCATCTGTGAAATAACTCTCTTTGTTGATAGTAAATGGGATGGGTGTATATGGCATGACTGACCCACCGTACAGAGGAGGAGACGTATGGAATGCTGCACTATGCTTGAATATGTCTGAGGAATCATCAAAAGGCAGCAGCTTGTATTTGCAGTATATTTTTGATGTGAAAAACACTCTGTAGCAAATTGTGTTGCATTCAAAGCATCAGCTGCATTTGATGCTTAGTGGCCATAATCGGGATATTGTAAAGTATGCTTGCAAATCTGATGTTGAAGTGTAATTTGAGAAATATAAGACTAATAAAAAAAAAAACAGTGATGGAATCAGAATCAGAATGGCATACAACTTTACATTTTGGTTTGTGTTTCTTCTAAATTCCCTAAATAATAACTTTGTTATGCCTTGCAGGTGGCTAACCATTACACCGATAGATAAAAGATTAAGAGTGAAAGTAGCTGCAGTTTGTCATCTTTGCATGTCGTTCAACTTAAAGCTTACCCTTGATATGACATAACATACAGCAGTTTGTTTGGATAGTGGAAGTAAAGCATCCTAGTGCAAGATTTCTGTTGTGATGCTTTCCCCAAAAAGTAATACCCCCATCTTAGCTTTGTCTAACAAACTACAAAATACAAAGTTTGTTGCTACGATTACCAGGTCTCTGTTTGTAGTGGCCTGATGTGATTTTTGCCTGCTGTTTAATAGCAACATGGTTTTAGGCCATGTGTTTATTACAAGCCTTTCAAGAAAGCTGTCTTTGACTCTCTCACTTCCAAGTGATAAAAAATCCACAGAGTGTTTGAGATAAATTCAATTCCTGTTTGGAGCAAGAAGATCAGATTTAGTGGTCTGCTGACTGGAATAATGTGAAGAAGTCAAAACTGATTTTCATTGCAAACATGCCTTACTGTCAGAGAAAAGCAATATTTACAGAGGTGAAAATGCATTCTTGTGTCGAGCAGAAGTTCTTTAAAGCTTCTTTTTTTTTTACATTTTATATTTTTTTCTCTCTTTTTTTTTTTTTTAGTGATAATCATGGGTAATTTGTTTAAAAGTAAAACACAAATGTGTGATGCATCAGGAATGCATGAAACCTAAAAAGAGTAGGGATGTTTAGTTCATTCTCAATACTTTTGTTGGGTCTCTTTTGCATGTACATGTAGTAAGTCCCAGTTCATGAAATTTGCTTGGAAGCAATACAAAGACTTGACATACATTCTTTGCCATGATATCTTACTTCTAATATCTTGTGACCCTTTTCCAAGTACCTGTCGTTCATTTATAGAACTAAGACAGAGTCAGACTTAGTAGGAGTATCATATCTATCATGCACTGGTTGTCATTTGTTTAGCATTCATTTGTTTCATATCTTTTTCTGTTCATTCTTCATGACAAAAAAAAACAACAACAACATTTTCTGCAACAAACTGGGGGGGGGGGGAGGAGGTTAATGGACAGTACATGTACATTCACTTAAGCCATTTAGTGATTTGTTCTTTCACATTATCATGTAAGACTGCATGAACACTTGGATACATGAAAGGTTGTTTTGTTTTGTAAATTCAGGAATGATGTTATTACTTTCTAGTTCAATTTCTATTAATCATCATTTGGGCTACATGAAATAATATGCACGTACAAATAATGTCTAGCGTAATATCATTTATGAATATTAGTGCAGTGTGATTGAATGAGATGAATGAAAAGAAATAGACTATCTGATTTGCTCTATGTAATATCTTGCGTCTGTCCACAGGTTGTTTGTCCCAAAGACTGTTGGAGAGGAGGCTTTGCTGCTCCTCCTCATCAGTGAAATGCAGGTAAGATCCTCAATGCACCATTGTTTACAGGGACCAGCTAAAATACACATAAGCAAACAAACAGCTAGTAAAAACTCAGTGTGAAGGAATTTTAGTAATTGATTGGTATTCAAGACTGTGTGTATATTTTCTAATAAATCCAATACTTTTTATTAAATCTAATACGATACTTTCTGATGAATCCAATTTCAGTGTAACTGCTTCATGCATCAATTCTGTCCATCGGATATTATAAAGACTGTGATTCTAAATATATAATCACATGAATTCCCAGCAGGGCTTAAGTTCATTATTTTGAAAACAGAGCCATGCAAAGGTTTCAAATTTGCTTTTAGGCTATGCTGTGGTGTTATGATACTTCCTGTTTGCAAACTGATACCTCTCCTTAATTCACACTTTCTTTCTTTTTTTCATGATGATCAGCTTGTTCATGTTCATGTGACTGTAAGAATTTCTTGTTTTCTGTTTCTCTTTATTTTCTCTTCATAGAGCTATATCCCTATTGCGGTACAGTCAAAGTTTCTTTTACCAATATCTGTTCACCACATTAAATAATGTGCCATATTTTCCAGAGTATTACCTGCACATTTTTACCATTGGGAAAATCCTGAAAATAGGGAATGCTGTTAATACACTGTAGCAGCAAATTTTATGCACATAAAAACAGTCTGTGTGTATGGGTAGGAAGGATGTTTTGATGGTAGAAATGCGAAAGGTTGTGATTTGGAGCCTGCTAGGTGGTATATCAAATCATATAATCTACATTTTAGAGGCTTAGAATGGTGGCAAGTCACCTTTCACTTCCCACTTGAGCTCCTGAACATTCCAGCCATAGTAAGTAGCACTGAAACTAACTCCAAACAAATGAGGATTGTGTGAATAGTGGAACTGCTGCTAAACCCACCACCCAGGCCTGACCATGTGTCTCCTTTTACTAGACTTGACCCACACTTAGACCCACTCTGCTGACTGACCAAAATGAATAAATGAAGTACTTAGAAGATGGTTTTCCAGCAAATTCAGTGGATAGTTTTATCTTTGTAGTTTTTTTTTTACTGGATATTTCAACTGACAAGATCTTGATTGCCAAGTAGTACAGTGTGCTGCTTGGTCCCACTCACAATGGGAAAAGATTGCACTGTCGAACTAGAGTTGAGCTATAGTTCAGTGGATCACGTGTTACGATGACCTCAGTAGTGGTATACATATTGTCAAGAATGTTAAGTCTGATTTGTGAAATAACAACTGAGACTTTCATATAAAAATGAAGGTGTTAGAGCACCACCACATATTTTATCTGTTTTACTTTCCCTCTGGCCAGTTTATTGGTGCAGTTAATACACAGGAAAAATGGTATTTATCATTCACCATAATGTGTGTCAACATTGCATTCAAAACATTTTATATGATAGTCTCACTCTCAAGCAGATACAATTTTTCTCAAGAGACGCTAATTTGTAAGTACTGAGGGAATGTTAAAGAGTTGCCATTGTCAGAAGACTATCACCTGATTTACGGTTTCATAAAATTTATGCCTACTTTTCTCTGCCAAGATTGATTCATTCTTCTTGGTAAAATGAATGGACATGTGAGCTCAAACTCATTGATTCAATCATGCTTAATTGTTTTCAAAATTCAGTGGAGATTTTCTCTTAAAATTGCTTCAGCATTGTTAAATTCAGCGAAGTTGAGAATAACCAAATCTCTCAAGAGAGGTGAAAAAAAAAAGAAAAATGAATGAAAGCAGCTATTAAAAGTGTTTCGGTGTGGGAAGCTTGAGTCTTTGCATCATATCACAGTAGATGTGAGGAGCCTAAAAAAATGTACTGTAAAACATGATACTTTCGCGGCATGAAATTTTTTAGCGAATTGGAGCTGACGGCCTTTTTTGTGGCATGAAATTTTCGCAAGTTGCCTCTAACATTCAGTGCATATAGTGTAGACAAGAATTTTCGTGTGCATTTTGATTTCGCGAATCTTGGCTCTCGCAAAATTTGTGAAATTAAAATGCACGCGAACATTCCTCATTTTACAGTAATGTTTTCACATACAACTGTGTCACATCAATTGTTTTACTTGTTTTTTTCAAACATGGTTGTTATGGGAATTTACAGCTTGTTATGATTTTCTTTGGGCAACAAATGAAAATTATCATCATTGGTGTAATGACCATGAATGTTATGATTATATTTTTAGTTTTTATGTAATAATTAGTAAGTCTTTATTGTGCTTTCCAAGTGGTTTATAATTAGGATATGTTGGTCTTAAACCTAAGTTGGAATAAATACATCCAAGCCAACATCTGATCATGCTGTATAGTCACAAAGCAACATTTATTAGTATCCTGCATATAGAACTGTCATCCAGCTGTAAATATGTCTATTCTAGATGTGTGTGTATCATGTTCAAATGTACTGTATGTTCTGTCAGTCTGTCTGAGCGGGTACAGTCTTCCATTCCATCTCAAAAAACATTTGATTGAGAGAATGTTGTGACAAGTATCTGTTTTTAGTGGCATATAATCATGCAATTTGCTCACAGTTTCCAAAATTGAATGTCGTATTCACTAGCATACATTGTATCTATCTCATGAATAAATCACTACTCTCCTCATGGATCTAGAGAATTACATTTGATTCTCATCCATTCTAGAGTTAGTGTTACTCATGATACATTTCATGACATTCTATATACATGTATCTTAGTGTGCTATCACTGAATTCAGCAGGGTTGTAATATTGTATGGGTAAATTAATTTTCTGTCCCAGAAAGCCATTCTTTGCACATGATACCTAAACCAGACATTGTAGAGCTTTTTTAATCAGCTGTAATGTTTGTATTAAAAAATAATTTTTTGATAATGTATTTCTCTGCGAGATTGACCTCTATCCTGGAATTATCAATATTTTCAAAGTATAGCCTCTTATACTCTTACTATGTTATTTTCTTCTTTGTGTGTACTGTGAAGGCAACACAAGATACATTATGTTTGCATTTTATAGATAAATTCATAAAATCTATAGCTCAAGGAAAATGAGTCTTCTTAGTCTTTGATGACATCTTGAATCCTTTGTGCACAATTTACAAACTTTGTGCTTGTTTTGTGTCAAAGGTCAACAGAGATGTTGTGCTGAGTCGGTCCAAGGAGTACAGTCAGAGTCGCCAACACACCTTCTTCAATGCCACAGCTGTCTATGACCTCCTCACCATTGCCCTCACACGCAGGGCTCAGTACCAGATGCTCTCAGATGTAAGATAAAGTGTTTGCTTTCCTTTGCTTTACCTTCCATGCCTTTCAAAGAATGCGGTGATGGGTCCCATGTAGTACCCTTTAAATAGAAGCCCCAATGGCTTCAGTAAATGAAATGAGGGTAGATGAGTGTAAATGACTGATGTAATGAAAAAGATAATTCTTTTGTGTAATTTCTCTCATTTTTCAGCAATTACAACATCATGACAACTCTCTGTATCAAATAGTATGTGCCAAGTCTTTATACCACCTCCAACTTGGCTTGAAAAAAAAAAAGAAGTGAATTTAGAAACATGTTCTTCATATTAGCTATCATTTGAAGTGAGGTATTTCAGCATTTTCTGGTTGCCTCTGACAAAATTATATCATGTAAATGACATGTGATAGATGTGATGAAATGCTTCCATGTTCACCATGATAGTAAAGGCCTAGCTGAGTTAATTCTCTGCCTCTGATTTTGGTGCCTAGCAAACTAGGAGTATTCATATTGCCCTACATCGACATAAATGAGCACTGAATTGATCAGTTTTAGTAGTAGTCATGATCAAAGAAATCATGGGCGTACATACTCGAGCAGGATTCGAACCTACGACGTCCTTATCTCCGGACACTGATCAATTCAGTGCTTCTTTACGTCGATGTACAGTGTAGGGCAATTTGTCAATCAGTTGCAAACTAGGAGTGTCACTTTAATCCTTACCCGGTGTCAAACATGAAGCATGGTGTCAATGGTTCTGATCTGTTTTCTTCTGTTATTCTTTCTCCCAGACCCTGGACAGGACCATGCGATTCTCTTTTGAGGAGTTCCACCTGTGGATGCAGTTTGCTCTGTCCCTCATCAGCAGTGAAAAGGTTAGGCTTCTGTGTTAGTACTGTTATTTTAAGTCGGCTTTTTATTCATCACCACACCGGCTTTAACTTGCTTGAAGTGCCTGCATTAGATATTTAAAGTGTTGTTTAAAACATATTGATGTCAATGACTTAATGGGCCTTATCAGAAATATGGCAAAAGTACTTCTAAACACACAAGTTGAACACATGCATATGTTCCTTTTAGTACTTCACCCTCTGCATACCACCTTCATTACCTATTCAGAGATTTAAGTGTAAAAGCGAACTGCCACTGGCATTCAATGCATATAGTGTAGAAAGGAACTTTCGCGTGCATTTTAATTTCGCGAATCTTTGCACTCCCGAAATTCCTGAAATTGAAATGCACACGAACATTCCTCGTTTTACAGTAAATCTTACTTATGTAGATATATTTTGTCAGAATTATGTAAGTGTAGTAGGAAGATAAATATAGATGCTATTGCTAGTTTGTGGTGTAATTACTCAAATATGATTTTATTTCTTATCATGAGAAAGTATTCTCCCAGCTTCTCCATGGGTACCATTATTTAATCCTAATCAACCAACCTTCCTCTCCATCCTGAATACCATTCTTGTCATCACACAGTATGACAGAGCCCTTCAGGTTCTGCGTCGATGCAGCAACATGCAGCCAAACAACATCACAGTTCTTCTGCTGGCCGCTAAGGTCTGCTTGCAGAATCTCAACTTGGTATGTGGACTGGCCTTGTTTCTTATTCATCTTCAAATCATGCATAATGTTCTAAATATCTGCAGCAGGTGTGTGTATGCTTGTGTTTGTTTTCTTGAATTGTACTCCATCTGAGCAGCATTTGTATGGCAACATTCAGGAATGACATTTGAATGAATACATTTAGATCACTGGTAATTGCTGTGTCTACTGTCTATCCTTTAAAATTCTGTAATTTCCACATTTTTCCTTATGTTTGTTTTTGTTTTCTTATTCTGACCGATATCAAATATATTTGTAATTTGTAATATCCAGGGCATCAGGTGTTCTTGAAGGGTAGATTAATGTATCAGTATACTTTCTGCATAACAAAATATGTGTTTCAGTTTCTATCTTGATGGAGTCTGAGAGAGTTTGCCATATTATATTTCATGGTTCTCGTGTTGTGCCCAGTTGGAGGAGGGTTTGGAGTTTGCCAGCTTGGCAGTAGAACACAGCAGCAATCAGCCCCAGGCTCCTCGCTGTCACATGATGCAGGGACTGGCCTATGGCATGATGGCCTTGGAAGGTAGGTCCAGGACCTGGAGGCCTTGCTCAGTACCATTCATACTGTTGGGATGCCAAAATCTCATAAAATGTTGTCACTCACATCTACTTTATATACCAATTTTTGTTTGTTTTGAGTTGATTTAAAAGATACCTGATGACAAATTATAAGTCATTTTTATGGATTTGTCTGGGTAATGTTACTCATCAATGACAGAGTAATGTGCTGTAAAAGTCAGCTTCAGTTTTGATATTCATTTAGAATTTGCTGATGGTGTAGAGAATCAGAAATATACTATTGCCTTCCTTTACAGAGACCCTCTTTTAATATGTTATATATACCTGCTGAAAATTTGATTCTTGACTGATAACGTAATTGATGTTTCCACTACCAATGTTAGTTGAGTTAGCCACTGAAGAATATTCAAACCCATGTTATTAAACACTACTGATGAATGTCATGTTTGATGTAGTGTGATCAGTAGAACTCAAAAGAATCCACTGGGAATAAACGGATGTGGTATATATCTGCCTGTGCAGGGCAAGATCGTAACCATATGTGGCATTGAAACAGAAACATTGAAATTCATTTAGAGTTTTGAATAAGGTTGCAAGGTTTTTTGTTGTCTTTTCTTGTTTAGCCACCATTCAGGAGCAACGTTGTGAGCTTCAACGCAAGTCCCTTGCCTGCTTCAAAGTTGCCACCTCATTGGACCCTGATGATCACATGACCCAGTTTCAGATGGCCATGCAGTTAGCGTTATCAAGACAGGTATGGTCATTGAAATGAGCTTGTGCCGGTTTAGGAATATGTATTATCTTTACATACAAGTATTAGTAAAAAGGCAAGCATTTGTCATGGTCATGGAAATCACAAATATATATAGCTGCGAAATATTGCACAAATTTTGTATCTGAAATAAAGAGAACTTCTAATGGTAAAGACCAAGAAGTAGACCAACCAGAATGTGAATGAAAAAGACATGAGAGGAGAAAAAGAGGCAAGTAAAAACAGTGGTGTTGATGGTCTGTGCACTTGTACCCTCATACTTGCAGCACTTGCTGATTTTTTTTTAAGCAAACTTTTGCCCCCCCCCCACAAAAACAACAACAACAACAACAACAACAACAAAAATGTCCTCAAGTATAATTAAGAACATTCCCCAAGAAAGGATTTATGAATGGTGTCTGAAAGGTTTTTGTAAGCTGTGGGTCAGTCAGAGGTGTTATGGTGGTACAGGACATCATGCAGTATTGAGCGAAACCTCATCATCCTGTTTACCCTGCAGATCCCCGAAGCCCTGCAGAGGGTGCGTATCTCCCTCCAGCTGTGTGCTGACCACCTACAGTCCCTCCATCTCCTGGCTCTTCTCCTCTCAGCACAGAAACAATACACAGAGGCTCTGGCCATCCTGGAGGCTGCTGTACACCAGTACCCGGATGACTTCAAGTGAGTTTTGTTGTCATGGCAATAATTTACTTGTTGATGTATGTGACTGAAGACAGGAGCAGTGTGTGTAGGGGTCATGGTATTGATGAAAATGATGAAATATAAATGTCACAATAATACAGATGATCATGATGTGAGTGACAGTGGTGATGATGTCTTCGAGATGAAACCTAATTATAATGGAGGTAATGGATGTGATAATGAAGTTAAGGATCGAATAATTTATAAAGATGCAGATAGCATTGTGTTTGTTGTTGTCTTTGGAAGGTCAAGGAGTATATTGAAATGGAATGTAGTAAGGGGAGTGTACAGGAATGTAAGTGGTGCCCTGAAGTGTACAGTGGACTCCTGCTGTAACAAAGTCCTTGGGACCGCCAGTTTTCTTTCATTATAACGAAATTTCATTATATCTGAACAACAAAAAACGTAGAGCGGATAATTTTGCGGCCTGAATTGTATTTCATTGTAACTGGAAGTTTGTTATAACCGTGTTTGTTATAACGAGAGTGCACTGTATTCTTTAAAGAGGGTATTTCCCCTTGTTTGTATTCTATCAGTCTCCAGTTTACCAAGGCCAAGCTAGAAGAGGTCCATCTGGGTCCAGAAGAGGCTTTGGTGACCTGTAAACAGATGTTAGAGCACTGGAGAGGAGGTTATGAAGCAACGCAGCAAAGGTACAATCTTCAGAGTGTGATTAAAAAAACAAACAAACAAATAAACATACTCAAGTAATTATGGTAGTATGGTCAGTTTCAGGCAGGATTAGTGTATTTCATCTCCTTGTAAAAATGAACTCATTTCTTTACATGTAAGTCATGATAACAAAAAGTCACAATCAGGGACACACTATCTGACTAGAGTTCAGTGCTAAAGTTTCTGCCCTATTGAAGACTTGATTGAATACTGAGTAATCCTCAGAAGAAATAGGCATCACTATTCATTAAAAATAATAATAATAATAATAAAACATTCTAAGTTTGAAGTTGATATACATCATATAAGCTATAAGGGATTAAAACAGTGGCTTCAAGTGTGACTTTGTGAGCCATTGATTCTGGCGTTTGATGATTTCTCTATGGGAAGATGAAACTCAAGAAGTATTTTTGTTCAAATAGATTATGTGTCATTTAATAATTGTGGCAAAAGCAATAGACACTAAGAAATCCATGCAGCAGAAATAATCATTCTAAACAAAGAGCAAAGAGGGTACCAAAACATTAAAGAATCAGTGCAGCAGAAATCATTCAGAACAAAAGGGTGAAAGAGGGTATTATTCACTCTGTCCTCTCGTCTGTGACAGTGAGTCTAGTAGAGGGACGGGTCTCCTGGAACGAGTGACGTCAGACCGCCGCAGTCTGGTACAGATGCATCTCTCAGAATACAGTGACAGGGACTCAGGTATGTCAGAAGCAATATGTTTATTCCCTCTGTGTTTCTATGTGTTTGTATGTCTTGGTGGAATTCATTGTGATATTGGTCGTGTTCATCAATTTGCATCAATTCCTGCTGAACATGCTCAAATTCTTGAACATTTACATTTATCTTAAAGCTTTACTGTGATTGGTCTTTGGATACTTTTTCAAGTTTGATTGCTTTTATACAGTGTTGTCTTGTGGCTTCGTTGACATTCATAAATCATTTCTCATCTCAAAATTGCTTTTGAGACCTGAGATATGTAATTTCAGAGTTTCAAAGAAGATTTTGTCACATTGACAAGAAGCACATCTAACAAGAGAGAAAAATATTCTTGTCATGAATGTTTATTTAATATCGTCATGTGCAACAGCTTTGTCAAAATTTTTCTTTCATTCATTTTTGCTCTCATATAGCCATTATGTTAAAAAAAGAAAATTATTCTTAAGCCAGCAAGAAAAGACAGACAAAAAAAAAAAGAAAGAAAGAAAGAAAGAAAGAAAAAATATATATATATAAATTTGCCATCCTGGTTTCTTATTGCACATAGTATAAATTCATTTGTAAGGTACAGACACAGTGGTTGGTACACTGAGACTGTTTTCATTCATACTGGTACTACAGATTTTATGCAGTATTACCAATTGGAAGTTTGCATTAACCCGTTGAGGACGGACTGATGTTGCTGTAACACGCATTTCCCACAGACACCTGCCTGAGTATTCTCGAGACTCGTCCTCAACGGGTTAAAAGTGACAGCACTACTAGACATCATACTGAATTGCTTTCCAATTATTCTAGACTGTAGATGATCATCCTCATAGCATTCACTCTGATTTTTTTTTATTTTTTATTTATTGTGCAATGTCTGTGCTCACAAACCAAAGGAATTTGTTTTAGGTTACATTGGACCTGTATCTACACCCATATGTGAGGAATATGTTATTCTTACACAGACGACAGGCTTACATTTCATATGACATAACACGCTGAAATATTATTAATGTTGTATTAGATGTCTTGAGAGTGGGATTTTTCTAACTAGTATTTCAATGTTTTTGTCATTTGTGTTCTTTCTGACTAATTATAGCTTATCTCATCTGTTTTTACCAACAATAAGAGGAGAATTTTTTTTCTTAACTTTTCACTGGAGGAGTAATTCTCCAACTACCATTTCTAACTGCAGTTAATTTTTATAGCAAGTGTGAATATTTTCTTCTTTTTTGTTGCCAGTGCTTTCTGCATTTCCTTACTTGCATTCCAACAATCAACTTTTGCTTTTGATATTCATCTGCTGTAACTTTTCATCCATTCATTTTGTGTCTTTATGCTTCTGATTGTTTCTGTCATGAAATAATAAATTAAAGACATTAGAAGCGAAAGGGGAGCAAAGTGTAAGTATTTCTTGTTATTCCGTGTATGCAGCATGATGCATTAAATATGAGGTATTGCTGTATTAAATGCTATTGTTTGATAGCCTGGGAAGTACGTGCCAATATTTCCACGCGAGATAGCACATAATGGGACGTTCATTACACGTTGACATGGGATATATCATGTCGTGGTTTGTTTGTGTTTGTAGGATTACTGTAGTTTGACCATGGTATGATATGATGGTGTATTCAGTTATCTAGATTATTGAGGTTGATCATGATGACACTGCAGCATTCTTTTTATTTTATTGATCATGATTAGAATTTCAGTTTAATCATCTGCTTCTTTGCTGATTGCTTCTAATTTCAATGTGTATCATTGTCAAGTCTGTGTCTCTTTCTATGTTTTTTCCGTTATATTCTTCCCAGATAGTCTTCTATCTTCACCTTTTCAGTCTGATCTCAAGATTTGCCTCATGTATCATGATTGTGCCTTGATTTTCAGTTTTGTGTCTGATTTGTGTCTCAATGTCTTTCTTTCATTTCATTTGGAAGATATTTCTACAATACCGCATCACCTTATAACATCCTCTGACACTGCAGTAATACCTATTTATCACTGCTTTCTAGACAGTGCTACGGCTTGTCCTGTGTGAATATTCTCATATCTAGATTCTGAAGTTAGTTTCAATGTAGTGAAGCTTATATCGGCTGTCCTTGCTGCATTTTCTAGGTCCCTTCTTTATTTATTTCAGTTGCTTTCCTTAAGGAGTTGCCATAGTCATTTTATGATTCTTCTACTGATAAGAAGATCACTTCAAGATGACATTAGTTTTGTCATCGTAATTAAGAGAAAATATTTTATCATGAAATCAATGTTTCGAAAACTGTAGTTAGTGTTTTAGCCAGACGTGATTGATAACTTTCAGTTTATGATAATAAAAAAAAATTAAAACGGTGTCACAATATCAATGCATATGCATCTACATGCTATACTGTACTATCAATTCGGGTATAACAGGGTGTATACCATATCAACTCACATGTTTTGATCAAACTATCATCAATTAATGACCTTCCGAAGGCCAGGCCCTTTGAGGAACAATACACATACCAATTCGATGAAAGTACTTGACTAGTTCACTTACTTTTTGAGATAACTGCAAGAATAACAAAATTTCAGAAGTTTATGATACCCTTTGACCCGGTGCCCTTCAGCATCAGATATGCCACCAATTCAGTGCATTCATGTAATTCATCTGGACACACATTACTGGGTACTGTAATATTAAGATTTTTTTTTTTCTAATTAGGCCCATGTATTAAATTTTGTGGAAATCTAATGCTACATCTATTTATACAGATAACCAATGCACCCAGCATATTTTGAGAAAACAATAGAAACATTTGGAAAAAGTTTTAAACATTGTGTTGGCGGAGGGACATCTATTTCTTGCACTTTGAGTTGTTCAATGCAGAAAACAAATATATATATACATTGTATATCCATACATCCATATGTTTAAATTAAATCTGTGAGCTGACAGTCCAAAACAATTTTGTACTTTTTAAATCCTGCATATAGATGTTTGGTTATGTGTGTTGAGGTAGTTGGCTTACACACTATAGTTTACCCAACTCAATCTTTTATAGATTTGTTAAAAAACTTTTTCAAAAATATATTGTGGTTGCTCTTGGGATCACTTTTATAGAGAAAGAGAATCATACTTAGCTAACCATTATACATGACATGTATTTAGCATCACATGCAATCTTTCTCTTCGGGTAGATCAAAGTCTAGCATATGTTATGACAATGTTAAAAAAAGGTTCTTCCCATTTTTTATTTTCATTTGGTGTGCTAAAAGATACCATTGATTGTATGCTTATTTTAATTTGCTCATTTGTGATTTGCAGTGAAGCATGTCTCGTAAACATTTACATACATATATATACAGGAATTAAACATTTAGAAGATGGTATTGTGGATTCTTCTTCTGTTGCATTTACTTTCAAATTGCATAAGTGCAGAGAAATTGCTTAATTATTGTAGTTTAAGAGAATTTTGAAATTTAAAAAAAAATAAAGTAGTTCATGCATCTGAAAATGGTACCTGAGAAAATGCTCTTTCTCATCACAGTTTTAAAGACGAAATAAGAGTAGAAATATGTTTCTGATGAACGCATAAAACAAATAATAATCCAATAATGAACAACCGTTGATGGATAGAGTAATGACTACTTTTTTTTTTCTTAATTCTCAGTCAATCACCTTCAAATCTTTAGACAACTCAGTTTGTCTGGATTAGTGGGAAAATGTAGATATACAGGCAACTCCCGTTTTAACAAAGTCCTCAAGACTGGCAGTTTTCTTTCATTGTATCAAAATTTTGTTAAGAGCCAAGCAACAAAGTATATAAATATATATGGAGTTGATAATTTTGGGACCTGAATTGTACTTCGTTATGACTGTGTTAATTATAACAGCAGAGCACTGTAACAATATTTCTTGCCTGGGAACATTGTCGGATTTCTCAGGAGTTATTATTATTCTCAGGTTGTTAGTAATTAAAGGATTACAATTCAAACCTCTGGGTCAATCTTAACTTAACACGCTGACAGCTAATCTCTTTTCATGAAGCGTATCTGTGTGTCAGTGAATGTGACGCCTGTAGCTGTGTAATTCTGGACCAGTACACTTAACCCTGTATTCTCTCTTGCAGGTTCCATCCACAACTCTCTTGCTGCATCTCGGGTGGAGCATGCCCTCTCAGAAGTGGCCTCCTCCACCGGTAGCTTCCTCCCCAAGACTGGCTCCCAGCATCTCTGGATGGTTCAAGCTCATATCTGGCTGGCAATTGGTGAGAAGCCAGGGCTCTTAACCATTCCATTGACCTGTTTGACCCCTTTTTATCATTCCATCTTCAATTTGCATATTTTAAAGGGAATTATCTTTTCCATTTATTTGTGCATTGTGTCCTTTATTACTGAAAAGATGGTGAGAGAATAGCTAGAGAGACATTTATCAACCAAAAGGTTTATAATGTAGAGTAATATATAATTTTGTTTCAGCTGCCTTCGCTTATACTAGGCCTCTGATAAAATTGCACAGACTTAAAACAGATATGCTCTTTGGCTCATGTTATATGATATATTATACCATGTAAAACAATTTATACATGGAGAATTAAGTATGTTAATAGGTAGTTGGTATTTTAATATCGTCTCTTGTTATGACACTAGGAGTGCAGTGAGTTTGTATCTGATTGAATGTCAGATATAGTTGTATAAATTGATTTCTTCTGTTACAAGATCCTACAGGTAAATGACACCTACTGGTGAACTGCATCCCTGTCAAAGCTTTATCACCACTTGTTCAACCTGATCTCTGATGATGGTATAGTGTAATCTTTTCCTTTTCTTTTTTTTTTAAAAAGAGATTTATCTTGTCTTTAATGAAATGTTTGATGAGAATGTTATCTCCTTGTGACTATCAGTGATCGTGAGGTTTTCATCACCCTGTAACATGAATTTTCTCCCCAGCTGAGCTGTACTTAAGTCTTGATAGACCAGGAGAGGCCAAGGGGTGTGTTCAGGAGGCTTCATCCATCTTTCCTCTCTCTCATCAGGTCATGCACACGGTGAGAACACACCTCTCTGTCAGAGTAATCACTCTCTGAGTAATAGAAATCAGATATATGTGTGGCTCTCAACAATATCTTCCTTGTAGTGCATCATTTATTAGAGTGTAAACTACAAGGTCAGATCAGGCAGATCCCCTTTGTTACAAAATCCTACACTTTCTGTTTGTGCAAAGCATTGAATGCACATCTGTAGATTGTGATATTCATTTCAAAGGGTCATTAGGGACCCCAGTGTGCTAGATTATAAATTCATTGAGTTCTATGAGGAACAAAGGCAACTTTAAGTGTACAATCCAAAATGGTTTTACGAGATGGTGGGCCTGGAAGGGTCAAGTATTGTTATTACAAATGAAGAGTGATGAAGTTGCTGCCATGTAGTCATGTAGATTCTTGTGTCTGATCACAGCGAGGTTGCATCCATGAGCACAACGGAGAGTGGACTGAGGCTAAGAAGTGCTATGACAGTGCCCTAGCCATCAACCCGTCTCACATCACCAGCCTACAGAACCTTGGTCAGGTGTACACCCAGCAGGGAAACTTGCTCATGGCTGAACGTATCTTGAGGGAGGCAGTCAACATTGACCCCACCTCACACCATGCATGGTGAGATCTATTAACCCCCTGTTTATCATTCATGTCTCTCCTCTACCATAATATGTACTGAGTATATGTATGGTCCAAATGCTGGACTGTGCGGGAAGAGATACAACAGGAGATTTTTTTTTTTTTTTGTACCAAAGAGTCTTGACAATGAGGTATACGGTATGACACTCAAGATACAGTGCACTCTCGTTATAATGAACACGGTCATAACGAAATTCCGGTTACAACGAAGTTAAAATTCAGGCCGCAACATTATCCACTCTATGTATTTTTATTGTTTATTTGTTCGGTTATAACGAAATTTCAATTTAACGAAAGAAACCTACCGGTCCCAAGGACTTCATTACACTGTATTACACTGTATGAAATTCTTCTTCATCATTGCAGACTCTGTATACAAAACTTTACAATATCAATTCATTATCAAAGTTCACAGGGGAGAGTAAATAGTTTGACCACTTTTAGTGTCTCTGTATAAGAATGTAAGTAGTATGCAATATTTTTACCTCTTTTGTTTTACCACTTCTTGCTATTTGACAGAAAGGGTAAATACATCTATCAGTGCTACAAACTATAGCATGCCAATGAAGACAAGTTCTGATTGTCAAATGTTTTGGATGTATGCAGGAAGGTTGAAGTTAAAGATCTATGTGAAAACTTCTGATGAATTTGAATTTTTTTTTATACAGTCAAGTGGACAGTAGCAGCATTGTCAGCTTTATTCTGATTTGTTTCCCGGACTCTTTGTAGGATATCACTTGGCAAGGTCCTACAGGCCTCTGGTCAGTGTGAGGCGGCTGGAGAGTGCATGCAGACCGGCCTGCAGCTGGAGTCCACTAGCCCCATCCTGCCCTTCTCCACCATACCTAGGGCACTGTGATAATCAGCGCACATCTCAACATATCTCAACTCAAGGGGGCGCCGTGTTTTACATGCTGCATGTGTCATGGCCTTGGTTGGTAGACTTGCCCTTCCAGCAGTTAAGCCATTATGGTGGAGACATCACAGTTGTACAGTTTAACCCATAGTGTATGGGAATGGGATGTGCCGTGTACAAGCCCTATAGAGGTTTAAAAATTCTAGAAGCAACAAGTTAAATTTGTTGGCTTACATCAGAGTTGACATATCTGACTGGCACTGTGTGAATGAGCAGCATACATAGGGAGGTCCCACCTTCCTGATAGGACAAAGAGTTGTGAATAAAATATGTCAAGTTGTTTGTACTGGTGTATTGATATCTTCTTTGTAATACTAGAATTTTCATTTGCAACTTTCTACATGTACCAGAACATATAAAATAAAGGTAGTACAACAGTGGTTACTGCTGTTTTTAGCGACAAATTGTTTCTATTTAGAGTCTTTTTGTTTTGTTTCTTTTTTTATATTGTTTTGGCTAGAATGCATCCCTCTGGAGTGATTGTGATGTAGAAATACTAAGCTATTGCCACACATAAAGATACTCTAAGATTCTATTTGGAGCATTTGCAATGTACTTTCTATTCCTATTGATGTTTTTGTAACAGTTTGCATGGTAGATTCTTGGCTGCCTTGCTGCAAAGGGCTATCAAAGGTAGTCTTATTTATATTTTTATCTCATATCAATATTATGAGGTGTGCTCAAACTCTTAACACAGGGTTTAAAAAAAAAAACAAAAAAAAAAACCATGTTTCTACATTCCTTGACATTGCTTTGAGAAAACAAAGGAATGTTCATTCTAAGTCAGGTTTAGAACTGTATGAATTTTGTAAGTCCTCTCCCTCGTAGAACAAGTTACAGCACCAGGCTAGCAATCTGTAGATCTCGGGTTCAAATCCCGATGGAATCCCACTTTGTTTGCTTAACTTTTCATTAATAAATTATATTCATTTCTGGTGAGTTTCTGCTTGTTTGCATTTACTCAAAGAGCTGCATCACTTTGGTGAGCCCTTGCATTTTTCCCCAAGTTGATTTACATCCTTCTGGTTTATTTTAGGTTAACGTGTATATACAGTATGTGTGTGTGTGTCTCACACACACACACACATATTAAAATAGCTTTCTGACCACATGAGCATTGAGAATTAAGAGTTTCTGGCACTGTACTAGCTTGGGCTTTCTATAGCTCAGTCGGTAGAGCACTGGGCTAGCAATGTGGAGGTCTTGGGTTTGAATCCCGATGGATCCCATTTTCTTTGCTCAATTTTCCACTATTAAGTTTTAATTTAGCGTTATTTGGAACAATAAATTTTTGCTCAAATTTGATTTAAGGAAAATATAATGGTAACTTCAGTCATTCATGCAACATTTAGATTATCTCAATTTTTATACAGAAATGATAAATCTATATTTTTTAGAGAAATTTGGTCTTCACAGGGAGTAAAACTTTAACAAATGAAACCCATTCTTGTTATTTAAAGTGAGGTTGATACAGTAGTATGGTAGAACTTTTGACTGGAATGTCTTCTGGAAATATATGAAAGTATATGAAAGACATCTTTTTATCGAAGATGCTTTTTTTTTTTTTGCCAGGGGGGGGGGGGGATGGTTTTGTTTGTATTTGTCAAGTTTATGTAATTGTCTTGGCCAAACCCAACAGGTTACTTAAGAGTGAATGGTTTAAGAAGATGGTGTAAAAAGGAGGCTGGATAGTATCATATCAACCCTGCTGAGAATGGATTAGGCCTGGGGCTAATGATGCATTCATCTACTGCTGGACTAACATCAGTCACCTTGTGTTCTATTATCTCCACTCCTCCCAGCATCTAATCTCTCCTTACTGTGTTTTATAGTGCACGAGGATAAAGATGTCTATTCATGTGTATCAACTTGATGGGGCATTAGGGATAACCTTTTCAACAGATGACTGCATCCCACCAGACATTCTCCAGACTATCTATCCCTTTCTTTTCTTTGTACAAGTATCTGCATGTCAATCAGTGTTTCCACAGCTCCTTCTATCCTTGCCACATTGTGTGCTTTCAACACTTTATCCCTAACCCCTGACAGAATGCTAAGTGAGCTTATGTTATGCTTTCATGATTAGTAACACATCTTTATCTGACCTGGGTGAGAGAATGGTTGTTAATGAACCCCATGGTTTAGTGGAAAATATCTGTTGAACCTGCATTAATGCCTAATACACAGAGATACTTGTTGCATCACAAGAACTTCTCCTTTATCTCTGTGTAATGTTCCTAATATACCATAACCAAGATTCCGCAACTAAGACTTCCACTAGATTATTATATAACATGGATTTAAAGGCCATCTCTACAGTGATGGGATATATTGTATTTATCCACTAGACTACAGCTAGATGTCTGGGAAAGCTACATTTGATAGTCCCTGCCCTTTCTAAAAAATGAAAGAAAGAGGTTTTACTGTGCTGTACTTTGGCAGCGGGGTGATCTTGTACTGGTGAATACAGATAACCGAGGACCAAAATGGATTTACAATGAACCAAGTTTCTTCAACTGTGTGCACAGATTGCAGTGTTAGTTTTATGTAGAATTTCAACAAATGTAAATGAGGTGCAATATGTGTTATTTATTTCTGTGTATATTGTGTACAAATGGTCAGCTGGAAATGAGTCTAACTGTACAAAGACTATTTCTTGTAATCACAAGTTGCTTAGAAATAAGCACGCTAAACTTTTAGTCAAGATTTGCTACGAAAAAAATGTACGCAAGAGTGGTTGGTTTTATAAAAATTGCATGTAATTTATTACTACTTGCATTACTTTAATATCAAAAATATACATTCAAATTGCAAGTTACATGATTTTCATAAGATGAGATATGAGCAATAGTGACTTATGTTCAATTATTTTGCTGAAAGATGACTGAATTAGAGCTTAATTTACAAAATCCTTTTTTTTATTTCAGAAACATGACATTATTGACTGCAAATTGGTTGCAAGAATATGAATTTGAGTAGTTACCAATATTTGAATTCCAACTGCCTCCCAGTAGAGATTTTGGTTGAAAAAGAAAATCACTATTCTTTTCTAGTTGATAATTATTTTCTCCGTCTAATGCAGTATTTGCTGGATAGGTGCCTCGTGCTTACCAGGAAAAATAATGAAATCCCCATGGTGTAGAATATGATCATGAGTTTAATTGATATGCATACTTCCTGGCTCATCACTGAAAGTAACAAAGCAGTTATTCTTGTTTGCAATCTCCACTGATGCCTTGATACCAAGGGCTACAAACTCAATCATACAGGTGGAAATAACCATATTAGCCCATATTCATGAAGTGGTTTAAGTCAAAACCTAGGTCCAAATTTAGTCCATGGACTAAAATAAGCATAAAAAGGTGTACCTTACACACACAAGTATCGACTTGTGGTTATCATTGCATTTCCGAACTGTCACAAGCATTTACACAGAAGAAATTTGCATAACTATGGACTAAATTTAAGCCACCTTTGTGAATACGGATTATTGTGTATCTGGCTTTCGTTCAACTGAGGTCTATTCCATCAAAGTTTTATTGATAGTCTATCTGACCTTTGTTCATGTTACTTTCACTGGAAATTTGGAAAAGAAATCTTATAATGTTTCATATGTTAATAATAAATTTAATATGACCCAACACTTGCAATCAGTGTTTTGATTCCTTTTTCATTTTGCTGTTCAACTCATGAGTCATTTTCCTTGCATAGCTCACACATTCCAATCATTTTCAGGCATTGGAAGAAAATCAAAGTAGTCTCTTTTCTCTTCGCATATAGCATAATACCAGAATCATGTAAGAATATGGTGTAACTGCCAAATGATTACCTGATACCATAGTGTACTTGGTATAATAGATCTATTCATCACTTCTCCTTGATTGCTGTTCAATCACAGACTCAATCTTAGTGTCATTGGTCAGTCACCATGGTAAGTTATCCACATCCACATTACCTCCACACAGTACCACACAAATTCTTTGAATGCTTGGATCCAACGTGTGAAGTTGTTTAGAGAGTATGGCTGCCACCGGTGCAGCTCCTGCTGCTTCTACCACAGTCTGAATATGAGAGAAAAATGATCTGACATTTTAGGGCTAAATTGACAAATGTATAAGTGTATCAAAGGAACAGAGCAGTTGCAACTACAGTTATAGGTGTAGTGCCAACTCCTGCATCATAAATTGTGAATCCATAGGGCTTATCTGTGAGATGTTGTGTAATGTAAAAATGCTTCTACTGAGGGACAAATCCATACAGTGTGGCACGCAGGAATGGCATGCTTTTGACATATCTTGACATCTTTTTGACATATCAAATATATTAAGATTTGTTTAAAAGGATTTTAGGGAAAGACTAAGTTTGACATGAACACACGTGTACATGTATGCCAATAATGGAAAAGTGTACCGTAGAGCTACTACAATTATATATAGCCCCTCTTCTGGAGTACCTCTAGTATACAAGGACAGGTGCATACCTTTTGACATGAGATACAAATAATTCCTTGTTCCCTGTGACAGTGGACATAAGGGTATGGAGACACATGTAGAACTGAACATCAAGAGACTAGTTTTATCTCAAGTTTAGAAATGAGGAACATGCCTATGCCGAGCTCAGTGGTTTGGAGGCCCAGCAGACTTGCAACATTGTCACATATCTTGAAGTCCATACCTTTAATCTTGTCCATGTAAACTTCATGGCAGCAATTATCTCCACATCACTCTGAAAGAAAATTACATGAATATTTTTTTCATTGATTGATCCTCATGCTTTGTGTCCACACTTCAAATCATAGCACACAAAAATGACAATTTAATTCACACTCTATGTCACAATATCCTAGTAAACATAATTACTGTAAAAGAGAATTGATTCTTGCTGGGGAAATAAAATGTTGGCTTGAGGGCTTTTTCCAAGCATTGTAAAGGAACAGCAACATACCTGAATTTTAATTGTTTCACAGCTTGCACTTTGCAGTTTATTTAAAGATGGAATGATCTCAGGGGGCGTTTCATCAACGAGTTCGTCGGAGGTTTTCACCGACAAATTTGCTATCAGCCAATCAGACGCAAGGATTTCAGTAGCTTTTAACAGTTGTCAGTGTAAATCACTGACAAGTTTCATGAAACGGTCCCTTTACAGATGTGCTGAAATTAGTGACATTGCAAAGAAACGACATTAAAGGGAGCCAATGAACAGGTATTATGTTTCCTGCTAGCATGGACCTTCCTTGTAGGTCCATGCTAGAATAGAACTGCCTGTCGGCAAATACATGCACCAAAGCGTACTAATGTACAAATCCTCTGCAAAGACTAGGGGGTTGGCCAAAAGCAGTCCATTACCGCTGAGTGGTCTTCTCCACTTGCAGGCACCTGTTGTGTGAATATTTTCAAAGTGTTGTAGGGATTTAAGAATATATTCCACTTGCAATGCAACATTTGCAATACATAGTCTCTTCATGTTACTGTTTCTTTACGGTCACACAAAATGCTAACTGTATGCAAGTGAAGGCCACTATTTAGCAGTGTCCATTATAAGCAGCAGGAATTGACCCACCACAGTGAAGACTTGTTTCTCTACAAGATCCCGGACTATGGGCCACGGCAGCTGTCCAATCTGCTGTGTTGGAGTGGCATCAGCCACTGTCTTCAAGGTCTGCGGTGGGTTCGGCCATAACCTCTCACCTAGTAGAGACAAGGGGTGAGTGATGTAAAACAGTTAAATGCGAGAATTGGTTTTCTTCACAGAGAAAGAGGCAGTGAGTGTCAGTTTGTGTCTGAGAGAGAAGAGTTTTAGTAATACCTTTACAGAAATAGATGGTGAACATACATATATATTTACAAATTCTTTTGACGAATGCAATTCTCATGATGTACACATAGTGCTATCATATTTCAAATGGTAGAGAGATACATATTGTAAAAACATTGATTACCAATATGATTTTGTTTGCTTATATAGTGTATCGATCATTACTGTATGTTCTTAATTAGCCATCACCATAAGTCAAAAGCTACCCATGTAATGTTCTTGTTCTCTCAACACACATTACCTGCTTCCAGACATCTCTGCAAATCTTTTCCCTCGACTTCAACAGCAAATACTGTAGACAATCAGACAAAAAGATGGATAAAGTTAATGGGTTATTATAGTGGAAAGGCGACTGCTAAAGCTGAATATATAGCAGCACAGACCCTCGGATATGTTTTGGTTTTTTTTTAAACTATATTTTGATGTCCATGGCCAAAAACCAGAGAAACATCTCAACTGAAATTCAATTTGGAAGTTTCCCTACTGAACAATATATAATAACATTATTTAAATTGATATCTTTCCTACACAATACATTTTCAACAATTATTTCATCTTATAACAGTGAGACTTTTATTCCACACCTTTTTTTTTTCCAAACTTCATTCAAAACACGACACTGTGAACTTTACCAAATAAGTAAAGGGTGTTCAACTTTCACCTTTCAACTTTAAAAGTGTATTGTACAGTATTTAAAAAATGATGATTTTCTTTTTCAATCTAGGTGCTTTGATTTCATATTCTACATGATGAAATGACCATCACTGTATCAATGTCAAGCCAGACAAGAGCTAAAGAAATAATCAATAAATCCTCAGTAACATAAGTGAAAAGTTTTGACAAAACATTTAAAGGTACTCAACCATTTTCACAATACTGAATACAATTTGTATACCCGTACATGGCAGAGGTCTTTTTGATATCATGTAAAAGAATGTGTCAACGTTAGTCAAGTCTCTTTAACAGTAAGTTGGGGGGGGGGGGGGAAACTCTCTCCCCTGACTTCTGACCTTTCTGATGTATACCCTGTGAAGTAGTCTTACCCTTGGTATCTGGCTTGATTCCCTTTACAGCCGTAGCAATGCCTGCTATCAGACCACCCCCACTTGTCATGACAAATACTGCATCAAGGTCTGGAACCTGTTCACAGATCTCTAGCCCAATTGTCCCCTGTGTAAGAGAAGAGAATGTGGTCCATACAAACAATGTATGAACATTATCACTCAGAAAGAAAATCATATTTAAGCTATACAGTGAAATATTCTATAATTTTTCTTTTAAATGCTCTATGTGGTTCCCTGAATAAGGTACTGTACACACACAGAGAAAATGTCATATTTTGTGTACAACAAAAGTCAATGAGAACTGCTTGGAAAAAAGAAATAGCTTTTTAAGTATCTTTAAAGATTATTCATGGAACGCTTATATTTGATAAGATTCACTGGACAATGACATAACTGACCTTAAATAACTGTGATTGCGATTGAATTTATGACGCTAACAAAGAGGAATTGTGTCTCATGCTGTCACCTTTAAATAGTGCAAGTCATCTTGTCCTACCTAAGTCATTCCACACTAACAGATTTAATTTTAAGTGTTAGAACAATTCTAGGAATAAAAAAAGAAAGAAAACAAGATCACTGCACCAAATCTGGGACTCTGAAGTCACTATTTCTCTCTCAATCTGACGAGTCATAAAGTGGATGTGATTTGTCACCAACCACCCATGCCAGAGAGCTGGGTGTGGGTGGAAGGGCGTCCTTTCCCTTGGAAACCAACCTGACCCGCCATAACGTCATAGTGGTCGTAGGCAGGGACGTGCAGCAAGCCGCGCTCCTCCGCTACCCTGGCACACGTTTCCTTCCTGCCACAGATAATGCACACCACGAAATATACAGGTCATGACAAGTCCAACAACATGCATTACAGTAACATGTCCCAACATTAACTTCTCAATTTGCAGAACTTTTGGTTGTTGGCACTTTTTTTTTTCTAGTAAGGTCACTTAAAGTTCATATCCTTATAAGCATTCAAGCTCCTGTTACCACTTGACATCTCATTGTCCTCCATCGCTGACATTTAGTATCCCCACTTGGCACATGTTTCAATGAATTCCAAATATACACACTTATTGACATTCCTCTCACATTTGTTTGTCCCATGTCTTTCAGACCTTTCGGTAGACATAATCCCTATTTCAACTCTCCCTCATCAATTATAAAGGTAATTTTTGATGTGTAAAGGGGTGTGGTACCTGTGCTATTAATGTGCTGTGATTTTTAATACTCAGTATTTGGCTGCCACCTTGTCGGTGAATTAGTGAACACACCCTTCTTGATGAATAAGCCAATTTGATGCAAATACAATTTGACATCAAATAGTTGATTCTGTAGTGCTGAATCATACTTTAACTAGGATCCTACAGGGAACAGGTACACACTGATGAATTGGTTGAGAAGTTTATATATATATATATATATATATATATATATATATATATATATATATATATATATATATATATACATATATATATGTATATATATATATATATATATATATATATATATATATATATATATATATATATATATGTATAATATATTGTTTTCATTGTTACTACACTTGATGGAAATAGTTGACTGTGATCAAAAGTGTTTGTATGTAATGAGTACCGTAAGCCTATCCATAATCTTGAGTTGCAGAAGAGAATTATAAATGCTGTATGTCTATTCTGACTCAGTTGTCTCCCCCCCCCCCCCTCCCCCCCCCCCCCTTCTCTCTTTCTCTCCCTCTCTCTCTCTCCCTTTTTTTTTCTCTGACACAAGAACGCTAAGGCTCATATCAAAAAGACTTAATTCGCTCTCCTTGCAAACTCTACAGCATCTTAATGCTCAGTTCCGGCTCCTTGTAACTCTCGAGCTGTGAAATCTTCCATGCTTTGATATTAATCAGGTGTCCATTGATACAGTGCACTTCCGTTAATGGGGATAAACATGGTTGTAACAAAACTTCATAACAACGAAGTAAAAATTCAGGTCTTAAAATTATCATATACATGCATCCTTACATGATTTCTTTGTTCAGCTATGATGAAATTTGTATTTATAACAAAAGAAAACTGCCAACCTCAAGGACTTCATTATAGTGGGAGTTGCCTGTATTCATGCATCGTCCAAACTCTCACTCTTTTTTTTTAAAAGAATAACTCTGAAAAAAAAAATAAAGTGAAGAACTTATCCACCACTTATCTGAACCCTACAAGCCTGCAAGAATACCCTTTCCTTCCAACTGGGAAGTATGTTCATCTTTTGCATCCCTCTCCTCCACCCTGTTGGGTGCAATGTGTGCTGACCTGGACTGCTGTGTGGCCTCACAGAAGACTACCTCAGCTCCATAGCCCCTGATAGCCTCCACCTTGACCGATGGTGTTCTTTGAGGAATGACCACAGAGCATGGCATGGCAGCAAGCTGGGCTGCACAGGCCAAGGCCTGACCATGATTTCCAGTGCTGTGGGTCACCTAGGTCAAGTTTCAATAGCGAGAAGTAATCTAATAAATGGACATACCCACTTTAAATGTAATTTATTGCAATATCATTAACCCGTTGAAGACGAGTCCCAAACGGGAAATGCGTGTTGTAGCAAAATCAGCCCGTCTTCAACGGGTTAACTTATTTACAAACTTTGCAGAGAACTATGTACATTAAGAATTAGCAAAACAGATACAAGAATTCAGATCTTGTGCAATGAATTATCTTGCAAACAAGATTTCAGTACTTTAGCACGTCCATACTTTGGTAATAAAGTTGCTATTCCATGTGAACCTTACTTGCATACACTGTCAACTGATGTTTCAACATATTATGATGATTGATAAGAAATAAATGCTATGTGATATATTGTGATGATTTCCTACTTAAGCATTGTACAATATTTTGTGATTTACAACTGACATATAGATCAAATGTTATAATTACTCACCACGCCTTGAGTCACATTGTCACTTTCTTTCAAGCACATAACCTGCAGGGAATGTAAGAAAAAAATATATATACGTATCTTTTTTTTGGGGGGGGGGGGGTGGGGGATGGTTTTTAACCATCATCACTCAGTCAAATATAATGTATGATGAAGGTATTCATTTGTTGCAAGAATCATTGTGACGGAGATTGGTACTGAAACAAATTATAGAATGGCTTACAGTGCCCGAGTACTCATTAAGGAAAGAAACTGCATGAATAGACCACATAATTGCAAAACCACATGTGTACATACATATGTTTAGATAGGTGCAATCATGTAATTAATAGTGTTAGGTGTATGCTTGTGTGTTTAGATGTTAGTGGGAGTGAAGGCGTACAAAAGGGATGGTGAGAATGAAGATGATGAAAATAATTAAACAAAAGATATGTCATCACTGTGAAGAGAAAAGGACAAAGTATCTTCCATGAGACACTGGACAAGTTTACAAAAGATTTCTTCAGGCTACTCATCTTATTTTATAAATACATGGCATTGTGAAAGAATCTACATGTTATATCCTATCAAATGTCAAAGAAACTATGTTATCATATCAAATGTAAAAATAATAAGTTATATCGTAATCAGACCTCAAAGAATCAACATGGTAAATTGGTATATCAGGATCCTATCAAATGTCGGACTGCAAGAAGACTAAATATGACACAATGTTTCCAGGTCGATGACGTTGATTCACTTCCTTCTGACACGGGTGGACTATTCTCTCTTCCTCTCTTGATTTAAAAAGTTCCAAATGGATTCAGGAAACTTATTTGATAACTAAGGACTATGAAAAATATTTGCTTTAAGGATATGATCTCTTCTTTTTGTTTTCACATTAATTTGACTACCAGTTAAGTGAGGACATATCATTTGAAATGGGAAATGGTGTATATAGGGGTATATGCCATACCTGCCATATTCATCTTCACAATATTTCCAAATCTGGACTTGAAAGAAAATAATTGAGAGTTGGTTTGCTTTTTTATGAATACTAGTCAACTTGGGAAATTTGCAAAATCAAAAATTTCATTAAATATATACATGGTTCGTGTATACATGTAGTATAAGTGTAATGGAACTCATTGATAAAGCCTAGCTGCCATCATGACAGCTGTAATATTACTATTTATAAGGAAATCTATTTCATGGAAGAAAAACAAATAACAAACAATAAAATTTGAACTAAGGCAGTATATACCTAGATAACCTCATCTAGCCTTCAGCATATTAACTCTGAATCAAAACAAAGAATTTTTATGCACTCTCATGTGGTAAGAGCATACAGCTCATTGCCATCCCCTGAAGAGAATTTGGCTGCCCTCAGTAGGGTACCAGTCTTCAAAACATCATTACCATTTAGGAATATGAGTGTGTGTTAGTGGTTATGTTTACAAATTTTCACATCATGTAGGCCTAGAGCCTGATTCTTTGAATCACAAGGCACAAAGTTCAACAATCAACAAATAAGATACAATTTGCACTCTAATGACAGCTCTGATTTAAAAATACAGGTTGTTATGCTTTCCGTACCTTCAGAAATATTTCATGAAAAAAGTTCAAGTCTATTCCCATTCACATGCACATTATATTCTTCTCTTGGTCCCTAGAAAAAGATGTCTGGTGTGCGCATGTACTGGACTCTGAGCAAAAACCATATGTTTACAGGACTTAATCTGAATAGATACTTTTGAATGCAATGGCTAGTTAACAGACATCAACAGCAATGTATCGTCTACAGGAATATATTCAATGAACTGCTGATTTGCAGAGGATGATTTGCATAACATCGGGACCACAGTTAATTGGAAATGATGGAGTTGATGGAAAAGTTCAAAGAAAGAAATACATTGTGATGTGACCCGAGTCTTTGTAATAATGGGTTTTGTTTTGGCTTGTTTTATTTCCTTTTTTTTTGGTGGCGGTACATTTTAAGAACTGGAACTGTACACAATCCTATGCAATATGTCAGAATGATGTTACATGCATCATGAAAATTGTTTTTCATAATTTTGCACATTACTGGGGGCATTGTGGCTATACTCCTCATGAACAAGCTTACTTTGCCAACACATTTTAGGTTTAGGATGTGATACAGACTAGAAGCAATACTCCATACTCTGCATTTACTATTCTACTCGACTAAACTAGATTTCCCAAATGAATGTATTGTAACAGTTTTTATACTACAGATTCGATAAACAGATGTTAGAACCCAGAACTAGTATTTAGATAGTACCGTTAGTGCACCAGTTTTCAACAGGACCCAGATTTCGACACCCATCAGATAATTTTTAAAAATGTTATACTCAATCCAAACGTCTGACTTCAGCAATCAACCAAGTTATTAATCACATTTCTAGTCTTATATAAACAGCGTTTGTCACTTGTCATCATAATCCGACGGTAGAATATTTAGGAGAAAAGCAACACAGTGTCAGCAGAAATGTTAATGTCAGCCATTTTTAGGGGTTCAAAACAATATGACGCATTTTGTATACATCGCCGTAAAATTAAATTCACCCGTGCCGGTTATCTTGCTTTAGTATCAGTTTGTTTGCCAAATCTTGATTTTTGATTTCATAATCGTCTTTAGTAATTTCATGGCTGAATTCGTAATAAATGAGCAAACTTATAGAAAGAGTTGGCTTTGAGAATGTGGCACCAAATTTCGACATTCCCATATCAAGACACGTTATAGAGGAAACAACAAGTTCTTGCGCCGGTATGATTGCTAGTTTGCGTCCACAATGCAGTGTACGCGTACTGTACGCGCCATGTGATTTCTGTGTGATGCGCGCTGTGATTGTGTCGAAAAATGATGCTGGGTGTCGAAATCTGATGCCAGCGACGGCGTGACGGAAATCGCTTAAAAATTGAACGCGAGTGCATTCAAATGGGAATTCGTTTAAGGCATATTATTATTGGCCTTTGTAGCTCAACTTCATATCGAAATTCCGAGGTAAAACGGTGCAGTATTGATGGTAAACAAGGAAATGTGCTAAAGTGTCGAAAACCGGTACCCTTACTGTACTAGACCAGTCTATATAGCTCTATCATTTAGATAGACTCTTTGTCTCTTTGAATTCAGACAGTGTTTGTTTCCAGTTTTTGACTCCCATCATTCATCTGGCTGGCACAGAGAAGGTTGGTTCAAACATACTCACAGCATTCAGCGCACCACGGATTTTGAAGGAACCAGTCTTCTGCATGTTTTCTGCCTTGAAATACACATGCCTGCCTGTGATCTTGTCCACAGTGCCACTGGTGAAGATAGGTGTTTTGTGAACGTGGGCCCCAATTCTCCTTGCAGCTCTGATTACATGTTCAAGTGACATCTCATTACAATTCATCATAAATTTCTAGCTGAGCACAAATAACTTCATCATTCATACCCACAACATGTCAAGGATAACACACTTTCGGAGTGACTGTTTTCTAAAAGAGAGTGTGTCACGTTACTAATCACTCTATCCGGCAAGAAATTCCTACTGAGTAAATTTATATCAAAAGCCCACTGCACAGCATAGGATAGTGCATGGACTGTGCATAGACATCTATCGTAGTACAGTATATACAGCGCCGTAGTCTGGCCCTTCGCGTACTGCATCATGCACCACATACCTTGATACATAGGCCTACACATTAGATCCGTGGAGCAGCAGACGCCGGTAGTGGCAGGAAGAACTTCCGCGGTCGTCTGGGCGGAGTTTGTTGTTATTGGTCCATTGGTGACCTGCGTATAGCCGATAACCAATCAAGCTGATCGAAGGCAAAATTCGTGTAGTGGCAAAGATCAACAAGAAGACCGCATAGCCCTTTGCTCTTCTGGTAGAAAACTACGAGAGCAGACACCGGGATGCTTCAGAGAAGAAAAAACGAATGGATTATACCCTTTGTTTCTTTCTTTTAAGGTGTCTTTTCATCTAAGTCTGTTATTTTGTGCTACCGATAAAACAGCTCGTCGCCAGCTTCTGAGCAAGCAGCAGGGAAGAGAAGTGTCGCGTTGCATAATGTATTCAGCATAACTGGTGGTATCTCGATATCTCCAGCGGAGCTTACGCCACGGAGCGGAGTGCAGCCCATTCGCCGGGGTACTACGCCGGTAGATGGCGGGGCTGTCACACGCACTGTTGTTCTCAGTGAGAATACTGCATCTACAGGCGCATTTTTAATTTGCAAGACGACGTGTCCCGTTATTTACCGCAAGATGATTTGATCAGGCGAGCCTTGGAATTAATGAAACTATCATTACATTGTCACATTTGTGCTCTGGAGTTTCTTGTGCAAACATGGAAGGATAATAAGAATTTGTCATCATGAATAATCAGCGTCCATCTTCACTGGCCGTTGGGGATCGGAAGAATCGTGTGGTCCGTGGAACAGCGGGCATGAAAAGAAGGAAAGGAGGTGTACCGCTCAGTAAAAAGGTGCGGACGTGAAATTGCGCTTGAGTGCATGATACTGGTCATTACTGCAGATATCTAGTCTAAAATAGTCGATAGAGCAGAGGGAAAGAAGGGTTGATAATCTCTCCAATGGAATAGGGGTGTTCTATGCTTCCCGTTAGGCGTTAGACAGAAAAATCTGTCTGTCCAAATGAGTCTTTTATCATTTTTTGACTTTATCGGCTCTCCTCCATATAGGAGGGGATCCGTGAAGCCAGACATGGGGGGGGGGGGGGAGGGGGGTATCTTTCTCTTCCACTTCCCTAGGTTTCTTCAGCTGACAAGCAAAAAGGTCTTCAGCTCATCTTTCTCTAGCCCGACCAGACGCCGTCAATACGCTGTGCGAATACGTACGTACAGTGACTGGGCTGTGTATAGTAATCTTTCTCATTCCACTTCCGCGAATTCCGGGTTGCTTTAGCTGACAAGAAAAAAAGAAGAAGAAGAAGGAAAAAAATTTCCGGGGTAAAAAAAGTGGGGGCCCAAAGTGGTGACACTTTATTTATTCCTTTGTATGGTGCAAAAAAATTGGGGGGGGGGGGAAGCCTCCCACCCCTGGTTCTTCTGCCGGCCATGATAATATGCTTAAATATGCATGCTAAGTGACTGGTGAACTGTGATTTCCCTTGCCTAGACTTTCCACTTTCTTTATTTTTTCATGCCTCCGGCGACACTTCGTGTTTTCGGGTTGTCCGTCCGTCTGTCCTTCCGTCCGTAATCAATTTTGTGGACAGCGTACAGTATCTATACATAAAACTGTTAGAGGTATCTTAATGAAACTTGGCATGTATATGTATTGATTGAGTGGGCGAACTTGTGCCTATCAACTTTTGGGCGCACATGCTCAAGGTCAAAGGTCAAAAGGTCACAGTCAAATGCTCAAAATTTCACTATTTCCCCTTCATATCTATGCAATGCCTGGAGGTATTTTCTTGAAACTTGGTGTATAGATTCTACATGAACTACCAAATAAAGATTCCCCAGAAAGAGCATTGGGTCATAAGGTCAAAGGTCAAGTGAAAATGTTAAAATTTCACTTTTTTTCTCCATATCTCACTAATATTTCAAGGCATCATCATGGAACTTATATTTTATGCATGTATTGACTGGCAGTGATCATGTAGGGAATTTAGGGGTCAAAGGTCATGGGTTAAAGGTCAAGGTCAACTCATCAAAATGTCATTATTTCTCTCTGATCTATGCAATGCCTGCAGGATTTTTTGTTGAAACTTAGTGTATGCATGTATTACTCAATACAGATTCCCTTGGAAGTTTCTTGCCCAAAGGTCAAAAGGTCAAAGGTCAAGTGAAAGTGCTAAATTTCACTTTTTCTTTAAACTTATAAAAGGGTCAAAATTTGGGTACAAATCCTCAAATCCCCAAATACCTGCACTCTTCGACAGTGTAGCCATTCATCCAAATAAACCTAGTTCAAGGAAAGTGAACACTCAATGCATTTGTGACAAACCTGTCATTTCAGTATTTTGCCAGTTATGTGAAACTGTCATCACACATTGTCAAGACATTGTGCTGTAGACCTATTCGGAGAACCATGCATTATGGCGGAGGCATACCAGTCGCCATAGCGACATTTCTAGTTAGTCTTTGATACACCGGACTACTTCAACTTATTATAAATACAAGCTTCATTTACAATTAGAGGGACAGGCCACATCCTTTGCTCTTGAGTCTTGGGTAACTCAACATTTAATTAAGGCAATATTAGATATTAGAAATAGAACTTGCTCACACTAACTTTCATATTTGCTATGATGCAACATGATACAAAATGAGCCCATTTATTTCATATCAGTGCCTGGAATTCTGTGCTTGCATTATTAGATCTAAAAAATATTTGTAGTTTTTGTAAAGCAAGCCGTCCATAATTTGATCATAATGCCGTTCAAAATTTGACCGCCAACTACACGTAATGTAATACCTAGATGCTTTTGTAATAACATAAGCATTTTATAGAGTGGTTGATATCAGTTCTAAATACCAAGCACTGCTTTTGCGTGTGGTCGAATATTGGCATGGGAGGTCGAACCTTGGTGCAGGTTTTTTACTGCATTGGAGTACCATCTTCAATATGAAGTGAAATTATCTTTTTTTTTTGCTTCATTTGTTAGAGTAATACCTACGTTACACTACATTTGAGTTACATATGTACAATACTATTCAGCCAGTGAATGCATTCCTCTTTTACACTGTATGCAGGTCTCTTCCATGTGTACTCAAGTCTTATATTTTACACAATTTGTATTTTATCAAACATAGGGCCCTACTTGTGTGGCCGTCTTCATAAATTGGCAGATAAATGAACTATTCTTGTCAGACGAGATATAGGTTGTACTGTCCATCTTCTCGAGTATTTTATTTGATCAACTGCTTAGTGTAGGACCTACATTTATATGCCAGCAATGGTACATTATCATGATAGATGTGATATCTTGTGGGGAAGAATAATTATATGGTTTATAAAACATCCATAATGATAAATCATGAATAAATCTGGAAAAAAAGAGAATACCGATGTGGTACTGTACATGTATGTAACTGAACATCAAGAATGTCAACTCATTCAAAGTCATTTACATTTACCTTTACCGAAGATACTGAAAGATTGCTATGTAGCAGCAGTCGAGCTTCCAGGTCTATCCTCTTCTGGTTAATCTCTATCATGTCACAAAGTATGTCAGAAAATGGCAAAAATGACATAGTGATGATATGGACATTGTTGAATGATCAAAATTCATAGAGGGGTTATATGGGTGTAGTGCATGTCTTATATTTTGGCAAATGACATGTCAGAACATGAATTTACAACAAACTAAAGTTTGTTTCCCTCATGGTTTTTAAACAGAGGTATTCTGTCGCCAGTAAGGTACAATTCTGTCTTTCTCACTGAACTGTGATTACATTGTTTGTCATTTGTGTCAGTATGGACAAGTATGCATATTTCATGTTTGATACTAGTGCAAAAAGGAGGTAAATTATTGCACACAAGAAATTTGAATTTAATAATGGATATACATGTCAGTTTGTGAATTGATGCACCATTATAAACAAATTAGTATTCATTGAACCACCCACCCCGCCCCCACACACACATACGTATGTACTCACTACTACACAAAAATGTAGAATGATCTTTACACAGGATGTGACTATAGTGAGTCATTCCTGTCTAGTTGTAGCTTGAGGATTTCTTAGCAAAAGCTCAGAAATTTGTGATTCATCTCGCCAAAGCAATGACAATCTGACTATTGATTTCTGTTCTTTTTTTATTCTCCCTTGTAAATAAAAGATAAATAGAAGTTAAGGATTGTTTTATGAATGTTTCCATGACAGGTCGCATTGGACAGAGTACTTGGTTTGACCGTCAAGGACAATTCTGCTTTGACATGTGATCCCAACACTGGCTATGTGGCATATCCTGCTGGGTAAGAAAGAATTTGTCATTTACATTTCTTGCAGAAAAACTATCCACTATCTCAAAAAGTTGAATCAAATCATTTCACTTTCAATCAAAAGAATGTTGCATTTTCTTGATATACATGTATCTACAGTCCAAAAATAGACCAACAAGCTCTCCACATTAACCACAAGTGATGTTTAGTAAACATTGCAAAAACTGTTTTAGAAAGCTATGCAACCACATTGCCCCTCAAAGTTCGTATGTTGACCTGGGAGTTTGGGGGTGTCCTTGAAAAGGAAATTTTACATTATGCATCAAACCAGAACAAGACTGGCAGACAGTATCATTTCATGTTACAAGTTGATTTGCCCCAAGTAGTTTACCCTTTACAGTAAGTACAACTGTATACTGTAACTAGTTTGTGTAGGCCCTACTGTATACGCCATAAATTTCCACGAATCGGGAATGCCGGACGATTTCGCGAATGGTTGAATTCGCGATCGTGGAGTCCTGTACTGAACGGAGAAATGTACACGCGTACGTCACATCCACATCGGGATCAGAGTCAATATCTTCGCGTGTCTTTGATTTCGCGAATGGCACCTGACTCGCAAAATTTGTGAAAATAAAAACCTCGCGAAATATTCGGCATACAGTATTCCTCTCATTGCTCATCATTGTCTCTCCAACAGTAACATATATTTGTATACAACTGTTGCAGCCATACGCACTTTGACTGTGTACTGAGCATATATAGAACAGAACCATGAGTATTCATCTTGTCAAAGAACTTGATTTCCTAGCAAAGTATGCCTTCTGCACCAAGGGGTGCAGAAGGCACTATGTTTTGAGGTATTGGTCTATCCCTCTCTCCTTTTCCACACCTGGCAAGTTTCCATGACTCTGCAAGAGGGTCCCTTAATATTATGTACCAACTATGTACCGTGTACATTTTGTACTTCATGTTCTAACAAAGTTAAAAGAATAAATTTAAAAAAAGAAAGAAAACAGTTATGACTCTAAGTGGGAAATTAATATTGTTTATTGATATGCATGTTACACAATTTATATTTGAGGATATTCCCAATAGCTCTGGTTTTGATTAAATGTGAATGTTTGTAGCTGTGCATTCCCCCATTACCTCATTATTGTGATTTGATACTCACTGTGGATTATGTTTATTCTTTACCCGTGCCAGTATGTTCCACCAAGGAGTGGTATACTCCTTGGTTCCACTATCAAAATTAGAATTTGGGCAACATCTTGTGCTGCCCAATGCCACTGAACTTTGGTGGAAAACATCAATTCCAGCCATGATTTATAACTTCATTTGTAGGAATTCATGTGGTGTGATTTATTGGTAGTAAGAAGGAAAGTAGGCCTAATTAATCTCATCCATGCTTAGTTACTTAAAGGTTAATCCTCAAGGTCAAAGGTAAAGGTCTATTAACTCTTTTTGTATTGAAATGTGATATTAAAGACCCTAACTTCTGAGGGAGAAAGGTGTTCATATAAGAGAACAAAGGCACCTAGACTATTATATACATCAGTTGAATTGCTTCCTTGATTTACACACTTGTAAGATATTTTTGAAAGAGTAATTATTGGTAAAGCATTGTTGTGAGATTCATTTCACATTCAAATGTACTGTTACATGTACATGCCATCTAACCACTGAAAAAGATACTGAAATGACTCTTTAAGAACTTTATTTAGAATTGAACTATTATTGATATTCATATTATTTTAATACTTAGTGTAATAAATTTTATAATTTTTGGCAGTATATTTCCATAAATGTTTAAATTTCATATTCATTTTTCAGCACCTGTTCTCAGAGAATATGCCATATTAAAATGAGAAATGAATACTTGAAACATTAGAGAAAGATAATACTGGATAACAGAATCTGTCACGTTTTGTTTGTTTGTTGTTTGACAATGTGATAGAAGTACAGTCATCAGCATATTCCCTGAGGTACTTTGGGACTGTGAGTGCAGGAGATTGCATTTCACACATACACAATGTCTACAAAGCACAACATCTCCCCATGATCCAAAATTGTCCTGACAGTCAATAAGAGTCACTCTGGAAAATCTGAGGACTTGTCATCACTGCACTGCAGAATCACTCCACTCCCTACAGTACATGTACCTTGGCAATCAACAACAGTGAACTCCTGTGCAATTTGGAATGTGTAATGCCAGTAAGTAGGCGGTATTACTTGCCTGCTAGAGTTATTACGTTGCAGTGACCCATGGAAAATGAAATCACAGCTAGGTCCACATCTGTAGCACCCATTCAGTAAACAGTACATATGAAGAGGACAAATATGTTCATCTAAATTTGGCCAGCCATGTTCACATTTTACTAGTATCAGCTTTTAGTTCAAATAGTATCATCTCAGTAATTTGATTTTATTTCTTAATGCATATATATAGTTCAATAACTGGCATTGTTTTATTATAGTGATAACAACATCATTTAAATGCATCTTCAATTTGAATAACTTCATGCTCAGGATATGCTTCTGTACCAAGGATGCGCTGCAAACTTGTTTTCTTCCTATGAAATTGTAAATCACTGCTTAGTCTTGCATTTTCATTCAATAATGTCATTTTATAATGAATTACTGTATACGCTGTTATTTTTGCGAGATGTTGTTTTCGCAAATTGATGCCGATGCTAACATTGTACCCTAGTGCATGGAGACATTTTCGCATGCTTTTAAATTTGCAATCCAGCTAGATGATTTGCAAAAATTTAACCCTTGTGAAAATAAAAGCTTATACAGTACTGTATAAGCTTTTATTTTCACAAGGGATAGATATTTGCGAATCATCTAGCTGGATTGCAAATTAAACTAATTCAGGTCTTACATTATCAGAAACCAATTGTAGCTTGCTGAGCCTACACCTCTACACTGACATGTATTAGTGCACAAACTGTGTTAAATGTGTTGAAGCATTTCAAATGGGTGTCCCCAGTCAGCAAGGGCCACAACTGTCACCAGGTTGACGATAATACTTGTTTCAATTTTAACTTTCCAACTCTACCAAAGAAACACACACACACACACACACACACACACACACACACACAATCCTGGTTACTGTGGAATGTGTATGAGGCCATTATTACGTTTGTTGTTAGGTTTCAAGGATTGTTGTATTTACATGACAGTGTCCTGGGTCTTTCCAAGGAGCTACTGATGTTTGTAGCTCTGTGGCCTTTCAATGTCTTTGTCACCTGTGCAGTCAAGAGTGTCATCTTGCAGCTCAATCTCTATTCATCAGTATGCATTGATTACCACTAGAGATGTATGCATGTAAACTACTGGTACTTTGTACAACAACTTCATTTAACCAAGTATTCAGTATGTCTGACTGTGGTCAAGCAGTGTGAGCAGCTCTGTAGCTTTCACAGATGGTCAATGCAAACACTCTGTCTTGCCATGCATTAGATTGTGATATTTTTCTATTTCATTCTGCTCTCACAGTAAAAAAAAAAAAATGCCTTCCATTTCTGTTATCGTTCGCCATGTGACCTACTTCTTCATGTATTTTCAGTAGTTATAAATACAGAGCATGTAGGTCTGACCTGTGTTCAGTGCTTCAATTTCATGTGTTTGAAGCAATACACGATATTTTGTTTTGCTCTGTTTTTCACGATTTTCAATGTCAGCCAATAGAACAGAGATAATTTGCACCATATCAAAGATTAGTATGAATATAAATTATGTGGTAATTTATCGTCCTCATTTTTTGATAGTGATTGATGATAGGCAATTTATATGCTCATAAGTATAATTGTACTTTCATAAGATGTTGGAATGCATGCTTTGTTTGTTCATTGGGTTGTTCGTTAGTAAACTTCCTGAAATGTTCCATGAGATGCTCATCCTGTGGTCCATGTGACACCAGTCACATTGTACATCAGTTCCTTACTCCAGTTAAGTTCCTCCCTCCTTTTTTTTCACCATACTTTATCTGTCTCCCTCTGTATAAATCTATGTTTTTGTTATTCTCTCTATAGATGCAATGTATAACACCAGTGGCGGATCCAGAGGGGGGCGCACCAGGCGCGTGCCCCCTCTTTATTTTTGGTTAAAACAAAAGAAATAAAAAGAAAAAATGGGGGAGCATGTGCCCCCTTTAATTTTGCAAAGGTGCCTCCCCTTTATGGAATTCCTGGATCTGCCCCTGTAACACTGCATCTCATTTCATTGATTGCTCATTTAGATAGGGCCTACCCAATGAACTTCTGAGCTGCCAAACAGCACTATCATTCACCCCAGGTTGCTTTCCCTCCCCTGTCCCCCTACCTCTTCCATATGGTGCAACAAGTCAGAATTTCATAGACGAGTGTACATATACATGTACTATATCCATTTCACAAGAGGTTGGAGAGCAGTCAGATTGTGAGCAGCTGGTGCATAATTCATCTGGTTCTACCCTGTCTTGGTCGTTTTGTTTGTGTACATACAGGAGGGCATGTAGGACACTTTCCTGTCATAAGTGAAGTGCGTAATCTTGGGGACATTTAGTTACTGCCTTCTGGGAAGGTTAAAGGTAGCATACATTGTACAATGACGAGCAAAATGTCTCATGCATAATTATATGTGTGTCCATGGGTGCATGTTTGTGGAGAAGGCAGGATTCTTTAAAGTTTATTGTTAAGTATTATACAGTAACTGAATGATATTACTGTCTGATGCAGGTGATTCAAAGTTATTTTTTCTTGTAAGATGACTTGAAGTATGTGTTGAGATTCACTTCAAACTACTGGACCCATATTTTCAGCATTAGGAATGTGAATGTTCTCTTGATTTCTTTAATTCCATAGAATGTTTGGAGCAATACCAATGTGTTGTAAATTTGATATTCTTTCATTAAGCCTGTAGCAAAAAAAGAGCCTCTTCTCTCTTTAAAATGATAATGTGTATGTTCATCATATGGAATCATGAATTGTACAATGTTTGGTAATTACGGTTGTAGCACGCATGATATTTGTTTTGCTTGTGTGACTTATAATACCATGAGCATTTAAAGAGACACTGGGAAGATACTCCCAAGTTTTCATCTGGAAACTGAGAGATGAAGTGACCTCAGATTTTATTGATAATGCTATTAATTAGATACCATTAGTACTATAGATGTCATCTTCAGACTGAGACTTTGGAAATTTAGAGAGCAGGGCAAAGAGAACTCGTAACTTTAATGTAGTGATTGGCCTTTCTGGGAATTTTCTTCCTGGTAGAATGGTCATGGATATCCTGATGGCTAAATTTTGGTCTTGTTTATGAACTCCTCAAGGCTCTGGTATTTCTGTGCACTCTGTCCTTCCTCTTGACCATTGCTGTCTTTCTCTTCCCTGCCTCTCCCTCTCCCTCTCTTCCCTCCTCCATCTTTCTCCCATTTCTCTCTCTCTCTATCTCTCTATTCTTTCCATCTCTCCCTTTATGTACCTCTCTCTCTCTCTCTTTGTATTTTTCACTCTCTCCTCATTTTCATTCTTGTATCACATTTTTTCTTTGTACCTGACATGTCTTGCTGTCACACTTGCTGTGTGTGTCTTTCTCTCTCTGTTCCCTTTCACCATATTATCATTAGTGATCTGGGATATATTATCCATCTTAACAAATTCATGTAGTGAACGATAGTTTTACATAATTAGCATCATCAGAATATAAGTATTATATTAAAGCCTCAATATCACAGTCATGCAGAAACAGAACCTTGTTCCCTCTGGATATTAATATGCACAGAAATTATTGCTGCTGATTGAATATTTCCTCTGTCCAGTTCTAATACATATTGGAGTAATGCATGCTTTCTTGACAATCCCACAGACTTTAGCATCAAATGAGGATAATGCAAATTGTGCAAACATTTTTTCAGCTGTGTGCTTTATTTGTTTCACATTTACACGTACTGTGTGAAACCATTGTCAGACTATTAACACAGTTGATGTGATAATAGTGTAAAGTACAACATCAATATTTTTGTGAGCATTTGGAAATCATTGTGGGCCTGACTCCCTGTGGTGCTGCATACGGTAATAATCAATTTCACATGCTGCACAATATGATGTTGAACTGTGTTTGTATGACGGTGCTTGTGTTTCTACATGGCATGGTGTAAACCACTCTTGAAGCTTGCTGTGCTATGACTGTAGAATGCTATACCATCGTAGGGTAGGCTTTTGGAGGAATTCCGAGGAGTTCCGTCATCAAACTGGGTATTGCACTTAAATCAGACCAAGCGACCCTCTCCGAAGTTCAGTTTCAGTAGGGATTTGTATGGCCATTAATTACATAGCATTTTTCATTCTGGCATCTTTTCTTTTAAATTGGTCTGTATAGAATGCAATCAAAGCTTGTCACTGACTTTCACATCAGTCTTCTTTCTTCTTTACTGACTTACCAATAAATGTACGTTCCTACTCTCACACCACAGTGTCAAGAGTGGTTGAGGTCAGTGAGTTTCTAATGGTGGCCACTTTGTTTTGATAGGCTATTTATCTCCACCACATTATAGCTTTGACTCTTAGCCTCTCTCTGTTCAAACAGTCAATATAGGAAGTAAGCAGGCAGTGTGTCACCAGGGGACCTGGTTTCATGATGAAACTGTAAATATAGACCTTGTGTCTTTAGGTAACAAGTTAACAACCAAAATAAGTTTTGATTCCCAGCATTTTCGCACTGCAGAACGCAGTATACAAATATGCTATACAATGACATTTATACACACCTCTATACTAAAAGCATGAATGAACATGTTTGCAATGCTACGGCTCCAATAAATTAATAGTTAAGAACTGAATATTGCCAAGATGAATTCTTTAGCATGATAGATACAAATCATTGAAAGTTTGACCCATTTCACACAAACGTGCAGGAAATTAAGACCTTTTTGATTCACTGGATCCAGTTCCATTCACAGTGGCTGAAAGGGGGAAAAGTATCTTAAAAGGCACATCACAGGATTACTGTGGACAATCTGATTATGGGGCAGGAAATAGAGCTCAGTGAATCAGTGTATCAAATATGCACCATTATTTGTTATAAATCACCAACTGTCTGTTACAATGTATTTAGATTTCCTAGCTAGTCACTCTACTCTTTGCTGCAGATCAAAGATCAACATGTTTCCATATCAACACCAACAGGTTAGATGACTTCTCCCTTTTATTTGGTGCCTGCAGCTGAAAAACAGCAAAATTTTCTTTTTCTTTTCTTGAGGGGGAGAGTTGTGTCAATTGTGTGTATCATTTTTATGGTTGGTTACTCAACCATTTTGCCGTGTAATGCTTATTTGTGATGTTTACCTTGAGAAGCGTGTGATGTTTACACAAGTCCTGACATGAACCCATATCTTGGGTAGATATCATAGATTCGTTTAGACATTCTCTGTTACAGTATTCTATTGTCTTCAGAATAGCTTGAAATAAACAGGCAAGGTAAACGGAAGAAAACTGGCTAGCCAATAGTCACAAATAATACATTATCAGTATGGGTGGGCCAGTATGTGAGAAGTGCATTGTGTTTATCAAACTTTGTGCCCTAGTTGATATCTAAGACTGATTGTGGATTTGACATTCCTGCTCTCCCACTGTTTCTTGTATCTAGACGTGTGCAATTCGCTATAATTTTTACTACATCTAGTCCCAAATTCACACTTGAGTGGTAAATCAAGCTGCTTTCATGTCTTGATATAGCACACTCCTGGCACCACAGAAAAACAAAATATAGGATATGTATTATCCATAGTACTAGTTATGTTACTGCGTGTAGTTTAGATTTGAGTCACAAGACTTGCCCTAAGATACAACTCAGATTCAGAATTCTGTCTCATGTACAGAAATGAATTGCAGTATATATGGCAGGAAGATATACTGTTCTCTGCTGTTCACCAGTGAAACTAAAGGCTTGTACAATGTAGCTTTGAGAGCCTTCACCTTGCCCCCTGCAGTGCAAGGTTGACCTGTGGAACCTTGAAATATCCTGGAATGGTCATTTAGAATTCCTCTTTCATTTGAATTCATGAATACAAGCTAGTAGTATCAAGACCAACTGCTTTTCTAAAGACCATGTAGTTTGTACAAGGGATCATAATGGAGATAAATGGAAAAGAACATGGGAGATGCAAGGTACATAGACATAAATACATCATTTTAGTTGTACTGCTCAAGAAAATAGTGCAGCTGTCCATCAATGTCTTTATGGATGGGAGATTTGTCTTCATTACTTGACCGCCACAAGGGAATAATCAGTCATGATAAGATGTAACCACTCTTCTGCAATGAGAAAGATGTAGAGCTAAGCAGGAGAGAGGGATGACCTTGTTTCCTCCAGCTTTACTGGCTAGCCTCTCATCATATGCCAAAGTTCAACCTCTTTGGAAAGCAAGACCCCGTTTACAGTGCGAGGCTCGGCCGAGCCCGGCCGAGCCCAGCCCCGCTTCAGTGTAAATGCGCAAAAGCCCAAATGCGAGGCCAAAATTAGCCTCGCATTTGGCCTCCAAAATTAGCCTCGCATTTGGCCTCGCTCTGGAGGTGGTCTCGGCCGCGGCCGAGCCGCGGCCGAGCCCGGCCTCTTCTTGGTGTAAACGCAAACTGGGCCAAATGCGCGGCCAATTTTAGTCTGGCTTCCAGATCCTCTGCCCGTACTATTTCGCTATTCACAATATTAACCCCCTCAACGTGGAAAACTAGTATAGTTTAAGGTGGTTAGTTGTCCTGAAAAGGATTTTTCCTTCAGCAAAGGCCTTTGCCTGAACGGCGACTTCGTCGCCACGGAATCCAGTTGGCGAAGGGTCTGAAAACCAGGCTATACCAAATTGCGTTTGTTTACAAGCAGAGCCCCTCTACGACAAAATATTGAAAGGTTTGAATTAAAAGCGCGGCCGAGCCCAGCAGTGTAAACGGACAAAATTGTGAGGCTCGGCCGTGCAATTGAGGCCGGGCTGTAAACGGGGTCTTAGTTTGAAGGCTGCATATCATCAAGTTTGTTGCTTAAGATAATGATGTTAGCAGGTAAAACTGAAAATGTATCACAATGACAGATGCTAAGATGAGGTATTGAAGTTCATCATTCAGTCATGAGCTGCTTTTATTTCTTTGAAGAAAAAGCAGTATTTCTCACAGCTGAAGATGATGGTATAAATCATGTGTCATGTATGCAAAGTTGCTGAATGTGTAACAGTGCCTTTCTGTACTGCCTGTATTATGCATTCCATTTAAATAGCTTTAATTTTATAGAAGATAAGTTTTCTGCATCATGTTTTAGATAAATCATTTCAAAAAACATTGTAGAATAGGAAAATGTAATTTTCTGATGTAATCAGTTTCATGAATTATAAATAATTATCTTAATTATTTTGTGTGTATTTTCTTTGTCACAGACAATTACATGCAAACAAAAGTTACATAAATTCCTTAAGTGGCAGAAGTTTAATCAGTTGGTCAAGGTATAATTCACTGGTGAATTATAGGAATGATTGTGACCATCATCTTCTGTTTGATTAAGGTATGAAATGATTGTAGTTCATTAATCAATATGCTTCCTATGACCTGGACTGTATTAAAGTAAAGCTCTGCTACCTTCTCAGATGGCTTTACTTGAAGGCATCAAATAGTAATCCTTGAAACTTCAATGCAATCTGGCTTAATGACTTTCATCAACTGGTCATTAGGCAGTAGCCAGAGGGAGGCGTAGTGTGTGGGGCTAGCCAAGAGTATGGGGGTTAGCGCTCCATAGGAAGGAGATGCTGTATAGCCACACATGGGGAGTATGTGTCCAAAGGCATATCATCAATTATGATTTATGTCAGTTTATGACTAACTTACTGAGCCATCATTTGATGTCACATAAACTACATGTTCTGTGCTAGAGCAATGTAATCACCTGCCAGTATTGTAGATAGTGACCTTTGTTTTATAAGGACCTCCAAATCCTCAATGACATGACTTCACAGTAATCAATGTGGTACAATAGCTTTTTTGTTGCGTGTCAACATATGACAATACATCACTTTGTTTTTCAAGGTTTACTATTGACAAGATACCTGCTTCAATGCCCCCCTTTCCTTTGTATGAAATGCAAGTGGATGAGTTTCAGAAGATGAGGAGAAAATTATACAAGTCACATCAAATTGCAGTAATAACCTCATGATACATTGCATGTATTTTTGATACTCATCCCTTGTGTACACATAATCATTAAATTGTATTCAAGTGTGCAGAGGCCCATTGAAAGCACTGGAATCCTTATGTGTCCATGCCTACTCTCTTTCCAATGTACATGTTATTGCGATTATCCATAGAAAGGGATCATGCATAGAAAATATCAATAGATAAGAAGTCAGAGAGGAGCCAGCCAGATCAAACAGACAAGAAGAGATGATGTTTTGATTTGATATTTCAATTTTAATGTCCCATACCAGGTCACTACTCGTATATTAAATTTGGGAACATATTTTTGGCAACATAATAATGTTCCCCATGCACAATAGAGCCAGGTCGCAGGAGTTTGTCTTCACGGTAATCCTATACAGCATTGCTATAGTATGATATTTCTTTATCAAAAATGCAGTCCAATGATTAAGAACCAGAAGATGCAGGTGAAAGTTAAAGCTAATTCATATCTTGATGATTATTGCAGGAAAATTCATTATATTGAAAAGTCTGCAGGTCAAAAATGTTTGTCCAAATCTAGCACAAAAGTTTTCACCATGGTTGCATGCATGCATAAACAGTCCTTTCCGATCTTGCATTATAAGAATGCTACAATAATGCATGGTACCCTGGTGAATCAAATCAAGCAGGTTCTACAGAGTATGCAGCATGTCTCTTATAGAACTGCTTATACATTGTAGGATGGCTACTCCTCAGCTCAGTTGTAAGGGTTCTATACTTTTGATAACGTCCAGAGGGCCGCTGTGCACTGGCACAGTATACTGCAGCTGGTCTAGTTTCTTGCATTCTGATGCCATGGCTCTGTAACATTATATATCTCACTGAATAATGTATTGTGCACACAGGAGGGACATCTACATGGCAGGAGAAAAGTGTATTGGTATATAGGCTACATGTTTAGTTGTGATTGTCTTTCTCCAGATTTCTTCACTCTGTGTGTGTGTGTGTTTTTTTTTTGTGTGTTTTTTTTTGGGGGGGGTTTGGGTTGTTTTTTGTTTTTTGTTTTTTTTTTGGGGGGGGAAGGGATGGTAGGTTCTTGCTGCTATTTCATTTGTGCCACTGTTCATTCCCGTGAACTGATACAAAAAATTAGACATACTAAAAGTTACCAATTCACCCTGATTGTGTGGGAGGCTTCCTGAAAATGACTTGTATCATCCTAACAGAAGAACTCAGCCTTCCTGATGGCTCTTTGGAATTTTCCTGGGTTTAATGTGTTAATACCAGCAGCTAGCATTTGTAGTTTTATTGTTGCTATTTTGCATACAGGTCAGTAAAGTTTGAATTGTCATAGTTTGCATGCATAAACTTTTTATTCTTGTTTTTTGTTGTGTGAATTAAGTTCAGCTTATGACAGGAGAGAGACAGAAGAAAGAGAAGAAGAAAGGAGAGAGCGCTTTGGGTGGAGGGGGGAGTCAAACAATGGCACTCAAAGAGAAAAGGATAAAAGATTGAGAATGTAGGGAGACTCAGAGAATTAGAAGGTCTGTAGATTGTAATAAATGTGATAATGTTTTGCTACATTTAGCAGATGTATTAAAATGAGTAGCTAACAGGGCTCTCTGCAGTCACATGCTGGTCACATGACTCTCTGTCAAGAAACACTGTACAGTACTACATGGAGCTGTGTAAAATTATTCACTCTTTACACGGCTAACTTTAACTTTGATGTATTCATATGATATTGTGTTTTTCATATGATACCGTGAGGGTTTTTTTCACATAGCAGTACCATTTGTCAAGAGCACATTCCAACGTGCAGCCCTTCCCCTCTCCATCCCCATCAAATTAGCTTCATATGTCAATATTCATTAAATGAGGCCTTTCTTTTCTTTTCCATTGACAGGTGTGCTATAGTGGTTTTCAACCCCAGGAAGAACAAGCAGTTTCACATCCTGAACCACTCAAAGTAAGTGCACATTTCACATACTGTGATTTTTCACTTAGCTAATGGAGCTAAAACTCTCAAAGGTTGGGGGATTTTTGTCCCCGCCGAACGAGTTCGAGCAGGGGACTATGAAACGGGCTCCGTACGTGTGTGTGTCCGTGCGTCCGTCCGTCCGTCTGTCTGTCCGTCCGTCCGTCCGTGTGTGCGTCCGTGTGTGATCAAAATGTTCAATTTGCTACTTCTCTGTCATTTATGACCCAATTTTGATTCTGTTTGCTTTATATGATAACACTACATGGGAGCTTTAAAACCTCTACACAGAATTTCAGTTGTGACCTTTGACCTTGACCTTTGACCTATATTGTACATTTTGCTACAAAATGCTACTCCTTCGCCATTTCTAACCCGATTTCGATTCCGTTTGCTTTATGTGATGGCACTAGGTGAGGGCTTCAAAACTTCTACACAGAAGTTTGACCTTTGACTTCTTTGACCTTTGACCTTGATTTTTGACCTATATTGTACATTTTGCTACAAAATGCTACTCCTTCGCCATTTCTAACCTGATTTCGATTCCGTTTGCTTTATATGATGGCACTAGTTGAGGGCTTCAAAACTTCTACACAGAATTTTGACCTTTGACTTCTTTGACCTTTGACCTTGATTTTTGACCTATATTTTGCATTTTGCTACAAAATGCTACTCCTTCGCCATTTCTAACCCGATTTTGATTCCGTTTGCTTTATGTGATAGCACTAGGTGAGGGCTTCAAAACTTCTACACAGAATTTTGACCTTTGTCTTCTTTGACCTTTGACCTTGATTTTTGACCTATATTGTACATTGGCTACAAAATGCTACTCCTTCGCCATTTCTAACCCAATTTCGATTCCATTTGCTTTATGTGATGGCACTAGGTGAGGGCTTCAAAACTTCTACACAGAATTTTGACCTTTGACTTCTTTGACCTTTGACCTTGATTTTTTACCTGTATTGCACATTTTGTTACAAAATGCTACTTCCGGCGGGGACATATATTACGCACCGCGTAATTTCTACTTTTCCTTGTTTTCATGAGAGAAAGTGCCAGCAAGATGCTGTCCAGCAGATCCATGAAAATCTGAGCAAAGTTTGATAAGCCTTGAAAGAAAGTTATGACCATGTGAATATTCAGTGTGTGTCGTATGGCATCATTAAGTAGCAATCTTGATCATGACGAATATAACCTTGATATCTCTTACACAGTACTCATTATTATTTAATAGTTCTATGTTACATGAAATATGAGTTTCATAATTTCTGGCATAGAGACACTTGTACTCAAGGTGCATCAAGAACATAGTTATCTTTCACATCCTCTGAGACAGAGAAAGTTAATATCTCATGCACACAAATTCAAATAAAAATACTATGTTTAATCTTTCATATGTAATAAAACAATGAGGAGTATTTTGTTAATACTCCAGTATGTGACAAATACACAACTGTTGTGCAATGCCCAATAGACTCCATGCCAGAATGTACTGAGATTCTGTGGTCATGACTCAGGTGGTGATTTCATTTATTTATTTATTCTTTTTTTTTTTGGGGGGGGGGAGAATCTGCTCAAATTTTCTTCATCATTTACTCAAATTTATTGATTTAATTTATAGCAGCTTTTCCATAAATTCCCTTACAGTAATCGCTTTTCATGTCATTGAGCCAAAACTTTCTTTTACATGCATTCATCCTTTAATGTGATGTCTTAAAGTCACCTGAGATGAACTGAGTACATCATCTCATGAATATTACATTTACACATTGTGGTCATGGGTTTGCATTATGGTATTCCTTTTAATGAAACATTGCTGTGGATTGAAATGATCTGTTTTTATGTGTGCATATTTCTGGGCCCCACATTAGTTTTCCGACAAAAGAGTGGCAAAGCTAAGGTATTCTTTGTCCATTAGCAGCCCATATTTTCATACAAGGATGAGGAGAGAAAAGAAAAGTGGTTTAGACATTCTTGATTAAACTGACTTTTTTAATCTTGACCGTCGCATTTCACCACATAGCACTGTAATGGCATCTGATTGTGGTAATCGAGCATGGCCCTAGCCACCACGATGTTATCTGTGAATGTGCAGTGACCATGAGTTAGCTGCAAAACACCTCAGAAGTAGATGCAGACAGACCATTTTATCTTTAAATATTAATGAAAAAAAGAAATCATATTATCTCAAGTATTTTGTTGATAAAGTAATGGACTTTTACATATATACCTATGAATAAGCAGTAAATCTGTGTAACTTTTCAGTAAAGTAAGAAATAAAGCTATTTTAAACAGCATTTCCTTGGCTATGTTCTTGAATCATTTTCAGTTATTGAATGTATCTGTTTTTGCCTTCAAATGTGGTGTAGTAAGGTTTCTAGTATAGATAGGCAAGGAAGGTTTTGTCAGACCAAACCATCAGTCCCTTAGCATACTGTAAAATGAGACATGTTCGCTTGCTTTTCATTTTTGCCAATTTTGCGAGTGCCAAAACTTGCAAAATTGAAATGCACATGAAAGTTCTGTCTACACTACATGCATTGAATGCCAGAGGAAATTCGTGAAAATTTCATGCCATGAAAATATCTTCTTTAAGACAGTATATTAAGCCAAAATATCAGGAGTCACTTGGATTGGTTCAAACAATCTGCACTGTAATGCTCAATTATCACATTACAGCACTGAGTATAACATATGATTTGAACACCACTTTTCACAATATCTACATGAAACCAAAACTAAGGCCATTGATACATGTGTAGTATGATTGATATCTTTTAGTTAATTGTTTCTGATATTCTGTGAAAACATAAAAACTGACTATGTGTATTGTCGAAGTTAAACTTTGAGGGAAGGCTGTTTCCCAATTATTTCACATGTTGACCTTTAGAAATGAAGGTCACCATCACTTTTATGCTACATTTGATATCTTTTTTTTTTCTAGAAATGCATTTAGCTTCTACCCACAAACTTATTTTTTTCAGAAACAAGGTTAGCCTGTAATTTGGGACATTTGCTGCCCAGTAAACACAAACTTTGCAACGTAAGCAACAAAATGACTGAAAGTCGACCAGCAAGCTTGTCCCCTGTCTTATGCTGCATGAGTTTGTTTCACCACAAGAATTGTCCAAGCAGACTAGAATTTGATACTTTCCCCTTTTTGGTTAGAACAGTCAACCATTATTATAATAGATATACTGCATCCGAGCATTGAGAATTTAGGGTTTCTGGGACGAACACTGAACTAAGGCTTTCTATCTCACAGCTCAGTCGGTAGAGCACCAGGCTAGCATCCGGAGTTCTCGGGTTCTAATCTCGATGGAATCCCATTTTCTTAGCTCATTTTTCCACTATTATACTACATAATGCAGAAAACTGATAACTTTTCTACAGAGCATTCGACCTAAGGGTACAATAATATGGACACTGTGTCAATTTCTTTTGAAAGACTTTCTCAAGCATCAGGTAACGTGGTCAACAGTACAGTCCATAGTCACATCTCCGTTATTTGTTTTTCTTTACAGCTGACATATTTTAGTTGGTTAATGTCTATTTGCTTTCATCTTCCAAATCGAGCTGTGTTAACACGTTCACAGTTGAATGACCTCAGGCATGCTAAATATTGTTCAGTTACCCTCGGCACAAACAGGGAAATAAAGAGGTCTTTACAATGAAGTAATGGGTGACAGAGTGACGGAGGTGGAGACACACAATAGCACCGTTCTAGGCATCCATCATTGTCGACTAAACTTCACCTCTGAAGAGGAATCGCCCACTTACATGTACCCCTGCCTCATTGCCTAGCAACCGCAATCAGAGGTTCCTGCGTAACAATTCCAACGATTTATCAGGCTGAATTCAATTGACTTATTTCTTGCATAAAAGGCAAGGCACCCCTTGCAGCCATTTCAGGAACCATTTCAGGAACCAGCTTTCCTCCACCCAGGGGCTCAAAGCCAAATTAGATCTAATGGTTGACTGTTCTAACCAAAAAGGTGAAAGTATCAAATTCTAGTCTGCTTGGACAATTCTTGTGGTGAAACAAACTCATGCAGCATAAGACAGGGGACAAGCTTGCTGATCGACTTTCAGTCATTTTGTTGCTTACGTTGCAAAGTTTGTGTTTACTGGGCAGCAAAAGAGTTGATGTGAACTTTTTATAAATGTGCAGAAAACATTTTCTATTTAATTGTTTTATTGATAGAATTATGTGGGAGAATTAAGCAGTGCAAATTTATGTATGAATTTGAAAAGAATTGTAATAAATCAGCATCAACTGATCTTAACACGTAACTTCAGAATCGTCATGATAACAGGTGCAGACTTACTCATGACACAAACGGGTTTTAACTGAAAAATTGTAGATCTTCAGCTCTTCCTCACTGACTGGTAGACTTAAGTCCTCAAAGTCAACAGCAGTCAATGCATAGCTAAGAGCTGTAATATTTACACAACATCCAGCTTTGTGAATGTTTAATGCAGTCATTGCTAAGTCAGTACATGTTTTCTAGTTGAAGTAATTCATACTGTACAAATCACGAGATGAATCTCTTTTTCATTGTAATCAAACGCTGTACATTAGTTGTTCATTACTGAGTGTCGATATCAAACAAAGAGTGAGTTTAGGAACAAAAATTGTTTCAGTATATATTGTGGCTTTCATTACTGTCATTAATTCTCTTTTGACACCATCTTCACATTTCCTATTGACATAAAAAGCACATATTAATTCATTCCTGTTACCACATTTTTAGAAAGCCAATTTTAACCCGTTGAAGACAAGTCCCAAGTATACTCGGGCAATTATGTGAAATGCGTGTTGTAGCAAAATCAAACTGTCCTCAATGAGTTAAAAATTCATGAAACCATTACTGCAAGGCTTCCTGGCTGTATTAGATTTGATGTTTGTTGACTGCAGATTGGATGACATTAGGAAGAAATCTCTCAGGAAATCCCTTGTGATATAAATGACGCTTATTCCCTCCTGCTATCAGACACCAGTGGATGCTTGTCTGGAGTCTGTTGTGTGTGGTATTGAAAAGCACTGCACAGACATTACAATTCATGCTTTTCAGCACATTGCCTTGTATTCTTCCCCCCACATTTTTGCTGTATAAACCTGAGTCTGTATTTATCTCTCTCTTTAGCCATCAATTTACAGCATATCAACTTCCCATTAATCTCTTCATCCATCTGTCTGATCATCTATCTTTTAGGTCTATCAATCACGCATCTGCCCATTGCTCTGTCTTTCTATTTATTTCTCCATCTGTCTCTAGTTGTATTTGTCTTCTTGTCGATATCTTTTTCCTCTTTGTGTGCTGGTACCTCTCTGTACACTTTATCTATCCTGTACAGGAACTGGTTGGAAATGTAGTGTAGTTTGAATGTACTCTGGAAATGTGAAAACCATTTTGTATGGTTGTATAATAATTAGATGACTGGACAAAAAAAAAAAAGAACTATATGTGTGTTCTTGCCATTCTTCAGTAATTATATGATTGACAAGTAGTTATTGAAAAAGGATGCAACATGGAGACAAATATGTGCATGTATGTTTATTTTTATAGTGTATACGTATGAATGTCATCAGTCAGGGACAGTTTTAAACCATAAAATACCACTCTCCAACCAATTTCATCAATTATCTCTGACAATCATGATTATCAGGTAGATACTGCCTCTCCTTTCTTACGTATGGAACCTGGTGACACAATAGAGAGAGAACTATTCTGCACTCAATCAATGTATATGCATTTCCAGAAGGCCTGCTCTTTTTTTTTTTTACAAATATTTATACGGCAAGTGCATTATTTTATCTAAATATCTGACATATTAAAAAAATTATATTTCAACAGACCAGTTCATCACACACATGATATTAATCAATAGTTGTTACATAAATGATAGATAAAAATTTCAGCTTGAAGAATACAACAATTGTAAGGGGGGCATTTTTTTTGTTACTGCTTTTGCCATGTAATTTTGATATGTACTTCTCTAATCCAAAATATACCGGGTACTGGGTAGTTTATGATTACCTGAAAGAGTGGAATATTGTAATGCATCTGAAATCATGGCAAAGTGTAGAATGTGTTATCAAGGTGGTGTTTGCTTTATTCACCCCTTTTTTATACTCTGTGCATCCTTGTCTTGTGCCCTCAGGAAAACACTGACTGCTCTCGCATTTTCTGGAGATGGGAGATACCTTGCATCAGGAGAGGTGAGTCAGAGAGAGGATGAGTGATGCAGAGAGAGGATGAGTGATGCGGGGAGAGGGAGTGATGCGGAGAGAGGGAGTGATGCGGAGTGAGGGAGTGATACAGGGAGAGGGAGTGTCTTCATTCTACAGCAGGTGGAATCATCAGGGGCAGTGTAGCATTGGTGGAGCGTAAAATTGACGATCATCTTTGATGTGGAACTATGCCGTCCCATGGGGGAAGGAAGCTCCCGCTATAAAGGATTATGATATGTACAAGTACACGAGGGACACTTTGATGTCTCCATGGTTTCAGTGTCTGGATGACACATCCTCTAAGGAGGTGATCATCAAATCTGTCACCAGTCATTTTGTATCCCAAAACTGCCGCGCGCACACACTTATGACTTGCTCTCAAAAATAGCTTGTTTATATCAAATAATGGCAATGTCAGCTCTGTAGCCAGTGATCATCCATAAAGTGATATTACTACTAGTCTTTGATAAATCAAATTGATTTATTTAATACTGTCAATCTCTAAGTGGAAGGTCTAATCGTGCTTCAGGCATGCAATGTACTAATAATAATGTACTAATAATGCTCTTTGAATGAAAATTTGTCAACATAATCAAAGATTAGATGAAACATGTAACCTTTGCAGTTCAGGTGTTGTCTCTGATATTATTTTTTGCTACTATGCTTTGAACAATTATTCATGTATTAATAGGAAGACAGGTGCCCCAAATTACTGATTTATCAGTCATTGCCCTAATATGAGAACCTACTTGAGGTAGCATCTGTCAAGCTTGATGACCTTATTTGGACATCCCAATTGTATCACACTTTGTGAGTCTAAGAATCTTCATTCTTCAAATCAGTCATACTGAATCACAACCATGTTTGTGGTTTAGTGTATGTTGAAGCTGAAGTCACTATCATAAGGAAGGCAGGAAATGTTTGTGTGAGCAGCCACACTGATAGGCAGGAAAATGTTGAGTTACTATCTGCTATAAGTCACAAATTCAGTGATATGTCGCAGGTATAAGTTGAATAATAAAACAAGAAAGAAAAGGTCATAACAGCTGTAGCCTGTGTTTCTTATTTGAAATTTGGTCAAAATATAATGCCACATTGTTCAATTTATGACTTTATTACAAGTCGGTTGTCATTAGATTTATAAATGTCACTATTATGCTCATACCGATATCAGTCATCCATTTCCATGTCATGAAATTGTTTCACATACCTTTAGCAATTAGATGTATGTCTCTGATGATGTGTGTCCACTGTCCCAAGATATAAAGGCTATTTTACTGATGTGATATTTTCCTCCACGGGTGCATTCACACAGACAGTAGTAGTCAGCAAAACTGAATTCTCAAAACAAATTATATATGATGATGTTATTCTGTCTTATCTGATCAGTGCTTTCAATTAGTCTGAGGGAAGACATTGTGTTACGACCAAAATCACTCTGAGAATGATCGCACAAAAGAAACAATCAACTAATGTTCAGGCGGTTTATTAACAGTGATATTGTGGGTACAGACTCGTAATCCGTTTTCACATCAGTACAATAATGATCAATAGAAACAATTATAAATCGGTAGTGGAATCACTTACACAGTACAGCCAAATTTGAAAGCAAGTAATCCTTTGACAGTGTCCAGATACGATGTTCGATGCACAGATGAATGATCCGCGATGCACCGATGAATGATACCTCAGACGTAAATCCAAAGGCGCAGGTTGTGATAATCCTCAGTATTAATCCGAGGTAAAAATCCAGGATATACGTCCACAGCGAAACATGTAGAATCCACAGGAAACGGGCAGAATCCAAATGTTATGACGACCACGTCCAGTGGATGCGTTGAATGATGATTCACTTTATACTGTCCAGCAAGGAATCCAGCCCGTCACAGCTTTGCCGTAATAATGTTCGTTGACACTAAAATATGGAGTCTCTGTCCAATGTAGGCAAATTAATTCTCTGCAGGCAAAATCTCTCCCAGGCCTTATCTCCACAAACACAGTTTGTATAGCAGGTCAGCAGGTAATACAGGACTGACTATAACAAGTCGCTTCAGAGCCAGAAGTGACGTAACTCTCAGAGCAGAGGTGTTGGGTACTCTGCCTACCTCAAAATTTCTCCAGCTTATATACTATCCATTCACCCCTTTCTAGTACATTCTGTAATTTTCTCCAACCTGGGGCTACATACCTGAACATACTAGCAAATCCAAATTCCAGGAATCCTGGATGACTCACTGCCTAATATGTGCATAACATCATTGCCAAAATTAACTACCAATCACATTGGGTTACAAGGGCAGTGCCTCACTCAGCCAGCACTTCCTAGAATTTTCTGGAATGGGTTAAATCATTCTAGATTGAGTTAGCTATAATGTATTTCCTGTCACATGCATACATGTACGGTAACTACATTGTATACCACATAGAAAATTCTCCACTGATCTAGTCAGCCTGTATGTACTATATCTATATCATATAGAATGTTCTCCATTAATCTGGTCACCCTGTGTGCATACACATTAAACAACCATGCATACAGCCTTGATACATGTACATAACTACTTGTGTGTACATTTGTGACAATTGTTTAAATTTTATTATGTAATATTCATCTGTAAAGCATAAAATTTGCCACCTGAAAGCTTGTATCTGATTTACTTTTGGAGTACAAGAGAATATTCATCATGCTTTGTGCGAGGAACATTAAGAAAAAAAATATTGTAAGGGTTATCATGTTTTTTTGTTTTTTTTTTCAATTGTTTCATCTTGCCTTTTGTTTTTGTTTGTTTGTTTGTTTGGATTTGCAAAGGTCTGTCACATAGATAGCCTTGTTAGCACATACTTGGTAGATTGCACATGGTATAAAATGATACAGAGAGAATTGTATCATTTTGCCAGGATGGGTTCCAGTATGTGATCACTTTGTTTATTGGGAGAGCCATTTGTTCAGGCAATAAAACCATTTTATGCCATTACTCATCCCATCACATGGGCGTGATTGTCAACACCCGAATATTGCATGGTATAGAAGGGGTCATAAGTCACACTCAATTTGCTAGAATAGCTTTCCCACTAAGATCAAGTCAGAGCCAATATCAAGGGGGAAGTGGAGGAGGAGAGCAGAGCTGTTGAACATAGTCAGATTCTGTCCCTCTTCAATCGCCTCTGAGGAATTCAATATCACTGTGTCCCAAACACCAGCCCCTTCTTACTTCCATTGCAGCCCTGCATAGCAAGGCAAACTGAGGCACTTACTTCCACCTACATGTTAGTGGCAAGATGCTATTTTAGTCACCTGTTATTTGCCTTAGGTTGCTTCCTTGGAACAATCACAGGCTTTTCAAAGCTAGATGTGATAGTTTCAAGCCTGTTATGGCTAGGATGGTGACTCATCCGCCATCACTGGGTCCTAACAGGCATCGGGTATCCCCGGCACCCCAGCCGCCTCTACCGTCACATTTATAGCTGTGGCTAATAATGTTAATGAAATGAGTGCAGGCGTTGGAGATGCATTTTGGGTTGTGCCTGTGAGAGTTTTTTTGTGGGAACTCAGTGAAGTGCATTTATACTCACAAGGTCACTTTCATAATAATCTGATGAAAAATTTATGACAAATTGATTATTTCGGTCATCTAATTAGGAGCTTGCAATTCTTGTGTGTGTGTGGGTGTGTGTGTGTGTGTATAAAAATGGTGGTAGTAAAATAGATTACTTATCAAACGATTCAAAGGTAGTTGTATCGCCGAAGCACTTTTTCATTGATTGGCCAGACAAGTCCATGAATGAAATCAACCAGTGGTACAGTGGTAGGAACTACACTTGAATATTGTACACAAAGGCACAGAACTCTTGTGATAATTGGATTGAACCATATCATAGCAGTCATGAATCAGAGTTAGTGACAAAGAAATTAATATGTCTACTCAGTGAGTCAATTAGCCTCTGAAATTGAGATGCAGAGTGTCGGCAGTCACTTACAGTGTACAATAAATATTCATATACCAAATGACTGCATGGAGGCTGTTAGGTAGTAGATAATGATTTAGGTGTGATATAATGGATGTATACAGTAAATTGTAAATGTCTTCTTTATATTTCTGGACCCTGTTTCATGAAGCACTCTGTATAAAATTGTAACCTTCAGTAATTGGGTTAATATAATGACAGCTTGGCAACAACCAATAACCGTTGTAGTTGTTATGATCACTTAAATAATGGCCTCAATTGATGTCCAATGACAACAACTTTGTTTGAAATGTTCAATTTTATAACTCTTTTTGTAATATTTGACCTAGATGGGATGACATGTGAAATATGGATTGTTGTATGACAGATTGCAGTCTAATCCATGCATTTATGACATACTGTTTCTTGAATGGTAGTGATACCATACCAGTATGACGTTGGGGTTCTATGTTAAGCACCCTTACTTCTACATGAGTGCAATAACTGTGCAATGATATCTGAACGAAATCAACACAGAAGATCAGCAAAAGTTTGAATGAAACAAATGTTAAGTTACACCTTTGGCATTTTAAGAAGTCTGCAACATCATAACTGACATCAGTCATTTTGCATACAAACATCACTTGTGGAAATGATAATTGTATCCAAAAAAGAAACAGAATTATTGATATTTATGTTTGTGGTATTTTTTTTTTTTTCTGATTGTGTAGTTCATGGTGTATCTATGTTTTGGATGGATTCATGCAAAGTAGATCTCTGCACGGGATGTAATCTCATAAAGATGTAGAGAAGTAGTGCTAAATCTGTAATTCATGCCAGTGTTAGTGGTATGGGAATTCTGAACTGTGCATTCTGTGTTTTTACTCGAAATGATTTTGTTTGTATTCCTCCAGTGTGGTCACAACCCAGCTGTCAGGATATGGGATGTTCAGGAAAGGACCCAGGTGACTGAACTAGTGGGTCACAAATTTGGCATCGCATGTGTGGTAAGTAAAGGTTTTGACTCATTGTGGCTGCAGTGTAGGAAAAAAGTGTGGCTGAATCTATTGATGAGATGCAGGCTCATTGTAAGGTATAAGCTGGCTACATTGTACACATCATATCACTGCATTATAACGTCATATAGTGATTGTGCTATCAGAGGTTCTTTGTGTATTGTTTGACGGATATTGGTAGAAGACATTTAAATTGAATTGACAGATCATTGTGTATTTTCCTTTCTATGTTAAAATGCACTGAGATATCTATGAATTGTATGCAGTATATGATGATGTGCATATCTTTCTGCTTCTGAATGTTGTAAGTCATAAAAATAGTCCAAAGGGATTGTGATTTACCCACTGAAGACTGGTCCTGAGTATACTTGGGCAAGTGTCCATAGGAAATGTGTGTTATAGCAAAATCAGCCTGTCCTCAACAGATAAAAAGATTTGTAAACAGTGATGGCTATAGCATTGCTCTACTTTTATACATATGAGAGAAAGTGTAGCAGTAATAAACCCATCACTCATACAAAGAAAGAAGAGAAGGAAGGAAACATTGGAGGTTAGTTTGAATAGCATTGAGGACATGGCATTTGGTTACTGTCACTTTTAACACCAAGTTTTGGTTTTCACCCAGTAAGTGCTTTGGTGCGCTAATGGTTTTGTTTTCAAACCACATGATATGCAAAGTATACAATGTATGCTAGTTATGTGCTTCAGTGTAGGTGTTATGAAATTTGTGAGAAGTTTCCATGAAATATGATCCTTTTTCTGAAATTGTAGGAATGTACAGTAATGGTCTCAAAATGATTGTATGATAAGTCTATAATCATGAATTAATGTTTGAATGAAGATATATGTATTTTAATCTAAGATAGAAACTTTCAAGAATCCCTTTAAAATTTTAGAATAGATGAAGTTGGTCATGTTTTCTACATACATGTGTATACATTATATGTTCTTTGGATGAGAGGAATATGTGATGTGAATCATGAATTCATGCCCCGCTGCAATGTAGCTAGCTCAAAAGACGGGAGCAGTGAAGACTACCTTCCTAAGAAGAGGCAGCACATAATTGAAATGACGCATCATTAGGGTAGATTAAAGAGGGGAGATGAAAGCGGATTACCCTCAAAATCTGCAGGCTTATCATCTAAAGACCCTGCTACACTAACAAGACTTTTGCTTTTAAGTCCTAAACCATGGATTTTCGAAATGGTTTGACCAGAGGTAACATACAAGAAAGGACCTTGCCTTTTTTTTCCCCTTTTTTTTTTCTTTTTTTTTTTTTGGGGGGGGGGGGGAGGGGGGAGGGGGGGGGAGTGATATTCTGTCACCTACTGTAAGTTGTATGTGTGTGCATGTGTGGGTATACCTATACTTGTGTGTGTGTGTTCAAGATGAATGAAGAATTCTGCTTGCACTAAAACTATGAATATTATGCTGCTGAAGACAGAATATTTGCATAGCCAAATCCCAAATTTAGCACATCCACATCATCACCTGGTGCCAAGGATGGTCTCCTTTCTAGGCTCTCTTTGTTTCTTATCAGATATCAATACATCTGAGCCTTATACTCTCACCTTATAATGATATAAAAGATATCTGTTTTGTGTTAATAGCATGACGTCGCCCTAGTTAAGTTATAATCGATACACATTCAAAAGAAAAGAGAATAACATCTTTTGGTATCATACCATTTTTAGATCTCCTTATATTCAAAAGTAGTGTAGAGCTGTAATACATGATCTAAAATGTTGATACCATTTCGGTTCTCCACTTTCATGTTTCTATATATAATTCACAATCAGTCAGTAGCATAAACACTGCTATAATAATATATTCAGGCTAGTTCCTATATCCATATTTTAGCAAATATATTTTTCATTGTTTTAGTTTCCATGCAATAATTCTCCATCTGATGTGCCTCCAGGCCTTTTCTCCAGATATGCGATATGTGGTGTCCATTGGAGAGCAGCATGACATGGTTGTCAATGTGTGGGACTGGAAGAAAAACACCAAGCACTCATCTGGAAAGGTTGCCTCCAAGGTAATTACAGCATCTTCATTTTCTTCCTCTTCTTCTGTTTGTTTTGCCTTCATCAGCCTTTGTGTCTTAGGGGACTGGTAGGTTCGATATAGTATGAAGGCAAAGGTCCAGTGATCCATGCCAAAGTTTGTCCAAGGCTACTATGAATTAATCACAAATAAAGCGGTGTAATGACTATTAATAAAATCTGGCTATGAACCATCACATGATTTAGAGACATAAAATCTGATAGAGATTTTGTGACTATGTTTTCATGTAAATGCAATAACCACAAATTTTGTCATGAGCTATGCAGTAAAAAGCAGTCAGTGTTGCTGCATGCATGTATCATGAATAAATCTCCTATTTTGACTAGTCTGGCATCTACAGTATATCCCCACATTTCACTTGATGCACAGATGTGACATGCCTTGCCTTACCTCCTGCAAATAGCCAAAATTTGAATCACAAATCATGTAGAAAATGCTCATATATTTTTTTTTCTAGTTGGTGTAACACTCAGCAACATCAGCTGTATACATTGCTTTTATCTTAAACAGAGTAGAGATATACTAGATTGTTGGATTTGTATCCAAACTGTGCCATGGGTGATGTATTCCTTTAAATATCTGTACATTCTCAGTATTCGGGGTAGCTGTAAATAGGTTGTTTTCTACACTTGTGGATGACAAGTGGTGCATATCAGGAAACCACTATCGGGAATTATTTGTGTTGTTGAATGCATTGCTGCAAGAATAATCAGTCTGTCACACACTGCCAGTCTGACCCCTTAAAAAGTGCTTCCAACTGGGCATGGCTGCAGGGTGATGGGCAAATAAAGGGAATGAAAATGTTTTCATGAAACACAAATGATTATCATAAAATGTTAGAGAATGTTAATTGAGTAAACCTGGCATTTACTGTGTTTTGAAATTATCAACCAAACCTTTCACAGCTTTTCATTCTTGTTATTGGGTTTGTTTGTTTGGGTTTTTTTCTTTGTGCTTCCTAAGTCGTGACAATCACAGATTGATTACATTAATTTCAAAATTAGCTGCTACCACAGCTAATTGCATTGTGTATTCATTTGATTGTATCAAGGCATTAAAATATATGTCATACATATTGTATGTATGCACATTGAACCATCAGTATATGATGCATCACACGTTACCCCGGGGTACCGTTGTACCTCAGGGTACCATGTTGTGTGGCGCTACCTCATGTCCACTCGAGGACAGCCGCAGAGAAATGCATGCACTGTGTGTGAGTGTACATAGTCATTCCAGGGAGGTGACCTCCCTGGTCATTCCCATGCCACTGCATGTTATACTATTTTTATTTGGTACCCCGGGATACCATTTATGTCATCATATGATCAAAAACCCTCCAAGTTTTTGTCAGATTCAGGAAATCTATGTCATGTGAATGTATCTGAGTAAGCTTGATAATATTTTGGATGTAACGTAGAAGTGAACAGTATCAAAGTATTTCTGTAATTAGCAAGTTTATGTAACCAACATGCAAAAGCTATTTGTCTGATTTCTACAGGCATGGTGTTAATGCCCTTTCCCCCTAGCTTCTCAGATCATCAGGCAGTCAGATTAAGCCGGGCTCATTAATTTATCATTTCAATCTCATTGGGATAAGAGTCCTATCACGTCAAGCTATTCAGGTATATTTGCCTTGAAGTAATTGTTGATTCAGCCTTGACCAAGGCTAGATAGCTGAATAGCATTTCTCTGTGCTACTGCAGTGCTCTAGCCAATCTGTAATTGGGTCACGATCCACCAAATACTTGGTCACCGACATGTAAACTGGAGGCCTTGAGCACTGACCAAGGCAGCTTCCCTTTTAACATGCTAGATATCTCTGACTTCACCTTGATGATTTCAATTATCTGTTAATTCTCAATATAACTTCTTCATATTGGAAAAATGACATTAATTGATGTCCGATGTGAGATCAACATTTCATTGGACTGATTTCAAGCATGCAGTTGATGGACAACTTCAGAATCTAGTTACTGTCAGAATCAAAATCTTTGTTTTTGTAGCCGTTGATCACAACTAGGATAAACATGGCTTCACCAAAACATAAAAAAAAAAAATGAAATTCTGTTTCACAACCATTTCTTCTGTCATTTTTATAGTTTGACAGCTTGGTTAAGGGTGTTACAGATGTACTTTCATGAAGATGTCATAATATTACAGTAAAATTACATGAGTCTAATACTGCTAAAAACTTCAGTGTGAGTGGGACCTGTGCCCTCATTCATTGAGCGGCTAGATAATTGCATGGTCCTTCGAGTGTGTTACAATGAATCTGCACCGTCACACACAACTGCATTTACTGAGAAGTTACCCAGACTGAGAAATGCCCTTATCAATAGCCAGGATTATCTTAATGGACAATACTCTTGATATAATACTGATCTAACCAACCATCTGAATTTTGTTTACCAGTTCTTGAGAAGTGATAGGCCAGCCATGGAATCAAGGAGAAATGAAATGCTTTGAATCTTTATGTATGTTACCAGTAATCAGATTATTGTCAAGGAATTCATTAACAGACAAACTGACTTGATTATAAGTTCTTGTAAGGCTACAAAACTTGAACAGAAATATTTAAGTGGTACAATTCATTTTTATGTGAAAAAAAAAATCATGCAATTTACTATGCCCTCATTTTGCATTTCAGAACTCTTTCACACTGGGGAGGAAAAGTCATGATTCTTTTTATTTTTTCTCTTATTTTGATTGGTATTTAAAGGTATAGTTAATGCACTTGAAGAATAGATAATGCCAACAAGAATGAACAACCCCAAATGAATGAAGCTGTAATGGAATATTGTGTACATCTTTTAATAGTGCATCACATCCAAGATTAGCCGTTTTCCATTGATGATACGTACAAATTATGCAGCAATCCTAAATGTGCTAGATGCTTCAGTTGCATGATTTCTTGATTCCTGAAGCATTCAATAACGAATAGACAAGAGTTCATTGAATACTCAATCATTCAGATGAATATACTACTTATTACACAATAATTTTACCACCACTGCTGAGGATGGCCTTTAAATGAGGCTGTCCTATTAAGATGCTCTGACTGAGATGAAGACTAATTACTTGAGTGACTTTCACCATGCCAGTCAAGTCTGTGATTACAGCTCCAGTCCTCTGGGGTCTGTGCCCAACTCTTGAAAGTCAATGTACTTCTTGCAGTCCTCTCCATAGATGCTTGGTAGAGCTCTGTCCTACCTAGCCAGGCAGGTCACTCAGTAAACCTCATAGTTGAGTATTTGCACAGGCCAGCTCCCAGAGGCACTGTGTCAAATAGAGACCAACACATGGAAAACTTCTGGCCCGATGTCTTGTCCAAGATTGCAAGCTATCACTCAAGGCTTAGGTAGATATGGACACAGGCTAATGGCATTCTGATATGAGAAATGTGACAGCTTTCAGCTGACCATATGTGATATGTGTACTGTATGTTTATGCATGCAGGATAGAATGATGCGTGTACAGCAAGTATAAACATACACACTCATCCTCATGCATTTTACACAAAGTAAGCCAATTTCATTCCTTCAGATACAAAATTTTAGAAAAGGATTACATAATGATACACTGTTTTTTTGTTCCCTGTATTATGTGCTACATGATGCACATTAAATGATAAATTAAAACTTTCAAAATATTTGAAGGTAAAATCATCAGCTGTAGAAATGAGCTCCTCGTGAATTGCTGTTGTTCTCAAACTACATTTTGTTTATTCATACTGTGTAGACTCAATGCTTGTACTATACTTTGTCAGCATATCATAGCCATGACCACCTCAATTATTATATTTTGGATGAATACCAAGATTTTTCACCGAAAACCCTCAGAGTACAAACTAACAAATCCATATCCTTGGTGAGAGGAGTGGTTTGTGTTTGTGTTTTTCTCTCAAACTTTTAAATCTTTGTCTCTTACACGGTCAAAGGGTAGCCGGTATTATGATATCCTGCATTCAGTGCCCTTGTCAGAAAAGTCAGTAAATTAGTGCTAGCGAGCTGATTCAAAGAAGCATGAAATCCGATTTTTGTCTTCCTTTTTTTTGGGGGGTCAATCTATTCACATCATTTACGGGGTCATGCACTGGTAGAAGGATAAATCAAATCACATTTACCTTTTAATACAATCAAGACCACAACAATAACAACTTTGGTATATTCTAGCTACATCGTTCAAAATATGGTAGGATACTCCAAATGAGATGAGTTTTGATTTCAGACAGTTTCTCAGCCTCCCAGGAATATGTAAGAGGAAGGTGTTGTACAAAAGAGAAGCTCACCTGATATTAAACATCAGTACTGGTGTTACCAAGGAGCTTCAAACTTGTTGGTGTTACACATTGCCAGTTGTCATTATATAAGCCTAGTTGCAGGCTTCAGGCCTTCCATGTAGTCATGGCTTCATAGTGAAAGAGAGAAGAGAAAAAAAAGATAAGCTGCCATTTGATGACTTTCCTCTCACTCACTGTGTCCCATGCAGGCAAAGTTTACATGTTCAGTCAGTGGTCCTGGATGATAACAAGGGGCCAGTGTACTTCGGTCAGATAGTAATTGTCCAAAAATAAAGATTGAGAATAGAACAGAGGTTTTATCAAAATTTTGATTATGCATGGTTAGAAGTGAATCTGAAGGTTTACGGTAGGTCATTGGTTCAAGCAGGGAGTCAGGAATTTACAATTGTTAAATTTTATGATTCACTTCCATTTGAACAACAAAAAAAAAAGATGACAAATGAACACTACAGCAGAATAAAACCTTGCCAAACTGCCATAGAATTGCTCATCTCAGAGTATGCCATTACAGCAAAGACTGGGTTGGCTCTTTAAAACACGCTGTTGAAGTTTTGGAGCCTTGCTTGGGAAAGAGACATCATAGCTGTCTGTTGGTTGGCAAACCCTTTTCTTATAAATGCCATCTAAAGGTCTTCAAGCCTTTCAGGGCTCTTTCATAGAGCAAGGCAGTACAACAGAAGCTTTGTAACGGAGATTAGAGCCATTAAACTACCTTGAACATTTTCTGTGGCATAATACTAGGTCTATTTTGACAGACCATGCACTGTTGAGCAGGACTACATGCTTGTCAACACACAGTTGCTTAGCATGTATAATGACAGTTGTAGCTTCAGCTGCCTTACAGTAGTGTGTCTTCATTATACCTCTAGTACTGGCAATAGTTTGTCAGCCAATCTTGAGTCCTGCAGAAGCAGGGGGGGGGGATTGGAAAACTCAGTATGGTAATGATATTGTTTAACAAAGTTTAGACAAGAAAGTCACCATTGAATACCAGTATTGCTTCATTAGCAGTTTTTCCAAGGCTTCCATGTGCATGGAACACAATGAATGTTTCTGGATGAGGAAGAAAAAAAATGCTGACAGAATGTGATGATTGTGAATTATTCTGACAGGCATCATACAGGAAGTGAATACTTCCTGCCTCCAATGTCTTTATGATGTTATCTTTCAACAGGCCACTTCCGTCCATAATATTTATGACTAAAAAAAAATGTTGTGAATTGTCAACTCCTATGCTAAAATCTATAATCTGATAGTTTTACTCTTATGCCACATTAATCATCATTTGTATAATTAGAGGTTGGTTTAAAAATGAATCCAAACAAATTTGTAAATTCTATTTGCACATGGATGCATGAATTAGCCAATCTACAAATGTTTTTGAATCAAAGGATATTTTTTTTTCTTCTGAGGACATAGCAAAAAATTCCCCATCCATCTGTACAGACATTTATAGCTAATGCATTTTAATGCTGGAAATTGCATACATTAGTTGTGAGATTGGGCAAGCCTCATACAAGCTCTGTGGTCATCACAGCAATCTTTGTTAAAAGAATATATGCAAGGATAGTCTTAGCAAGATCAGAAAAACAGGTTTATGTGTACAAAAGGAATTGGTCCTACATAAAAGCTTCTGGAAATGTCCTTATCTCAATTCAATTCAATTCATATGTTACATGACATTGCAATATACTAGCTGTATGCTGGATATTGTACATGCTCAGTCACTTGCTGAAGTGATCCTTTTTTTATGCTTGTAATTTAGTATATTTTTGTCTTTTTGCCTGAAATCAAATATCTTCTAGCTCATTTTAGATAAGTGTAAACACAATGTGCATCACGGGAAAGTACTAATTGCCCAGTTGTGGAAATAAATTACCCACCCACGAATTATGGTTTCAGCTACTGTAGCAAGTGGGCCCCATTGGTTTGTCGTGCCCTAGAGGAATGAAAATAATCACCATAATTACTGATGTTAATTGATTGATTTTTGCTAATTGCCAACTTTGGGTCAATTAGATACTATAAACTTCATGGATTAACGTTGCCCCTTTAAGACTGGTCTGTTTGAAATCACGGGAAAGGAAAGCCTGTTGGACATACCAGCCACTGGAGTATGCCAGGGTCCACATTTATGCCTGTCCATATTTAGATGCTGAATCTGTTTTAATAACCCTGGCTGTGTATGCTATGGAGTCAAAGAAAACTGAAGTACAAACTTGCATTTCTCATCACCCACGCCTAGTTTCATTTGGCCATGTGTGTGTCTAGACGAACCCTGAGACAGCTGGGGCTGTCCCATACCAGAAGCTCCAGCTGGACGTGATTAGGATACTGTGTATTATAATTGTCTTCCTCCCTAAACCTCAAGGTCTGATGCAAGGCTAATGGGCCATGACCAAGGCCAAATTAGTGGACAATCCATGTGAGGTGCTTACAATATTATCCACATATAAAATTCATACATCTAAAATTCATAGAGCACCTACTGCTCACAACAATAATAACAGTAAAAAAAAAAAAAAGCTGCGTCCAGCCTGCACATTGTGTATAATGAGCTTTCTGAGATACTCTGCTTTAAATATAATATGTGATTTAAAATTCTCCTCTTTGTGCTACACAGTTTATTGGTGCTCAGAGGTATTAAAAATTATTTCAGATGTAAGCCTTGAAGTCAAACTACCACGCAGTAATAATGCATGCCTTTTCCCGAAGCAGTGCATCAGACTGTGTAGACATACAAACCTGGGAATGGAAATCCTAGCCTTTGTAAATAGCAGGAGCAGCCATGATACCATCTAGGCACATGATATTTTTTATGTATCACACTGCTGGTAATTCCTTCTATTTGGAGGATCCTATCTCTTTATGCATAAAATTTGCTTTCCCCTGCCCCATTTGTCCATTTTCTTTCTTTTTCAATACATGCCTTTTTTTTACGTGTATGTAGGCCTATACTTTGAATATTAAAGAATAAAAACCAGATCTACAAATATTGGCATAAAGCTTTTTGTCCCCGCCGAACGAGTTCGAGCAGGGGACTATGAAACGGGCTCCGTACGTGTGTGCGTCCGTGTGTCCGTGTGTCCGTCCGTGCGTCCGTGTGTGATCAAAATGTTCAAAATGCTACTCCTTCGCCATTTCTAACCCGATTTTGATTCTGTTTGCTTTATATGATAGCACTACATGAGAGCTTTGAAACTTGTATACAGAATTTCAGTTGTGACCTTTGACCTTGACCTTTGACCTATATTGTACATTTTGCTTCAAAATGCTACTCCTTCGCCATTTCTAACCCGATTTTGATTCCGTTTGCTTTATATGATGGCACTAGGTGAGGGCTTCAAAACTTCTACGCAGAATTTTGACCTTTGACTTCTTTGACCTTTGACCTTGATTTTTGACCTATATTGTACATTTTGCTACAAAATGCTACTCCTTCGCCATTTCTAACCCGATTTCGATTCCGTTTGCTTTATGTGATGGCACTAGGTGAGGGCTTCAAAACTTCTACGCAGAATTTTGACCTTTGACTTCTTTGACCTTTGACCTTGATTTTTGACCCATATTGTACATTTTGCTACAAAATGCTACTCCTTCGCCATTTGTAACCCGATTTCAATTCCGTTTGCTTTAAGTGATGGCACTAGGTGAGGGCTTCAAAACTTCTACACAGAATTTTGACCTTTGACTTCTTTGACCTTTGACCTTGATTTTTGACCTGTATTGTACATTTTGCTACCAAATGCTACTCCTTCGCCATTTCTAACCCGATTTCGATTCTGTTTCCTTTATGTGATGGCACTAGGTGAGGGCTTCAAAACTTCTACACAGAATTTTGACCTTTGACTTCTTTGACCTTTGACCTTGATTTTTGTCCCCGCCGAACGAGTTCGAGCAGGGGACTATGAAACGGGCTCCGTACGTGTGTGTGTCTGTGTGTCCGTGTGTCCGTCCGTGCGTCCGTCCGTGCGTCCGTCCGTGCGTCCGTGTGTGATCAAAATGTTCAAAATGCTACTCCTTCGCCATTTCTAACCCGATTTTGATTCTGTTTGCTTTATGTGATAGCACTACATGAGAGCTTTGAAACTTCTATACAGAATTTCAGTTGTGACCTTTGACCTTGACCTTTGACCTATATTGTACATTTTGCTTCAAAATGCTACTCCTTCGCCATTTCTAACCCGATTTTGATTCCGTTTGCTTTATATGATGGCACTAGGTGAGGGCTTCAAAACTTCTACACAGAATTTTGACCTTTGACTTCTTTGACCTTTGACCTTGATTTTTGACCTATATTGTACATTGCCTACAAAATGCTACTCCTTCGCCATTTCTAACCCGATTTCGATTCCGTTTGCTTTATGTGATGGCACTAGGTGAGGGCTTCAAAACTTCTACACAGAATTTTGACCTTTGACTTCTTTGACCTTTGACCTTGATTTTTGACCTATATTGTACATTTTGCTACAAAATGCTACTCCTTCGCCATTTGTAACCCGATTTCAATTCCGTTTGCTTTAAGTGATGGCACTAGGTGAGGGCTTCAAAACTTCTACACAGAATTTTGACCTTTGACTTCTTTGACCTCTGACCTTGATTTTTGACCTGTATTGTACATATTACTACCAAATGCTACTCCTTCGCCATTTCTAACCCGATTTCGATTCCGTTTGCTTTATGTGATGGCACTAGGTGAGGGCTTCAAAACTTCTACACAGAATTATGACCTTTGACTTCTTTGACCTTTGACCTTGAGTTTTTACCTACATTGTACATTGGCTACAAAATGCTACTCCTTCCCCATTTCTAACCTGATTTCGATTCCGTTTGCCTTATGTGATGGCACTAGGTGAGGGCTTCAAAATTTTGACCTTTGACTTCTTTGACCTTTGACCTTGATCTTTTTACCTATATTGTACATTGTGCTACTAAATGCTACTTCCGGCGGGGACATATATTACGCACCGCGTAATTTCTACTTTTCCTTGTTACAAATTGTAGCCAATGGTCATTTTTGCGGCATGAATTTAACTTCTGTGACTTGTAGACCATGATAAAATGAGTATACTGCATGTACTAGTATTACAGAGATTTGTTGAGTACCGGTACACACTGCTGGTAAATTTAAAACACACGATAAAATTGAATGTGTACTACTAAATGCGAAGTTATAAAATAAAACCCAAAAAAGGATCTGCGCTACCTGTACATGTACTGGTATGTATGAGTACTTATATGGTATAGCAGCATTACACTGGCATTCAGTGCACTGTGTAGACAAAACCTTTCGCATACATTTCACTTTCGCAAATTTTGGCATCTCACGAAAGTTTTATGCACATGAAAATTTCTGGTTTCACAGTACATTGTAACTGATCCGATTATTATTTTCTCTTTGTTTGAGATGGGGAGAAGAAGCATATAATGTCGTCATACCCAACTACTAAAGAATTTTAGAACACAAAAGATATTCCAGTGCAGAGAATTAAGGAGCTGTGCAATGCATACATGTGCATAGAGGCATCCATAACTCCATTATTGCTAGGTTCAATTTTTATCCAACATTTTATTCCACCTGTGGGAGATTAAAGGGATCATAGTTTAGGTTGAGACCTAATTTCAGGTTTCTAACATTTTTTGGTGAGATAATGAAAAACCTCTTATGAAATACGAAAGAGCATGTAATTATATGAGGAATTCAATGTTTATTTGATGAAAATTGGATTTGAAATGGCTGAGATATTCAAAAAGGAGCGAATCTAATAAAGTGTGGGACCCACACTTTATTACGATCCCTTTGTTTTACTTTGTTTTTGGATGTCTCAGTCATTCCAAACCCGATTTTCATCAACTAAACTTTGAATTCCTCTTAAAATGGTATGCTCTGTACTCTATCATGAGTGTTTTCTTGGTATCTCGCAAAAAGTTAAAAGCCCAATTCTCATCTCCACCAATACTGTACCATCCCTTTAAATTGCATGAATTGAAACTTTATTTTATGGCAGCATTTAATAAGAAAAAAATGCACGAATTCAGGAATTAATTGTCAGAGAGATATTGAGAGTACTTTACTGATCGATGGTTTATTAGGGCTACATATGAGACAGTGAAATCAAACCTGATTAATTTCATGCACATTACAAAAATGAGCTCCAAATCCATTTTAGAGCAATGGACATAATTTGTATGATGTGTACCTCTCTTCTGTATGGGTATATTAATTTTAGCAGATCATTCAGTAACAGATAACAGTATAAAGTACCATGTTCGAAGGGAACATTGTGTACAGTGGGTATACATTGCATTGTCAAAGCCATCTTTCAGTGGCTTTTGATATTGATATAGGGCAGGGTAGCCATGTTGTTATTGTCTGTGAACATTTGATGTGATTAGCATTGTAATAACCATAAAGGTAGTTTTGTTCTTTGCTTGTAATTAAGACAAGAGGTGTCAAATTAAATGATGATACAATTATTCATATCAATTGCAGAGTTGTGTTTTGAGTTAACATTAAACAAGGAGTTGATGCTAGACTGCTCATGTAGGGATTATATTCTTATCAAGTACTTTGTAGAATCATGATCAGGAATCTTGTGATCTCCAAAAGATATTAAGGGTTACATCATACTAATACATGAGGTTGTCTTGCAAGAGTTTGATTCTGTGGAATTTATAAACAGGAAATGTCCTTGATCAGCAAGTTTTTGTCCTATCTTGAAATTATATTTTGTAAAACTAAACAAATGATACAAATGTTTGTTTTTGTGCATGTCAAGCTGTTTTGTTGCAACTGATTGACAAAGTGCCCTTCTTAGATATAAATAAACACCCGTTTTTCAGTATTTAAGTAGAAGCCATAATGAAAATTCATGGACATACATACTTGATTTGGGCATGGACCAATGACCTCTTGATTGTTAGGCAGATTTTGAGACGTCATATCCAAATGTCAATTAGTCAGTCAGTTACAATAAAGACAACTCGATGCAAGAATCATTCATTTGAATAACTTACGCTGTATGCTGTACCCTGTACCCGCTGCTATAAGGGATTAGATCCATCACTCGCTATTTGGGAGAAGGCAGTTTAGGAATGGATTATTACGACGCCTTTTTAGCAATCAGGAAGTAGTTGGTTCATTGCTCGTACTAAAATATTAAGTAATGAGTGTTTATTTACATTTATGAAGGGCAATTTGTCAATAAACAAATGATATCCATAAGCTGTGGCTCCTCAACAGCTACGCAAAAATATATTAAAGCTTTTGAAATTGCGTATATGATTTGTGTCATCTTTCAATCAACTAAACACACAAAAAGGAAGTGAAAAGTCAAACAGTGATACATGCAAGCTGTGATTACATCAAGTGACAATCTGTATTCCTTCCTGAATGACATTAAACGTGTATCCTCCTCATTGTTTCATGACTATGCAAAATGAGGTCAACTTGGGTTTTTTTTTTTCTCTCTTTTTACATTTAGTAGTAGTATGTTATTTCTTATATACATGTAGCATTATATCTAGTTAAAACAACTCAGAGCACTTGCTGCTCTCTCCAGAATGATGATATTAAACAAACTTAACTTGGGGGAAAAGAATTTAAAAAAAAAAAAATTATAAAAAGCATATTGTATGAAATACAAAAGGTACAGGTAAATAATAATACAATACAATATAATACAACACAAGACAAGACAAGACAAGACAAGACAATAACAATAACAATAATGAAGAAGAAATTACATCGAATTAAAAAAAAAATGAGTATGATTAGGTGATCTTTTGAATACAACCTTTTATTTTTCACAAACTGTTAGTATCATTTCTCGTGATGATGGTTATCGAAGATGAGGAAATACAGCGGGAGAAATACAGCAAAGATGGAAGAGGGAAGGATCAAGAGATCTGTGCCCAGACAAAGTTCCTATCTAAGGTCTCGTGAAGGGATGTTCTTGATAATGAGGTGTTGTCTTTCCCTTGAGATCAGAAAGTCCTCAGTAGGATAATGATCTCATTCTCAAGGGATGTAATTGTTGCTATGGTTACTCAGTCCTTTCCCCATCAAGACAACCAGTCAGTGTGGTTTCTAAAAATGGAATGGATTGAATAGATTGGGATGCTTTTGAAGCTGTTGGACAATCCATGACATTCGCATTTTTGTGGTATGACCCAATCTTATCAAGTCCATCAGCTGGCTCTTCTTATTGATATCAGGGATGTCATCTGAATTGTTGCAGTTGGTATTACATGTATGTATTCATTGCTCTTAAAACCTTGAGTATAAACATCCAAAGTTACAAAGTGGCTTGCTTCTCCTTTTTTCTTTCTGGTCTTCTGCTTTTGAAGAGCAATTTTGATTACTTTTAGGTATGGAATCTATCCCACATACAGTATATAGGACTCCTGCAGGAAGTATTGTACAGTGTATAAAGATAGAATTCAGTGGACTGTCACTTGCCAGTCTCTCTGGGGTCTGCAAGGAGAATAACTTTCCTGCTCTGATTATATACACTGTATGTCAGTTTCTCTCACAGCAGAATTTGTCATTTTTATCCATTCTATTTGGAAGCGTATATGTATTTGTGTGTTTTTATATCAAGTTTTCAATTGAAGTGGCCTGTTTCTACTGGTTATTTCAGTGTTCTCAAGCTTCCATGGTAGGAAAATGCTCTATGTGAGATTATCGTACACCATCAGTGGGTTTTACTGGGGAAAATGGAAGTGTTCAATTTTCTTTTCATTTTTCTTCTATTATCATGACATCTGTAGGCATCCTCTGGTCACCCTAAGCAGGGAGGTGGCTTCCCACCTCCCTGCCCGTAGATGCTGATTTCTTGCCTATCTTGGGTCATGAATGTGTTACTGGGAATTCACAAAATTATACATAAGCTGTGACTAGGAACTCTAAATAGGATAAGTTTGCCACTAAGTTATTACTTATGGCTACAAGTAATCTTTCTTTATTTACTGACTTTCAAATTCAAGTCTAGGTACATTGTACCATGATTCCATGCAAATAAAGGCTTTTCAATTTTAAATTATTCTTTGTTTGTTTGGTGGTGTGTTTTTTTAAGGGGGTTGTCTAGAAAATAACACATCTAATTATAATTAGTTGAATTTTGAATGAAGAAAGCATGTTTGTTTGTTGTTGGTTTTTTTGCAGCAATGCTGATAGACAAATGACTTGTGGACATGTCATATTTCTCTCCTTATACAAGTGTACAACAACTAGATCATTTAAAACAAAACAGCATAGTCAAAACCATTAGCTCATAACAAAATTTAGTGGTGTGCCCAAGTTCCCCGAGGGAAAACACTTTGTTTATGATCAATATCCCTCACTTAAAATATAACTCTTTGACCTACAAAGGAGGCGAGAGTTGTCCCTCCCAAGTTTCGAATCATGGGATCAATTTTGCTTGCAGATACAATCTTTGTCTCGTTGCCTGAGGCCTATGGCTCCCACAACCTCCTGTCTTTGGGACAACCTTATCTGTCTCTTGCAGCTTCCTTCTTCTTTTGGCCTTGAAATCTGTCAATAGAGGTATCTTCTTGGCAGGAGAAAACTGGATTTCATTACCAGAAATATCAAGTGAAATTTGCGTAGCATATATTCCACACATTTTACAAATCAATACAAGATAGTTTGGGATGTGTTTCATCATGAATGATGTGCATTCGTTTGCTATCCAAATGCATCTAACTGAATACATGTCGGTGCATGTATGTCTGTCAGTCTGTATGTCAGTCAGTCAGTCTTCCCTTCATCTGGCTCACAGATTGTGAGAACTTTTCTCAGTTTGCATATACCATGCTGTGTTGTCCAGTGTTCTGTAAAACTGAGTGACATGTGACTGCTGTAAGAGGCATGTACGATGAGGTCAAGGGTCACACTTGGCGAGCATGGACCTGGAGCTGTCTGAACAAGACTCAACTGGAAATACCTATTTCTCATTCCGGCACTGTGGTTTTCGATTGCCACATCAACCACTGGTGATGGTGTTTTACATTGGCTCTATAAAATGACATATCAGTATTTGATCAATCGAAGCAATTTACCAGGTCCATTGATTCCTACCCAGGGTTTCCACCTGTCATAAACACTCTGACTTTGCAAGTCATCAGACTACCTAAACTTTGTCAGTATTGGAATTTATTTTTTTTCTTTCATCTTTTTTTTTCCTACAGCCGATTCAGCATTCAGAATCAATATGAATGTGCCATTAGTTTTCTTGTTTTCTGTGAGGAATATTCTCAAAAAGTATATTTTCTTTCTCCTTTTCATCATCTTTTATGTGCACACAGATAACTGGACTTTCCTTCTCTGAAGATGGAAGCTCCTTTGTTGCTGTTGGCAACAGATGTGTCAAGTTCTGGTACCTTGCAGCAAAGAGCAAAGTAAGTTTTGTGTGGTAAAATATACGAATACCATGATTGGAATGTTAAAAGAGGAATATGTCTACCTTCTTTCTATGACTTTAAGCAGATGATTTCTTCTAAAAAGGGACAAAAAATGTTTAATGCATACAGAACTATGGCTGTATTTGTGGCTGAAGATAGATAGATAGATAGATAGATAGATAGATAGATAGATAGATAGATAGATAGTGCACATACTGTAAGTGCTGATGATATCATTTTGCTTAATTTCCCCTTTGTGTTCTTTTTACATAACTCTTAAATGACTGTCATTAAAAGCAATCAACTTCATACCATATCTACACAATGCTCCGCATGTGTACTTGTATCTCTTAGTCACAGTTTACCTCCTGATAACTTCTGTGTGGGTAAAACAAAAATTGATATAGATGTTTGTTCCTTTGTCTGTTCAGACGAGACAGATCCACGCCCTTAGCGGTAGATCGGGAATCCTGGGAGAGCAAAGGAACAACTTCTTCTGCAGCGTGGCACATGGACGAGGAGAGAACAGGGACAAGGTGTACGTCATCACCAAGTCTGGCTTCCTCTGTGAGATCAACAGCAAGAGACTCCTAGATAAATGGGTGGAAGTCAGGGTGAGTGTGTAGAGAAGAATATCAACAGTGTTTATTACTGAAGGAAAAAAAAAACGCAAACAAATATTATCAGAAAATTATTCAAATGCAGCGAAGAAGTACTATAATCCTTATGATGTGCAGGGGATGCATCAATTTATGATTTGTCTTTTCCAAACACATGTGCTGTTAAATATATGATTACACAACATTTGCTCCTGCGACAGTTGCTCAAGTCTTATTTTCTCCAAGGACTTCAGGTTAGAGTTGGGATTGTGATAGGGTATTAGATTTAGTTTGATGTGAGGATTAGGATTAGGGTTAGGGTTATGTTTGTGGATAGAATTTATGTTTGGCTTAGCATGCAGATATTTTGTGGGAGCAATTGTCGCAGGAGCAAATGACATGGAACTGAAATATACAGTCGGCTTAATGGCATAATTTACCATTTGCAGATGAAACAAAAACCCAGCATTAGTACTTTAAAATAGTTCTAAAATGTGAGTTAGGGATAGAAACAACCACTGCAAAAATTTGAATCCGTATAATCGATGTTAAGTGTTGTTAAATACACAAAATGTGAACAATAGTTATAATAGAAATGTTTCCAGACTAAACTGTCTGCAGTTACGGTTTACTGAGAAAAACACTGATATCTCCTTATATTTTAGGAATAATGGCGAAAATTTTATATGGTAGGATGTTTTGTGATACAACTGACCTACACATATGCATGAAATGTGATATTTGGAACATTTTGAAAACACTGCTCCCAAAGGTGAACTGGACCTTTAAACAAGTCTGCCATGCTGATAACAAGTCTGCAATAGTCGTCAATCATGCCTACTATCATTAGAAAGCGGGCTGATATTACTTTCAAACCCTGATCCAGAACATTTTTAAAAAGAAGACCAATATTAAGCATGTATGGCATGATTATTGTACAACTATTTTTTGTTTTCTCTGTAAATGAAAAAAGTTTTTGTTTTCGCTTTCAGACGACTGGTGCACATGGCGTAGTGGCCACTGAGGAGTATGTCTTTGTTGCCTGTGACTCTGGAGTCATCCGTCTATTCAATGCCTCCACGCTACACTTCATCGCTACTCTACCCAGGCCTCACTATCTGGGGGTCAACGTTAGTGCTGGCATTGATGCAAGGTACAATCAGCTTATCAGCCACCCCAGATACAGTGAATTATGATTGAGCTCAAAAAACAGGTTGTTATTCCAAAGTTTGCCAAGTCATAATTTTCATATGGCAGTGCACACAAATGCTAAGTTGATCCTGTATGTTTCTCAGAATGTCAAAAGACATTGTCTGCCATTTCAATATTAAAGTACGTTGACACCCCACTACTTCTGTGAGAACAAGGAGACAGGTGCATAACACACTCAACCATATATTTCTCATTTTACAAGCTATCTTTACTCATATCCACACAGCCATTCATCTTACCCACCTCATCATATTTGTCTAATTGACTCTTTGTAACTCCATTATTGTTCTGAAAATGATTTTGGTCCATTTCATTTGGTAATCTCCCCAGCCACATGCTAGCACACAAGGACAATGCCAAGTACCCTGATGCCATAGCCATAACATTTGATGACATCAACAAGAAGGTGAGTACAGCGTGCAGTACATCCATTCAGTTTCAGCCTGTGTTATTGCCTGCACTGGCAGAATGAAGAGTTAATTTCAATGAATGGTATATTTCCTTTATTTGTTTTGTGCTTTCTTTCCTCCTGTTTGCTGTTTATCAATTTGAATTTTGTTATTGGCACAAAAATAGGAGCACTGCTAAGTCACAAATTGCATTTGCTCATAGTATTGCTCTCATTTTAATGCATATTGGTCGAAATTAGTACAAGGTATTTTGTTTTCCTCTATAAGATGTTAGTATTTATCTGTCCTCATCCCAGTGAGGAAGTAACAAGGAAACAAATTTTGTCAAAGAGATGGATTATGAAAATGATTTGACCCAGAGCTGATCTGCACTCTTATAGAACTCTGAAATGGTCTTTTGATGTCTTAGCAGTGAATGGAGTTTGTGTTTGTCTCCCTCACAGTTGACCTGTGTGTACAACGACCACAGTCTGTACATGTGGGACCTCCATGACCTACGGAAGATTGGCAAGCAGTGGTCTTTCCTCTACCACTCAGCCTGCATCTTTGGCCTGGATGTCTACCCAGAGCTTAGCGACGGTAACCGGGCGGCTCTCCCCGCTGGGTCTTTCCTCACCTGCTCCTCGGATTGCACCATTCGGATCTGGAACGTTGATCCCACCATGAATACTAACATCTACAAGCGCAACATATACAGTCATGTGAGTCACAGTTATCAGAGAGGGATGTCATTAAAACAAACACTGCTACTACTACTTCTACCGCTGCTACTCAACAGCAGCAGCAGCAGCAACAACAACTACAACTAGGACTAGGACTAGGATGTACAGAATTGGTTGTAGACACCTGTGTTCTCTGTAATATAGTTGTACTGAAACTTAGAAGAACACTCGTGATAAGATTAGTGGTAGTGATGATATAGTATGTTGATTATGATTGATTTAAAAAGTAATTTTTCCAGTGGCAATTGTAGTCTTTTTGTACTCCAACAAGTTCTGTGCATAAATCTTACAGGAGCAACTGTTACCGCTAAAGTGTGTTCAGGAGATATACATGTAGTTGATATTAGTAGGCCTATTTGTATTCTTTTGTGCATGAATGATGCTGAGTAGTCTCACACAATTCATGACCGCTAATGTTTGCCCAATGTCTAGGAGCTCCTCAAAGTGCTGTATGTGGGTGAGGATTCCTTGGAGAGCCTCCAGGATGGAGAGCCAAGCCAAGCAGGAAACACGGACAAGGTGGACACTGAGAAGGGCAAGACAGGCATCAGATGTGTAAGGGTCAGTCCTGATGGTCAGACACTGGCCTCTGGTGACAGGTGAGATGACCATTGACCATCCTTATGTCCTTTCATACACTTATAATGAATATATGGTCATGGCATGCCTTGCTGCCATCTGGGGCACTTCCATCATACAGTGCATAACACTGTGGGAAACAGCTATCATATTTGCCACAGAATATCTGATTAAGAATTGAAGTATGTTGATCATATAATTTGTCAGAACATTAATCCAAAGTTATTATGGTATGACTATTCATTTTTTTCATATAAGACAGCAAGAAATGAAAACCTGTTGCCTCCTTTTAACTCATGTAGATAAATTCTCTATGCCTATACAATTGTTTTTTCTGTTATGAATGATAAAGAAATGTATAGCTGATACCCCATATCAGAGACAATGACTTAGGATGATCTACTGACAGAGAATTTCATTTCCTCTGTACAACCTGTCATAGCCTTATATGTCATATGCTTGGCTGCCTGACTAAGATGTAAATGATTGAAATGAAATCTTTGCAATAAAAATATGTAGTTTGGCATCTATTCCGAGCATTGACTTATTGATATATACATAGCTTATGTCTATAGACTTCGTAAGCCTTCATTGACCTTTGGCTTGTTATTGTCGAAGGTCCAAAGAATAAGACAAGATAAAAAAGGGGATTGCCATACTAAGAAGGTGTGTGAACACATTGTTTAGAGAACAGTGCCTGATAAGATTTAGAATAGGCAACTATTTCTGCATGTGACAGATTAGATTCTATTTCATATATGTTGTTCAAAAGACAGAAATTTTTCAACAAAGTAGTTCCTACATTCAACAAGTAAACTAAATTGTTATTAACCCGTTTAGGACGGACTGATTTTGCTACAACACGCATTTCCCATAGACACCTGTCTGAGTATACTCGGGACTCGTCCTCAACGGGTTAATAAAATGCATGGTACAAATATGATGATTCTGTAGTTAACTCAGACTTCATATTGAAACCCCAACATCTAAACAAAACACACACAAAGCTGTAGAGTTTGATGTACCCTGGAATACATATGTTAAATTTGCATTTCTACTTTTCTGTACACCACACCTTAATCCCAGTACAATTCTCAGTGTACATCATTAAAGGGAAGATAAACCCCAAGAGAAACGTGGATTGAGTGAAAGCAGCAACATTAGTAGAACACATCAGTGAAAGTTTGAAGAAAATCGGACAATCGATGCAAAAGTTATGAATTTTTAAAGTTTTGGTGTTGGAACCGCTGGACGAGGAGACTACTAGAGGTTATGACGTATGAGTGGACAACAATACCAAGAAAATATAAAGAAAATTCTACAAAAATCCATTTTTCATGAAAATTACAAATTCCATCAACTTGATATTGACATATGTTAAGGGTAGCAATTATTCCCCCTGCTTTCTGAAAGAGGTTGGTCCATTGCTCTTTCATAATTCTAGAAAAGTGAATTTTCGTTGAATTTCCTTTATATTTTCTTTGTATTGTTGTCCACTCATACGTCATATCCTCTAGTAGTCTCCTCATCCAGCGGTTTCAACACCAAAACTTTAAAAATTCATAACTTTTGCATCGATTGTCCGATTTTCCTCAAACTTTCACTGATGTGTTCTACTAATGTTGCTGCTTTCACTCAATCCACATTGTTTTTTGGGTTTACCTTCCCTTTAACACACAATGGTGTATTTAGACCTCAAGGAAGGACACATGCCATAGACTACATAAACTAAAGTTTATAAATGGAGTACTTTGAGTTATCTCACTGTAGCCTTGATATGACCTCTCGACAGGTCCGGCAACGTGAGAGTTCACGACCTCCAGTTCTGGGATAAGGTACACGAGATAGAGGCTCATGACTCCGAGGTCCTATGTCTGGAATACACACAGCCAAGCACTGGTGAGAAGGTCTTACCATACTTAGTATCCTACAGTGCAGTTTACTAACGGGTCCTGCATTCTTCATTTATTACATGCATTTTTTATTCAAGATGCAAGGGTTTGGTTTGCCACCATTTCTGTAATGTCAAGAGTTTACCCAAGAGTTAAACCAAGAGTTAAAATATTCAGACACATTACCCAGATGACCAAGTTGTGTTTGTTAATTCAAGAGACACACAGACAAACACAAGCACAGATGCAGACACACACAAGCACAATGGTCATGTAATGTACATGTACCAGCATATGATTTTTATTTCTGTAATGAATTCTATTTTATGTAATTTTTTATATTAATTTTTACTTATTTATTCTTTACCCAGATCAATGTTGTTTAAAATTTAGCATACAATTTTTAAGATATACTTTTCTTTTTGTCATTGAGTTAGGTAAATTGAAATTGCACAAAGTCTAGATTAATGAACTGTTATGACTTGAGAGATATAGTTGTGCATAAGAATATTACTAATGGTCAACTCATGATTTTTTTTTTTATTCTGCAGGTAATCATATTCCTAGTATTGATTAAGCACTGTAATGCAAAGATGCATGTAAAGAGGTTTCCTAATAACACCTATTGATGACCCTCTTTGTTTCTACTCTCTCCCTATGACAGGCTACAATCTATTAGCATCGGCCAGTAGGGACAGATTGATCCATGTCTTTGACATGGACAAGAATTGTTCTCTTGTCCAGACCCTGGATGACCACTCATCCTCCATCACATCAGTCAAGTTTAACAGTGAGTTTTGCCTTGTACTTTTATCGCCAGACCAATTCCGGATATTCACTGTAGCTTTATTTTGACATTTGTTTCATGAGAATTTGCTTTGGTACAAAATGTTTCATTTGTTTCTGTTTGTGCAGGAGTGAGGAAGATTAGGACACTCTTGAAATCATTTTTTAGAGATACATGTTTGTTTGATTTGTTTGTTTGATTTATTTTTCTTCCAACACAATTTCATACATAAATCAAAATTATTTTCAGTAATATCACATGGAATATCAGCAAGCAGATTACAAGTACATGATTCAAAGAAGGAAAATCGATGTGTAAATTAATTTCATTAACAAATTATAAATCGTATTACCAATTTTCCAAATAATTATCTGAGAAATTATGCGGAAGAAGGACTGCCACTATAAGCAAAAGCTTGAGCACGTGGCAGCCCAGGGACCTATCTACATAATACACAAAAAATTATATTGTTTGCGGAATGGAGAAATACTACAAAATATAAAACACTGTAAATACATCGTTTTTTACATATGTATAGTGCATAGGTACGAATAAGAGTAACGTGAAATATGATGATGATGATGATGGTGATGTATGATGATGTTGACAGGGTAATGATGAAGAAAAATGTGATAATGAAGATGAAAGTGATAGTGGTGATGCTGAAGATAATGAGAATGAAATGAAATGATAGACACAGAAACATTGCGTATATTTATTGTAGTTTTAAATCCAATTTACAGCAATTTACATGTATTTAGTGTCATGTGGTTTAGAATTATGCATGTAGGCCTAGTAGACTTGAGGTTGACCTGGGCCCGGTTTCATAAAAAGTTGATATGATAGCAACTCTTGCTAGAATGGCAATCGTCATGGTAACAATGAGAATCCAGCTTCCTGATTGGCTGTTGCTATTGGAAGTTGCCATTCCAGCAAGAGTTGCCATCCTAACATCTTTTATGAAACGGGGCCCTGGTCTTGGTAATCTGAAGTGATGTTGAGCTGGGGGTTGTGACGCCAACCCCATCACACATGAATGGCATCAGCTGATACCCATTTACTACTTTATGGAATGTAGCGGTATGCTAGGGGTGTCACTTGTGAAAGTTGTGCATATCTGTGTAGCACAAACTCAACAATGCTAAAGTCATAGAATGTCATACAATGCTATATAGGTATATGCAGGGCTTGACATTAGCAGTGGTCTGGGGCCACAAAATAAATATTAAAAAAAAAATGATGTCTGGCCATCAAGTCTTTAGAAAGGCTATCTTATGGTGGCCCAACGAGGAAGCTAGAATTCAAAATGTTATTACAAAATGCCATTACATTTCTTATTGGGTCCACCAAAATGTCAAATTCAAAGGTTTAAAAAAGTTAGTGTCAAGCACCAGTATTATTCATGAATGGATGAGTTTGTAGGGGATCAATCATGGCTCATTTTTCCCTTTCAGAAAATGGAGAGCAGCTCCAGATGATCAGCTGTGGAGCCGACAAGGCTCTCATGTTCAGGATGGCTGTCTTCAACCCAGACCTGCAGTTTGTCCGTAACCATCATGTTGTGAGCAAGACCACCCTCTATGACCTGGCTATAGACACCACACAGAAATACATCACTACTGCATGTCAGGATAGAAGTCTCAGGTATGTATTCTAAGCTATGAGATTTCAGATTTCTGCATGAAGCAATTAAATGATAGCAGGATATGATGACGCTAACCAAGCCATAGCCATATAATACAGCCCTCTATAGATGGCCAACTACATCTCACTTTCCTGTCCACAATAGCTAAGATGTCTGGCGAAAGAGCATCCACATTGCTGCATTCATGCAATAACAGAAAGAGCTGGAGGAGAATTACTGCATCAGTGATTGCAAATTGATGTCCCTGGCAGAGAAGAGAGAGAGAGAGAAATAGATGCATTATCTACATGATATAACTTATAGTCAAACTATATCATGATATTAAACCTGCATACATCTGGTATGGTCCAGCATTCATCAGAATAGTCATCAAAATTATATTTTGGTTACATTTGGCATAATGGGAAAGCCTTTCATATGACATGACAAGATGTAAATTGATTAGTAAACTTTTTTCGTTTTATTTGCCTTGTTTCGAGTTTAATCTTGACTACCATCGGCAACACTCATGGTCATACATCACAGTTACAACTGAATTGAGACCAATACAAATATTTGATGAATCCATGAACGAAAGTTTCTGTGCATTCAGCTTTGATCTAAATGGAGAATATATTGTGCATTGAGAATAAAAGTTGAATAACCAACCATTTATGTTCCGCATTCAATTCTCCCACCCACTCCAATTGTATGATTTCCAGTTATAAGTTGAGACATGGGACACAGGTCAAGAATTAAAGTTGGAAAAGACACAATGTTGATGAATGTCTTCATGTATTGTTTATGTGTCTTTGTCTGTGTCAGGATCTACAATGTGGTGAGTGGGAAGTTGAAGAGGACATACAAAGGAGCTCAGAGTGATGAAGGAACACTCATCAGGGTAGAGTTAGATCCCTCAGGGATCTATGCTGCTACTAGCTGCTCTGACAAGAGTCTTTCCATCTATGACTTCTACTCTGGGGAGTGTGTAGCCACCATGATGGGCCACTCAGGTGAGGAAGTTGTTGCCTTTAGTACAAAAAATGTAATTTCCCTTCTTGAAATTGGATATCAATTTTAGTCAATAGACAAATAATTTGAACAAACTGATGTACAGTTTGATGTAATAAAATTGCTACGAACATGAAAGGTCGTGTAGCATTTAGATCCCAAATGTGTAGCAAACTGCTGTGCAATACTGGGGGGAAAAATTATATTTCTTGTCATAGCTTCCAGTGTGTTGCCAATTTGATGATCTGTTGTAGAAGTAGCTTCATGTAGAAGATTTGGCAACAATGACTAGGCATCCGGACAAGTTGGGCTAAGATTTTTAAGTCACACTGAATACTAAGTAATCTGGTTGGCTGTCTGTACTTATCTGTTCAAAGCTATTTAAGAAAGACTCACCACCCTGATACTGCATGTTGCACATTATCTGTGAGTAGAATAGATAAAAAGACAGAACTTACAAGTGAGGACTTTGTATAAGTTCAATTCTTTGCCTGAATCCTTTGTTTGTACATCTAAACAATGTCCTGATAGTCAAATCATTATTGAATAGTCACACTACAATACAACAATGCTACCCACATACTGTAAAGCTAGAAACATTCATAGTATGAAACTTTAACAAATTGGAGTGAACAGCCTTTCTCGTGCCATGAAACTTTTGCAAATTGCCATTGCCATTCAATGCATTGTGTAGACAAACCCTTTCATGTGCATTTTACTTTCACAAATCTTGGCTCCTTGCTTAATTCGCAAGAAGTTTCATGCACATAAATAATTCTGACTTTGCAGTAACATCATTACAATGACAAAATCCTGTGTAAGGTGCTAATCCCCTAATCAGTGGTGTGCTTATTAAATCAGATAATCTTAAACTGAAATGTTTGTCTTTATTCCATAACCACCTCATGTCAAAGTGCTAGGAGTGTTGGCTTGAAAGAAGGATATCTCTTACCTTTGTCCCGAAACAGGTTGTTTCTGCAGAAAACAGTAGAGACACAAGGACAATGATGTAATTGATGTCAGACCCATAGTGATGTACATTAATGTGGTGTTTGAATGTTTTCATAGTAATACACTCTCAATATATACTTTGAATTGTTCCTGTTAAACAGAGCTGGTAACAGGAATCAAGTTTACGAGTGACTGCAAGCAGCTGATTTCAGTGTCAGGGGATGGGTGAGTTTTGTAGTGGTTCAAAGATTCATTCTTAGTTGCATATTTAGGGAATTTTTCTGTTAGATTAGCTACATTGAGTAAGAATCTTTGGAAGTGAGTTTTAATTATCATCACAACAATGATAATTGTGACTTTAGCCAGTGTGGTGATAACCCCCTTCAAGCTTATAAAGTGGTGAAAATGAGAAAGATTAACCAGTGTGTGCTGCTGAGAGTGGTATCTTCTTATGAATGTCTTGTATTCATGACCAAGGTGATATCTTTGACCGCTATATGATATGTTTTAATGACCTAAAGCATGATTCATCACAGAAAGGTTAATGTTAACAATGCACAGTCATTCTGGCTAATACAGTTAAACATGTCTGTAGTGGCCACATATTGGAAACAAAAAAGATGACCACTATTGACAGCAGACTACTGTAAGCAGGGACTTTAACATGGCATTTCTCTTGGAGGGAATTTTTTGTAGTGGCTGTATACAGCAGGTGGCCGCTAAGACAGGTTTTACTGTACATTGATATGTTTTCAGTTTCATACACATGATTGGTCTTCTGCAGATATTGGTCTTCTAAAGATAGACCCATTCACATGAACAATTGACAAACATGGAAAACACACAACATTTAACCCGTTGAGGACGGACTGATTTTGCTACAACACGCATTTCCCATAGACACCTGCCCGAGTATACTCGGGACTCGTCCTCAACGGGTTAAAGCCTGGCTGCCATGACATATGAAAGGCCCCCTAAACCTGTCATACACCCCCTGTGTCCACCTCACACCCTTGTCACTCTAAACAGGTGTATCTTTGTGTGGAAGCTACCCTGGGAGCTGACACACAATATGAAGGAGAGACTGAGAGAGATGGGGGAGAAGGTGGTGGAGCCTCCACCGGAGTACAACATCCTCAGGTGAGCACACATAGAAAACATGATGCTTCGTGGGTGACCCAATTCATTCACTGCCCACCAGAGTACTTACCAAAACCACAAATAGCAGTGCTGGTCAGCGAATGTGTGCATCAAAGCATACACTCTGTAACTGTCGACTCCAGTCCAGGTTCTTTGGCTGTGTGTGTACTTAAACAGAAATTAGTGGTAAAGCTTTATGCTGTTCGTTACAGGGATTCTCAAATATATCCCAGCTGGGCCAGCCTTCCCACTCCATGGTTTAAACCCTTATTCAGCTGGGAATGGTATGGTTAAAGATGATGAAGGACTTGAGAAATTTGGTAGAGTCCCTTTGCAAAGAAACTAGAGAGAGTTTGAAGAGATCTCCACATACAATGTATGACCTTTATCTGATATTTTGTTGCATTCTCCCGTGTCTCATTTAAATCTGTGTTCCTCTTCTTCTGAGCATGCCTTTAAGCACATATTCTTCATGATAAGCGCGAGCAAAAGCATATTACACCTGTAAGATACTTCTCTGTGTAAGATGTGTATGCCATCAGGCCAGGCAAGTATTATACATGTAAGTGCATGATTGAAAACAAGTTTTGAGTGTGGTTCGTCAAATCACAACCATCAGGATTGGTTTATCGCTTACATTACATCAACTACTCACACAGTTCTCCATCAATTCTAAATTGATTCCACATGGATGAACAGGGATCCCTTACACAGTAGAAATAGTGTTTAGATTATGGTAATAGCCTTAACCCTAACTAGGCCGGGGGGGGGCCTCCGAGGCCCCCCCCTCGACGTTCCGCGCGATGTATCGCAATCGCAAAAAGCTATCGCCGCGACGTTTCATGACTTTTTTCTTTCGAGTCTCCCGCATCTTTTGACACCAAATTTGCGACGCCCGGGCGCGCGGTTCCGAAGTTACGCATAAATATGTACATGCATGTCAGACCAAAAATTGCTCAAAAACGTTAATTCGTGTACAATTTCAATGCAAACTGTGCTTACTGGCAAATTTCATAAAAGCATGATTATTTTGGTGTTTTATTGATTAAAATCAATGAATAACATATTTTCTTGTTCGGAGCGATGTCGCGGACAAATTTCATTGAAAAAACAATGAAAAACATAAAGTCGAAAAAACAAAGAAATACATAAGAAATTCAAAAAAACAATAAAATACTTAAGAATTTTTTCTGATATCACAATTCTTTTTTATTACATTTGCTAAGGACACTAAAAAGAATATTTACACAAAAAATGTGCCTGTTTTGAGCTTTATTTTGTGATTTATACCAATTAGTCTGATTTTATGCATCATCATGCATAAATTAGCATAATTTAGCATAAATGATGATTTTTTGAAAAATTAAGTTCATGGTATTTTAGATTACATCATAGGCAATGTGTGTGCCAATTTTCGTCGTGATTGTGCGGTCGACGGCCGAGATCTGGAGGGGGGGCCTGGGAGGCCCCCCCCCCCGGCTCTATCAACTACCTAAATAGCCCGGCCTAGTTAGGGTTAACATTTTGCTACGATTTTCAAATCCAACTATCAGTTTCCTGTCAAGAGTTTTTGCTCAGACCGAGTTGCACGTGATATGTGATGTTAGTAATGTGTTATGCTTATACCGATGCGTTTAAAGGGATGGTACAGATTCGGTTGAGATTGAGCTACATGTTTCAAATGCTTTTTTATGATAATTTTTTAGATAATGGGAAACCTCTTATGAAATATGGAAGAGTGTATGATTCTAAGAGGAATTCACAGATTATGTGATGAAAATTGGTTTTGAAATGACCGAGATATCCCAAACAAAGTGATCCTATTGAAAGGTGGGACCCACCTTTTATTAGGATCGCTTTGTTTTGGGGGTATCTCAAACCACTTCAAAACTAATTTTCATCAAATAAAGTTTGAATTCCTCTTAGAACTCTATGCTCTTTTAAATTTCATAAAGGGGTTTCTAAGTATCTTGCAAAAAGTTTTGGGCTGAATCCTCACCTCAACCAATGATTTACAATCCCTTTAACTGAAAGACCCAAGATTGATAGAATGACATCCTGTTTATAAAGTCCATGCAATCAAGGATTGTTCAATGGTAACAGGAAATCAGCCACGGTCATTATGAGCACTGCACCAACACAGTGTGTTTGTAAAATGCTGAGACCTGACTACTTCCACTGAATCCTATTTGGTAGGAGAGGCACGTACGTCGTCCCACCAGACTTAACCCCAGAACCCAAGGCAGCCATCATCAACGCCTGGCAGGCAATGCATGCTGGGACGGAATTCAAGCCAGCCATGCAGTCGAGACCGGACACAGAGGATGAGATGGAAGAAAGACAACCAGATGAAGGTGAGAACTGGGCTGGTGTAAAGTAGTTTTGTACACCACTCAGCAGAAGGCTGGAGTTGAAATGTCATTGTTTTCAATTGTACAGGAAAGCATTCAATGTACTTACCTCTATTAGAGCAGTGTATTTATGTTGTCTTCATATTAGTTTACATGTATGTCATATTACTCCCATATGCTTAGACTTCAATAATTCTCACAAAGGAAAAGAACTCATTTCTAGAAATAGAGATTTTCATGCATTTGAAGTAATAGAATATTCTGCTTACCGGTGGATATTATTCAGACCTTTTCTTTCTATATTGCTATCATTTTTTATGTGTTTCTTTGCTTGTTTGTTTTTGTTGTCATGTGGATTAATTTCTTTTACAATATTTCATATTGAACCATATGGCATGATTGAGTTTTTCTGTACTGATAGGCCCTTCTAGAATTTACATATTCAATGTCAAAAGGGCGACTCTACTAATCCAGAAATGAAAATGAGAGACAGATTGCTAGGATTTTCCTCTGCTTTGTTTCAGTGGGGTATGCAAAGTTTTAAGTAGAATGTATTCAGACTGCAACACAGTCTGCCTGTCAAATGATTGAGAGCTCTGCTGTAGAGATCTGCTCTGTAAAATGCAAGTGATTTCTCTTAGAGTTTTGTTTTGTTGTTTGGTTGTTGTTTTTTCAGCTCACCCAAGCTGCACAGCTCAAGTGAGCCATTGTAGTCATTCACTGTCCAGCATGATGAGTTGTTGCTGTTGTACACCATATTCTATCCCACTTCATTCCAGGTTCCTCCCCCGAGGAATGCAATTTTGATGCAGGATTATTACCTCTCTGGGCTCAGAAGCAAGTCAACCAGGTATGCAGAGTTTATGTCACTGTTACCCTTTACATACTTTGTTACGAGATAAACACACCTGAAGAAAGTTATCAGTGCTGATTATGTTGTTCCAATATCAGTGCTTTTGTTATGTGTCATGTAATTTTGTTTTCCTGGAGTTGCTAAGCAAGAATTCAAGAATGTAGTTTATATATCCCTTTCATGATATCAGAGATACATAATGTATTTGTCAATTCGTATCCAAAAACTGCTCAAAAAGATTAGAATGATGTAAAATCTTTGACTAGATGCACTCCAATTTGGTGATTGTTGTTGCTTTATGACAGACATGTATACCAATACACACATGCACCATTGTTCAAATCATTAATTCATGATAAGTCATGTGCTAGGTAATATATTGCATAGACACAAATACTGTAAAACGAGAAATTTTCGCGTGCATTTTAATTTCGCGAATTTCGCGAGCGCCAAAATTCGCGAAATTAAAATGCACGCGAAAGCTTTTGTCTACACTACATGCATTGAATGCCAGTAGCAATTCGCGAAAATTTCATGCCACGAAAAAGGCTTTCGGCTCCAATTCGCGAAAATTTCATGCCGCGAATATTTCATGTTTTACAGTATGCTAGTACCTGCATTAAGCCATATATTTCTCTGTCTTTCCTGTGTAGGAGACAATAACCGAGGCTCCTAGTCCCACCAACTACAGCAGCCCCACCCACCCAAGAGGGCGCTGGGCCCAAAACATCAACGACGGACCCATCAAAGTCAAATCACAGATGGAGATGAACCAGAGTATTGAACTCAGACTTGAGGACTGCTTTGGTGGGTTGGATGGATGCATCAGTTCAAGGATATATCTCCCTTTTCCCCCTCAATCTCTAATATCACAATTCTGAGAATATTTAACAGCATACAATGTATCTTGTAGAATTAAAAGTAGTAGTAAGAGTAGTAGTAGTAGTAGTAGCAGTAGAAGAAGAAGTTGTAGAAGTAATATTAAAAGTATTAGCAGTAACGATATTGGTATGAGCGTTAATTACATGAAATATGATATGAATAAATATCAGGATATTTTTTAGAATAAATGAAATCTCGTTAACACTTGTTTGTGCTGATTTTTATCTTGCTTTTAGATCGAAGGCGCTACACGGTGGAGCCAGACGTCCTCCTAGAGCAAGTAAGACCATTTGCTAGTCGTTCTCGAGTAAGTACCTCTCTTTCAGATTTTTCCCACCACACCATGAAGAGCTCATGATCAAAAGCCATCCGATAATCAGCCGCATGTGATCCTCTGCTGCTCCATGACTCACAACTTACCCGTCGCCATGGCTACATGGGAATAACACATCTAAATTCAAAGCATGGTTTGCATTTGATATATAGCCATCTGTATTTGATGTAGTCATGGTTGGTGCATAACACAGTAAGTACTGTGGCTGTGTGGATGTTCAGTTTGGTCATCATTTGATCTGGTGTCATGTTTTTTGTTTTGTTGTAATGTAAGTTGTCATGTTTTTGTTCCCCCAGATAGCAGTACAAAAAGCTTAACACTGCAATTATTCATATATTGAGAGAGGCAGAGCATAACATTTCATAAAGTGAGTAAGTAAATAAGAACGTTCTGACCTTAGAATAAAATGATTTACTAGTGTACTTATAAAGCATGGAATAGTAATGTGTGCTGTAAATGGAAATCACTAGATATTTCAGACATTTAGGAAAATGTTTTACAAATTTAGGTGCCATCCATCTTTTCTTATACCTCATCACCTCACAGACCAAAAATGGCACTGAAGTATATTTTGCATTCAGTTCACCAGAGAGCACTGCTCAAGCTATGATAGCATCTCTTGTATGCACCCAAATCCCGTCTACACATACTGTAAATGACAATCTAAGAAGCTATCCCTAGCTCCACACAACTCTGACTATTGGTGTGTCTAGGGCTAAATCAAATGACATGTATGTATGAATGCAGAGAATGAGGTAATGGTAACTGTCTCCCAGACCAGCTAACTCACTGTTTCCCTGTCACCTCACTATAGACCTTTTCCTTTATGGATAATGGATTCAGCCCAATGTTTCAGGTATTATCAATTAAGATTTTATTGCAAGCCGCTTTCTGCACCAAACTAAATCAAATTTGCCAAACAGAAACTTTTCTTTAAATCTCCTTTTTGCCCTTTGCTCCCAATTCTGCTACTTTGCTTTACAAAGAGACGCCTTGTCCAAAAAATGCTCGGTTTGAAGACAGTAGGTATACTTTCATTGATACTTTGCACACAGTTGAAGTGAAAATTATTGCTGTGCAGCAGAGTACTATCCCTCTATCTTCAGTGTCTACTTTCTCTCGTGATGTTCTACCAAGTCAAGTTCTGATTCTAGAGATACTTTCCAGCCTCCTACTCTGCAACTGTCAATTTCTTTTTTCACTGTTCCTGAGTTTCCAGCTCCATTCTTTCATCTTCTTTCAGCCCATTCCTGCTTCTCTTTTTTTCCACTATGGAATCATAAATTGTGTGTGTTTTCGTCTTGGAGTGCTGTGAGGTACCAGTATCTAAAAGCACATTAAATGTGAAGTTCAATCTAGCACAAAGCCCTCTCTCAAGCACCCTGTTTCTAATGCCTTTCTTGTGAATGATATCTGTTTTTTTTTTCCTGCCGAAAGCACAAATCCCTCAGAAAACGATGGCAAAGCCGTGTGGCAAGTATCAGCAATTAATGCAAATTCTTTAAAAGCTCACTAAAAACCTTGACTACCTAATCAAAAATTTCTCCAAATATATACCTTTTAACAGGCTTTTAAAGGGCATTCTACAGTCCTCAAACAAAATACTTATATTGTGTGTTGGAATTGTACGGGGTTACTATTATAAGAAATCTATCGCAGCATCTATTTCTCAATCATTATTAAACACTTGCATGTGTCTGCAATTGTCTTCTTCATGCAACAACTAAATGTAAACATATGTGTCTAACACAATAAAATCAATTTTAAAGGTATTGTGTAAGAAACACTAACATCCATCATTACCAAATCAAAAAGCAATTTGATTTGAAATGTTCGTAATAGTTTTAGATATTATATGAAGAAATTTGTTGAAAGCTACGTAGAAGGCTACTTCCTTTAACAGTTTAAGAACTCTGCCTTCTTTCCAGCATTCAAGATGTATGCCTTGATTGTTGAAAACTCACTGTAGAATCTTGCAAGATATAGGAAGCAAATGTCCTTAAAGGACAAGTTCACCTTCATAAACATAAGGATTGAGAGAATGCAGCAATATTAGTAGAACACATCACTGAAAGTTTGAGGAAAATTGGACAATCGATGCAAAAGTTATGAATTTTTAAAATTTTTGTGTTGGAACTGCTGGATGAGGAGACTACTACAGCTTGTGATGCGTACAACAGTATAAAGAAAATGTAAAGAAAATTCAACATATTTTCACTTTTTTTGCATAATAAAAGAGCACTTGACTAGCCTCTTTCTAAAGGCAGGGGGAATAATATTACCCATAACATATGTCGGTAACAAGTCAAGGGAATGTGTGCTTTTTTCAAAAGATAAAATTTTGTGAAATTCTCTTTATATTTTCCTTATATTGTTGTACGCTTGTGACATCATACACTGCAGTAGTCTTCTCATCCAGCGGTGACTGCACAAAAACTTCAAAAATTCATAACTTTTGAACGGATTGTCCGATTTTCCTCAAACTTTCAGTGATGTGTTCTACTAATATTGCTACATTCTCCCAATCCTTATGTTTATGAAGGTGAACTTGTCCCTTAATTCTCGTTGTAACAGCTGATAGAATGGTTGGTTAGAGTTGATTGTGTTTGTTTGAGAGGAGTACTCAACATGACTCTGTATAGTATTGGTTCATGGAAAATTGGTCTTGCTGCTTTCAGTCCTGAATAATTATCATATGATGAATAGTGGCTTGTAATACATTCTGTTTACAGTACAAGAGACATGTGAAAAATATGAAGTATGTTTAGAAAACTAGATTAATCTTTAATAAGAATGTTTTACTGTGGAACACGTTTAGATATATTGACTAGCCATATTGTTTGTATTTCATATGAACTGTGGGAGATGGAGTGACTAGAGAAGCATTTCCTCTGTGCAAAGAAATGGAAGAATTTCTTTTCAAACCCCAACTTGTGCCACACATAATTTCTCTGGAGAATCTTACATGATTGATGGGGTTGTGAATGTTGCTGGATGTGATATGATGAATAGCATAACACTGAATGTTTGATCTCATTTTATGATATGACTGACACATGTTATTGATGGATCTTCTAGTACTTATATACTAGTCTTGGTAAACTTGCTGTGGACAGCATTGCTAATTCTCTAACAGTAAGGTAGGGTCACTTGCACTGTCACAACATTCCTCACAAGTGTGAGTAAAATGCACTTACATGTTTTACATGTTGTAGGTTTCTGTGCAGTAACTTATGCCAGATGTCTTATGTATGATAGACACCAGAAATGTGATCAGTTATATGTACTGTGTATGTATCAGTCTCCCCTCAAATTTAATCTCATGTGACTTGTTTGAGCTCAAGAACATCCTATGTGCACTGGGAGCCATGGAATGATACAGTCTTTTTGACAGAAATCCTTCCCACAACATCCATGCTACATTAGTCACGTCATTATTCACAGCAGTCCACTTTCTGCGTACTGATATTTGCATGTTCTAATTGTTATAATGTCCTAATTATTATAACCCTATTGCAGAGCATTAACTGATACCATCTGTAAGTGTTGTCAACATCCAGGTTTTAATTCCAAGATGGAAGTACAAGATGGAAGTACAGAACTATTCCCATATAAAATTGTAGTGGCCTCAGAGATCGTAAGAATTGTATCTGTGATCCTCATGATAGTTTTCTAATTGAGAGCAGCTGAGTTTGTAATGACGTTCTGTTTTCATGGAGTTATATTTTTAACATGCTTGGGTTTGGGTTTTGTTTTTTTCTGCTATGATTTCAATCTTGAGGAACCCATTTCATTTCATCTAATTTTCACCACTTTATGAATGCAGTTCTGATTTTGAAGAGTGAATAAATCATAATTACTTTATGTAAAGATAGTCAAACTTCTGAGTGTTCCAAATGTTCTTTGCTCACATTACAACTAATTTTTTATATTTATCAACAAAGTATAAATATATCATTTATTAATATTTTTATATGGTGGTCAATTCCAGATATAAATATGAATTTGATGCTTACAATTTATGTATTCATTACAAAAGCCCAATTTCAAAATGTGCACATTTAGTATTCTTAAATGTGTCTTTACATAATGTTAACTATGACTGCTTATGTTATTAACGCTGATGAAGATTTTAATATGTCAAGATAGTGTATAAACTACACTATAATGTAGATTATGGTATCTCTTACTAATCAGCCACTTGCTTCTATACTGACAAGTTTTGCTTAAACAGATTTAACCATTCTATCTGCATTTGATACATATTCTTGGAAGACTTTTCCATTTACAGTTTTAGATGTTAAAAAATGTCAAAACAACCATGAATAATGCATTGATGATAGTGTAAATTGTGGAGATGATATTCTTGTTTATATTTTTGGATATCTTGTATTTTGATGCAAATTGTGATGTGTTAACAATTTTTGATGAGCTTGCTTACATTCTGCAAGCCTTTATAACCTTGGCAGCATTTATGAACTAGTCAAATTCTTACATTAAGAGATTCCTATGCTATTATATCATTGCATTTATGAATACTATGATCTTATTTCTATATTTTTTACAATAATTTGCCATTTCACACTGACTATGGTTTATAATAAAGATGTAACTATCTGAAAAAAAAGAGAACATTATTGCTTGTCAGGTAAGTATGACATTTGTATAGATATCATGGATTTGTGTGTATACGTACATATTTCTTGTCAAAAATTAATGTTAGTTTGCTTTGATTTCTTCCTCAGGGTCCGTTTGCTGGGATGGATGCTGAAGAGGTGAGAATGTCATGTAATCATACTTCTTGATGCTAGGAGTGCTGAAGGTTGATATTCCCGTATCTTTTTCAGAACTAAGTCATGCTAGTCAATGAATCTGTATACCTGGTGAAATTATTCTGTTTGTCATTTTGTGTAAATTTCAGGGAAATAAGCAAGGAAAGGTACCTGTATATCTTTTGAATTTCTCCAGACAAGACTTATGTGATGCTAATGAAATAGATGATAATTTCTCTATTTCCATGTTGAACATTTTTAATAAGAACTATCAAATTCTTCAGAGGCCTTGTAATGAATAGTATTACTTAACAAAGCACTTCATTGATACACTAAAGTCAGAAAGAGCATTGATGACCTTTTACCTCTTAAAACTATACGTCGTCAGTTATCAGTGATAGTGATAGTGGTGTGTCATTGCGACTCTTAAGTCTTTTAAGTTAATACCTGTTCTGATGCAAACTGCTGCATTAATAGGAGTGTCAATGCTATCATTTTAGCCAAATAGAAATAATGTAAGAGTGATTATTGTAACTTTCACAGACTGTATGCTGTTACCTTGTAGGTGTTGATAACATAGGTTTAACCTGTCGCTTGGTTTACAGGAATGTTTTCTTCTTTCTCATTTATCAGGACGTTGGAAAGAGAACCAAAGCCTTTCCATTTTCTAAGCTATTCTGAAAATATCTTGGATGTCTGTTTATATCTATTTCTATGTTTGTATGTGTGTGTGTTGAATAGATTGCCAAGATTTGTGGCGATGAATTTGTTCCTGCATCCCAGAAGTTTGGACTGCAAGCACAAGATCAGTTTGATGGTGATGAAAAGGTACAGCAGTAGATGTACATCTCCAAGTTTGTGTGACATCACATGATGACTCACTGTCCATAGATATAGAAGCAATGACTCACTGTAAATATAGAAGCAATGACACAAGAAAGATCACGACATTCCAAAGCACTGTCTCATATGAAATTATTTTTCTTTTTTTTCCCCTTTACTAAATCAGCGAATTTGTCTAGTAATGCAATCTAGACAATTAAGCACTGCTTACTGCTAAAATCTCTACAATGCTCTCTTGTCAGCTGTTACAAAATTGAATATTTAACCATCACAATTCAGTGTAGGTTGTATACTCTGTGTATATTAACCTTGTATTTTCACAATTTATAGGGACACCCTGTACACCCTGTAATTATTTGAAATGGACTTGTGTATGACTTGTATTAGAAGTGGCTTCTGCCAACTGCATGTATTTCACCAATACAGGAACACACAGTGCCCACTGGAATGATGAAAGAAAATGTCATTTTGTTTTGGTGTGAAGTAAGGCATTGCTTTGCACGTTGTAGTCAAAACTCATGAACTGTAGCTGTTGGATGTAGAATGGTAGATAACCAAATGGATAATCTCTTTTCACTGTGCCTCACACACAGATGACAGGCTTTGTGACCACAGCCAGGGGGAGTGACCCATTCATCCCGCCAATGTCCCTAAGAGCTCAAGGTGCCACCGTCGCCGATGGCAACCATGATGCAGGAGATGGGGCTGTTGTTGAGGACATTGAAGGAGATGATGAGGAAGATGAGGAGGAAGAGGAGGAGGAGGAAGAAGAAAAGGATGATGATGCAGAGGAGAAGCAGATCATCTTTTACCCACCGGAGGAGGAAGCATCATCTTCACCAGAGAGGTATTAACCCCTACAGATTGATGCTGATGGCTCTATCCTGGAGAGCTTTTTATTTGATAAAAGAATCCCATATGTGAAATGTTACAGTAATTGTAGTAGCAGTTCATTTCCACAAAATATACTTAACATTTTTTACTTAATTGATTTATAAGATGTGCAGTAAGTTTGCTTTTAGATTTGAAGTTTTAATTTCTCACAATTTCCATAAACATGAGACTAATTCGCAGCCTTTAAAATCTGCAAGTTCTGGTATATGTGACTTGTATTTGATTGTAGGTTTCAGTAAATGCAAAAATACTCACAATTGTAGTTTTGATTTGTGCAGGAGTGCTCTGTCTCTTGTTTGTAGAAAAAAAAAAGAAGAAGAAAAGTTGTGAGATTGTAATGCACACCTGACTTTTTATTCCTTTCACTATCAAGCCTTAAATTCCAAGTGACAGAGTCTACACAGAGTCATGAGGAACTGGCCAAGAGACATAACAGACACCGGTCAAAAGATGGCAGCAGAGAGAATTTAGCAAGTTTGAGAGATGAAAAGACAGACAGAGGAACACACACAGACACCAGTACTAGTGAGTACCTGTCTTATCATAGGACTGGAGTGTCATTTACTTGTGAATACGTATCAAAACTACCAGTATCTACCAGTAACCAGCACATGTAGAGTAAAATAAACAAGCTTTCTTTGACTTTTCAATAGTTCTTTATTTATGTGTATAACTTAATTCTGTGGCTTATATTGATTGATTCATGGATTTATGTTTACAAGTTCCTTGCCTTATATTAATTGTTTGATTTATGTGGATTAATGCATTCAAGTTCATGACTTTTTTTTTTTTTTTTTTGCAGTTTATACTTTATGTGTGTAATCTACCACATAGAAAATCATCAATTTGATGTGTAAACAGACTTTGAATTACATTTATGCAGATGAGTATTAAGAGACAGGTGTCACCATTGTGATTTGCAACTTCAAATAGATTGAGCTTGTGTGAAATGTAATGGAAAATATTACAGCATATCAACAAAAGCCTGGGTCAGACACTTATCCCTTCAGATTATTACACTTAAAATCACATTCAGGCAATACCGAGGATGATCGGGCAGAAGATGAAAGTGATGAGGATGATGAGGAAGATGAGGAGGAGGTTGAGAACACCACACCATCAGGGTCTCCAACCCGCAAGCTTCATCCCATGGAGCCTCCATCACCAACCACCACACCGGATGAAGAGAAGTTTCTTCACACTAATTTCAGGTAAGAATTTCTTACTATTTTCTTCTTTTTTTTGGGGGGGGGGGGGGAAAGGGGTTTGATTTCTTAGAGCATATATTCTGTATTTACTGTGGAAGAACCTTCCACAAATCTTGTTGCATAAATTGTTTTTTTTTTTTTTTATGTTGACCGCAAAGTGAATCTATTTCCCTTTCTGTCAAAATCAGTTCTGCGATTACTGAGGTTACTTGTGTGTGCTCCCAACGTGTGCTGAAGATGAGGAATGTATTGTTTGTTGCACAGTCCAATGACATGTAGATTTGTTATGACTGTGTATGTGTGTATGGATTTGATCACTAATCTTGCATTTGTTAGAATTAACTCATTCAGAAATCAGTTCACATGCATGACACAGTATTCAAAACATTTACCAGTATACAAGATTTGTTTTGTTGCATTACTATGTATTTGATTAACATTTACAGCATGTTTAGGATGTTCTGTTTTAATTTGATGTGTTGCTCTTCCATTGAACATTTCATATGATTTGGGTTAAAATGATTTGCTCATGATGAAAGTTGTAAAGATGTAAGAAAAAGTGGATGGCAGAAAATCCAGTGCAGGCATTTTCCCTCTTTTTGTATCAAGCTCTGAATGGTGTTTATTCAAGATATGAATGACTGAGTGAATGCAAAGTATTTTGAGAGCAAGCTACAAACAATGGGGTTTGTATGGAAAGATCCTGGAAGTTATGTCGACAAAGAGTGCTATAGAAGAAACATTATTTCAGCTGGCCCATAAGCCTTAAACATCGGTGTTTGGATTTTAATAACGTCTATTGAATTCCAGAAACCCAGTTGACATCCTGATAGTGCTGCATTATCATAGGGTTGCTGAGTAAATGTTACACCCAAAATTCTGTGTATGCATTGTCTGTACTGTGTGACTAATCAAGTGTAGTTTACATTGACAGGGAGTTTAGTCACAGTAATCAAAAGATTTACTTTTGTGAGATGCTGGTAGCTGCCTTCCACTTCACACACAGTTTTCCACCCAACCCAATGCCATCCACTATACCTACCCCCTTGCCCATGTTCCACCAATTTTCCCTCCCTCAATCCCCCTGCCCTCAATTAATAATGGCCCCACCCACCCTCCCATTTTGCATGTAGTTTTGCTGAAAAGGAGAAAATTGGGGATTTCACGGAGCAGGAGAAGTTTGGCCGGTGTCTGGAGCAGCTGCAGTCCCGCTTTGCGTCGGCGGACGTCAGCTGTGGGAGACTGAGCATCTCCTCTCGATTCCTGTCACGATCTCAGCAATCGATCAGCAGGTGACTAGCCTCAGCTCAAGACTCTCTCTCAGCATTCTTTTGCTTCCTCTCATTCTCTCTTGATGTGATGTGTACTTAACGGCATGCTGGCAAGCCATTCCTGTGTGTGTTTCCCTTCGTAATCTACACAAATGTTTGATTTTCCCAAATAAATATAGTCAACTTCTTATCAGGCATATCAAAAAGTTATTGTAGCTTCTAGAAGAGACATGAGATGATAAAGAGTGAATATATCCTAGTCAGTATGACGATGAGATCCTTTTTGATATTCACATTTTTTTTTTATAGGGATTAGTTATATTATATTTTTTGCAACCATTCTTTAAGTTTTGTTTTGTCATGTAATTATTTACGCAATTTTGTTTCTACAATGTATTTGAAGATCAAATATATGATTTCAGTTGTCTGACTGCCATACAGTGCCACATATCAAATCATAGTCCTAACCAATGCACACCATACTAGCTTCTCTGTGTCATTTGCTGGAATGAAGTGGGCTGTCAACGAGAGAGGAACTGTGATCTGTGTCTTTGATTATCAACCCACTGAAGACTAGTCCCCAGTATCTGATTGACAAATTGCCTACATCGACGTTGTAGGGCAATTTGTCAATCAGTTGCAATGAAAACATCTCAACGGAAGAATTTCATGAATTTGAATAGGCCCAAGTATACTCAGGCAGGTGTCTATGGGAAATGCGTGTTATAGCAAAATCAGTTAGTCCTCAACAGTTTAATATGATTTAACAATTGTAGCTTGCCCCATTCCACAATGAGATACAAGAGACATATTAAGGATATAAGGTGTCTTTAACAGGACTGGGTCTCAGCATGAATTAGATTGAAGATGTGATTAAAACCTTTTATAATATTAAAGCAAGCCATTGATTGAGCAGCTGTTTATCGTCTGTGATGTACAACTGAAAATAAACTTAGTGAAAATGAAGGTTGTCCAAGACATTTCAGGGCCCCGTTTTATCAAAAGATATAATCGATTCTAAATTTCCTTACCACACAGGCTGCCATAGACTTACCATAGAGATCAACTATATAATCAATTATAACTCTTCATAAAAGAGGGCCCTGGTCATATTTTTATGACATGCTTGTGGATGGTTTGATGTGATCAAGATTCTGTGATGACTCATATCTTGTGTTGCATCAGAGTGCCAGGCCCTTATCACATGGCGTATAAAGAAGTCCTTACAAATTGGTGTTTCCTGCACAGAAGGTAGTCTATTCACTAAGCAGCAGAATCATGTGACATGGTTCTTGCTCGACACATTAGTTTCAGTCATCTCCTACCCTCTACAACAGATTCACATACTCCTGATAACAGCTAACTGTTTCTGCTCAATAGAACTTCCATCAAGAGACCTACTTTGTGCACAATGAAAGCTGATTCTAGCTTCAGAGCATTCTCAACCATCATTTATTGATCGGCAAATTTTGGCAAGGAAGCTGAAAGTAACAGACTTAGAGGACATTCTGTGAGACTGCCTGATGCTAGAGGAGATATGACAGTGCAATGTGTGTATATGTGGACTAATATGGAGAATGGACCGTGTTGGATAGTGTGATTAGTAGCAATATCAATATGTATATGTGGACTACTATGGAGAATGGACCATGTTGGATAGTGTGATCAGTAGCAGTATTTTTCTCTGAAGTATTCATGCTTGGTATCTTCCTTGAATTGTGTGTTATAGACTTCCTGCAGTTTCCTCACAAAGTTTTACTTCAACTCCAAGTATGAATGCAGAAGAGGTAAGCTTATGAACAACTCTCTTAGTGTGTGTTAACATTCACCTTCCTGTCATTGATATAGCAAGTTCATTCTGAAATGCACAAATTTAAGTTTTTAAGTCAAGTTTTTTATCATATGTCAATGTATGACCTTTATATAAAGTCAAGTTCACAGTTTTAGAATAAAATCTTTTTGTGTGTAGTATTCATATTGAACAAAGTGAAATTAAAGCAACATATTAACAACAATTTGAAGAAAATTATGACATATTAAAAGAATCTTGTGCTCAATGAGATGTTCATATGTCATTGAGCATTGTTTGTCATTATAGTCATATGTTAGCAACTGTTTCTTTAGGTGTTTTGAAGTTTTCTTTAAATACCATATATCATAACTTGCCAACACCCAAACCGTTATGATTTTCATAACTCTTGTCCAAGTTTTATGTTAATTTTCTGCTTTGTTGCTCTAATTTCACTTTTCCTACAAAATAATGTTATTTAGATGAAGTTTTTCTTTTTCTTCAATGAATCTAACCTGACAAAAGTGTTTGTATTGTATATTCAATATCAATATAAATTCAGCATACCTGATAACCCTTTCAAAGAGTTGTAATGACTTACATATTTAGCATTATTTGAAAAATTATAAAGCAGTACTTATGCATGCACTGTATTATAATTATACTGCAACACAGTGATCCATTATTCCTTGTATGCAATATGATCCATTATTCCTTGTATGCAATGCCAATTGCAATATTATATGCTTTTAGTATTGTCTTTCATGACTTAAAATAGTGAGCATATTTATGTAATCCTTTTTGCCTGTTCATCTTTAGATGATATTGTATTCACAGCTATGAAATTTACTAATACTGGTGATGAGGATATTAAGCACGAATAGATATTTATTGCATTAACCCTAACTAGGCCGGGCTATTCAGGTAGATGATAGAGCCGGGGGGGGGCCTCCCAGGCCCCCCCTCCGGATCTCGGCCGTCGACCGCGCGATCGCGACGAAAATTGGCACACACATTGCCTATGATGTAATCTAAAGTACCATGAAGTTAATTTTTTTCAAAAATTATCATTTACACTAAATTATGCTAATTTATGCATAATGATGCATGAAATCAGACAATTTGGTATAAATCACTAAATAAAGCTCAAAACAGGCACATTTTTTGTGTAAATATTCTTTTTAGTGTCCTTAGCAAATGTAAGAGAAAAAAATTGCGCAATCAGAAACAATTTCCTAAGTATTTTATTGTTTTTTGAATTTCTTATGTATTTCTTTGTTTTTTCGACTTTATGTTTTCCATTGTTTTTTCGATGAAATTTGTCCATGACATTGTTCCGAACAAGAAAATGCATTTTTAATTGATTTTAATCGATAAAACCCCAAAATAATCATGCTTTTACGAAGTTTGCCTATAAACACAGTTTGCATTGAAATTGTACACAAATTCATGTTTTTGAGCAATTTTTGGTCTGACATGCACGTGCATATTTATGCGCAACTTCGGAACTGCGCACCCGGGCATCGCAAATTTGGTGTCAAAAGATGCGGGAGACTCGAAAGAAAAAAGTCATGAAACGTCGCGGCGATAGCTTCTCGCGATAGCGATACATCGCGCGAAACGTCGAGGGGGGGGCCTCGGAGGCCCCCCTCCCCGGCCTAGTTAGGGTTAAGTAAGATTAACTCGTGGAAAAAAAAAAAGTGGTGTTATAGAAGTGCTGGATTAGCAATGATATTTGTATTACTTTATTGTTGGTATGAAAGCACTGATAGAATGTCAGATTGTAAGTAATCAAGATATCCAGTCAATAGATAGAATTGGACATACTATTGATCATGATGTAATTTTTGTTGCTTTATATTTGCCTGCTTGCAACATTAGGTAGTTTACCACTATACAGATGTATTCTCCTACTTTGGTATATACATTGTTCAAACGGTACGTTCTTTCACATTGAGTATATAAGTACAGTTGACTCCTGTTATAACAAAGTCCTCTGGATCAGCAGTTTTCTTTTGTTTTATTGAAATTTTAGTAAGTAATAATTTTTGGACCCTAATTGTTCTTCGTTGTAACAGAGTCTCATTATAACCATATTTGTTCTAACAGGAGTGCACTGTACGGAAGAGTGCAGTCAGCATGGCCTAAGTCAATTCTGTTATGACAAAAAAGAAAAACAAACAAACAAACAAAAGTGGCAGTATTGACTGTACCATCTTCATTTGAAACCCAAGTCAGTGTATGTTCATATAGCAGTCTGGACAGTGTATTGACTGATGGAAGGTTGGCTGTACATTATTTTAAACCTAGACAGCATGCAGCATTGCTTACTCCTACATGAAAACTGGAGATGGCTTTACACTTGGTGTATTCAGTCAGATTCACACTCTTACATGGCTTGGTGTATCCCTTACACTTCCTTCTGGTATAGTGCTTACACTTCCCTCTGGTGTATTGCTTACACTTCCTTCTGGTGTATTGCTTTGTAGTACCTGAGACGACGTAAAGAAGAGGTGGCCAGAGCAGTGGAGGAAACAAGAAAGAGGCTAACCTCAGTAAGATTGCATGCATGGTTCAGTCGGAATCACCACACTCTAACACTTACTCTCAATTCTTGATTGTCCAAATCACTCCTGAAAGCCCCCTCACACCTGAGCGAATGTAGGGGGACGAAGGGGGACGAATGAGAAAAACGTACGAAATGCGCGCGAATTCAACGATTTCAAATAAAGTTGCCTTCAAATCATCCGATTATAAACTAAAGTCAAATATGATCAACGAACGGTAAGCGAAGGATAAATATGACATGCGAAGGATAACGATTTTTCGGTTCACTTCTTTGAGTAAATTGCGGCCGAAGGCGAGCGAAGGGTTGATATGACCCAATAAGACGAACGAACAATGAGCAATGGTTTGATATGGCGTGCGATTGGAAACGAAGACGAAAGAATAGATCAGGCATTCTCGTACGTGTGTGTGCGCTCCTTGGGGAGTATAAAAGCGACCAGGTCCGTCCAGACTTCAGTGCGGCCAGAGAAATCATCCTCGCAACATTTACATTTAAAGGACGACAAAGATAAACAATAAAATCAGCCGGAAGATTCCAGTATTTTTGGCACTGTAAACATTAATGTTTTTTTTCGCAAAAATTGTGCGAGTACGTGGAAGGTGATAGTCATCATGATGATGAGTTGGGTAGATATGAAGAGAGTTATTTCTTATGAACATGTGCAAAAATGTCAGGAAGCTCATCAATTGAAAATTTATACATAAAAATACCAACATTATAATGAAACAAATTAATCAATTTCAGATTTTTGCTTCTACACAAAAGATCATTTGTGTGAAATAAATATCCAATATTATTAATTATTCTTAAAGCACGTTTTTGAAGAAGAAAAAGGGTATCAAGCAAAAACTGAGATGAATTGCCCCAATTGCTATCATTTTAGCAAAAAAATAAATATGGAAACAGTAACAATGGAGGTGAGATGATAACAAATTTGACGTACCCCTAAATTGACTCGACCTACCCCCTTTCCCCTATTGTATCGTACCTACCACCAACATCGCACCAGATAAATTTGTAGTCACTGTCCACTATGATAGCCAACAGGATTATACTAAAAAAGCCCATGTAGTTGCAGCATAGCGAGCCGGACAGTGGAGGCTCTCTGATGACCACATGCTTGCCATCAATAGCTGCCACACAGTGGGGAAAATTCCACCGCTTGTAGAATCCACCGGCAAGTTGTTTCCATCCATCAGGGGTTGAAGGGGCTGTCATGACTTCATCTGCATACTCGTCACATATGGCCTGACACACTTCCCTGGCCACTACAGATAGGGTGTTTTCAGGCACCGTCCACCCATACTGCATGTCGGAGTACTTGGTGCCAGACACAAGATGACGGAGAGTAGCTGCCAACTTGAGACCTTCTTCCAGCAGCTCCCTGTACCAGGTGTACTGCCTCCTGATTCTTCCTCTGACCCTCTCCAGGATTTCATCGTAGAGTTCAGGGGGCATGCAGAGAAGTTTCTTGAAAGTCGAAGAGTCTTCTCTTCGGAGCTCAACCAACAGCTGGTCGTAGATTCCAAAAGCCCTTCTTCTGGCAGGGTTCAGCCATGTCCTTCTCCAGATACGACGTCGTCTGAAGCCTCGTCTCCATCTGAATCGGCATCTGATGAACTGGTGTAGGTTCAGCTGCTGATGTATACTATCATTCTGAGCCATTGCCAGTAAATACTGGACTCTGAGGCGGGCTGCATCTTCCATTTTTCTGAAGAAACTTTGAAACTTTCAGGTGGAATGTTTATATATGAGTAGCGTGGCGAGTGGCTGGTCACAGAGAGCAGCTCAGCATTCGCCAATTTTTTCGTCAGGTCATTCGCTCGTTTTCGTATCACTTCGCAATCCATAGTTTGTCATAGTATCTCTTAGACTTGCCTTCGTGTATGCATCGCCTTTCAAATTTAGTAAAAGTCAATCTTACTTTCCCTTCGCATATAAGATGGCAAGCGAAAATACGTTTGTCATAGTATCTTCGCTTCTATGCGTAAGTCATAGTTAGTCATCGTGTTGCTTCGTTTAGGGTTCTTTCGAGATCGGTCCACCTTGGCAAAAGCGCGATGAGGGACTATGCGTGACGATAGCACACGAACGATAAACAAATGATTACCGCAGACTAAATAAGAGATGCAAATGACAGACGATTTTTCAATTCGTCTGGAAATTTTAAACATGTTCAAAAATCCCGTGCGAATTTGAATAATCGCAACTGTTAGTTCAGAAGGTGTACAAACCCAAACACGAAGGGTAAATATGACTTACTATCAATTACCATTGAAAACGATTTTTCCAAAAATGCCTTTCGCCAGCCATCGCAAGTCATATTTCAGGCAATTCGCTCAGGTGTGAGGGGGCCTTAAGTCTGACATCAAACAAGCAAAATAATGGCTTCCTTGATACATGAAATCTTCAGTGGTCTTTCTTCTTTCACTCTTTTTTTTTTTCTTTTCTCAATGTCTTCTTGCATTTTTCCTTTCTTGTTCTCCATTTTCTTATAAATGAAAAGAAAATAATAAAAAAATAATCCAAATTGCATTGGGGTTTCTTTTTTGTTTTGTTTTGAATACAATATTTACAATGAATGTGTAACTTACCTTCCAGTTTGAATAGTGTCTTCAAATCATTGTAGGTGTGCTTACCAAGAGGAGCCAGAGGCTAATGGTAAAGTTGCATACCATGACATTTAGTTGCATTGATTTGGACAAGTCAGCATTGGTTGTAAGTTCTGCAAACAGACAAATTGCCAGCGCACTTTTACCTTCTTTGACTACTAGGAACAGTATATTGTGATACTCCGTCTTCTCCTACAAGATCTTTGGTCTGTCCTTTATTAAATAATCTTTTTAGAGGCAAAATGGCATGCACACTGTACAAAGTCTAACACTATAACACATGCAGCTCCTCAGATGTTTGTCAATTTTATTCCGATTTCTAGTTGTTTTAATATTATGAGAAATATCCCAGATATACAGTTTAGCATACTTCAATGGTTTATCTGCAGTTGAAAAACCAAGGAGCTTTTTTCACCAACCAAGTACAGCAATAATGCTCACTTGCTTCTTGACTACTGTCATAATATGGCTCAAAGGTGCATATTACCAAATACTTATTGAATATGGGTCAGCATATCTTTAACTACCTCACATCAGATATATTTTATATTATTCATTTCCTGTTTTCTGTTTCAGCTACCTTTGTTGAAAGGAATGGATTAAAGAGAATAGCAAATTTTCTTGAACTTCATGTGGAAACTTCTGATGCAAAACGTATTGCCATCATTACCAAAACTTGTGACAAAGTTCTATCAATTTCAGCCCCAGAGTAGTCCTCAAGCACTCAAATTCAATCATAATTTTCTAGCTGAGGAACATTAATTATATCAGAAAAGATCTTGAGTTGGAGTCTCTTGTGAATGTTATTATCATAGTTTGGAAATCTGCAAGGATGAGGGTTTCACCATCAGTGTTGAAAGTTTGTATGATCACTACCTCTCTGCCATGTCTAGCTAAGAAATAATGCATACAAATAAGTTTGCTGAGCAATATTCCAACACCAGTGATCAGCCAAAAATCAAACATATAAGAGTTAAGAGATGTGGTTGTGCTTATTTTCATGTCTTTATGTTTGTCTCTGCTTTTCTCTAATTCTTTGGATAGAAATAATTTGGAAGAGCAGGACTAAATCTATTGTAACTGGAGCAATTCTGCTCAATGTCCACCGTAAGAATCAAAATTTTGTTCCTGCATAGTCCATGAAAATCTACAATCTAGACCCATATTTGATGAGGGGAACATTTGTTCGTATGAATGTTCCTGTTGAAAGGCTAAAGTTTTCTGTATTTTATCGTGTTGTCATATAATGACCAAGATAGTTTACCAAACTCACAGAAATACATTTATGACATTGTGTGTAGTCCAATGACACCATCTCGAATAGGAAATGATACTAGATAATTTTCTTTCCTTCTTCCATTCTAGCTTGGATGGAATGTGGGAGAAAAGAAACTTGGACTCAATCCTTCAGCCAAGGCCTCATCCCTGGCGGGTGTCATGGCAACAAAGCCCACCGAGCCACCCACTTTAGCTTCCCCAACACACCAGGCAGACTCCGCTCTAAAGTCTTCTTCCAGCTCTAGTGAAACTAATAACAATGACACCAGAGCCGCATCTCCCATTCCAAAGGAATTGACAGATAATGTCAGCACTGAATCTCCAGCAGCAGAGAGTAGTGGTACATCCAGGGGTGGTGCTGTCAAAGTGACTGAAAAAGAGGGAAAATGTTCTGAGGTTCATGCAGACAAGAATAGATTCGCAAGCAAAGAGAATTCTCAGGATTCCAGTCCAGATACAGGCAAGAACAATAAAAACAGCAGCACCAAAGCAGCAAAGATGACAGACTCAAAGGCAGGTCCTAAGAACACTGTGCTTGATGAAGTCAACAGACCAGCCATTGATCCCAAAACTCCTGAGAGCCTGAAGCGGCAGGCTTCTTTCTCTTCTGAGGAGACCCAGAGCTGTGACAATGATGCTGAACTGGATTCTAATAAAGAGAATCTGAGCAGTGTATCCCTGCTGAACAAGAAGACAGCTGAGATTAGCGGTGGTGGGGCTGGCAGTAAATCCCAGAGTGGTGGAGAGAGATCTAAGCCTGCTGGCAAGAAGAGTAACATGAGGAGAGTGGCCTCTCTCAATGATCTCAGGAAGGAGAGTCGTAAGTATCAAAAACTCTGAGGGTAGTTTTGGCAGAATAAGGATACAATGTTCAAAGCTTTACTCAAGCTCCCCCAACCCTCCCCCCCCCCCCTCAAAAAAGAGAGTATACCTTGCTAATACAGCAGTCAAATTGCACCAGCCTTCATATATTTTATAGGTGTAAAATGTGTTGTTAAAAAGATGTTCTTGTTTGCTGCTGGTTTGGGGTTTTCTGTATTTCAGACTAATGTTTCTGTATTTAATCAAATTGTCCTCATACACCCTCCAGTGGACAAGAATGAATCATCCCCGGTCCTGACAGCTCCAAGTCAGCCTAGCGGGAGGAGTTCCAGCACTGAGCGGGAGAGGAAACCAAGCAGGGATAGTCCAGCGAGGCAGAAGAGGCGGGATCGAGCAGTGGACCGTATGCTACCCCTTCTCCCAATGTCTAAGACCAAATCCTATGAGGCGAGGACAGAGAGCTCTATGGCCAAGGTAGTGAGGAGAATCAGTGAGTCTCCTCCACCATCCCCTAACACCTTGAGGAAGCGTAGCATCAATACCAACACAGGAAGTCCAAAGCTGGGTCCTATGAAGGCCATAGATCCTAGCTTTACTTCAGCAGCTGATGTGAATGATGACCTGAACAGTGAGGACTCCATGGAGAGTACGAGGACTGCAGAAGATGTTGGAGCCAAAGCCACCTCCAAGGATGCGGCTGATAAGTTGGCCATGCCGCCACCAGCATCAACCCATGTTAGCAAGACGAAGCCTGCCAAGAAGAATTCTGCCAGTAAAATGTCTGACCGGGGCCGGAGGAGGAGCCAGTCAACATCATCTTCAGCATCAGGTCGGGCTCGGCGAGCATCGACATCATCTCTTCCCCCAGACTCGTCAGAGAGCAAAGCCAAGCCTTCAAACCAAAGACCAAAGGGTGCTGTTGCTGATAGCAAGAAGAACAGTAATGCTGAAAACAAAGCTACAAGTTCAAGTGCAATAGGAAAAGTTTCTAATGTGGCAGGGAGAGGTGATAAAGGAAGTGGGTCAAAAGCAGATGATGCATCAAAGGGACAGAAAGCTCCTAAAGAGTCAAGAGACTTAGGAGGAGCAAAGTCACCACGGAGTGAACCAGTGGATGATGTCAAGAAAGATACCGCTAGTCCTGAGATGAATGATAGAAAGGATGAGGCTAGTAGCAGCAGTGAAGACACCATGGTGTTAGACTCCAAGAAGGGGACAGGGAGGGATGGTGATCTGAGGGGTGTAGAGTCAGAGAAAGCAGCTGATAGCAATCATACCAGTGAAGGGGCAACATCAGAAGAGGAGAAAGCCATGCGAGCAGATCTCAGGATTGACCTGGATGATATCACAGGTGAGAACACAGTCAATAAAATACCTCTTGTCAGCCATACACCCTTCTCAACACATGCTTTCACAGGTGTCACTTAGAAAGACTCAAAAACTTAAGTAGAGCCAAGTCGGTACTCTTATGATGATTCTTCCTTTATGCAGGTGAAGAGTAGTTGATGTATCTAACTACAAGTCTACTCCGATTATGCTGATATTGAAAGATGAAGAAAATCAAAATGCAAATCTATGAATCCATGCTTAGTAATACAGCATTTGAAGAGCAGAAGTTTGATTCTTTAGATTATTAGACCAAGATTACAGAAGGTGTTTAGGAAAGGTTAGATGTGGTCTGTTCAAACAGTGATAGATAGCACTGATCATGCCTATAGCATATAGTCTTGATTTGATCATTCCCAATCATAGACATCCAATATCCAAAAGATTCAAGAAGTACAATATCGACAGTTTTCAGTCAGCTGTAACAAATAGTGAATCATGATCAGTCTGCCTCAATGAATTTTGCTACAGGAGCAGCTACAAGAGCAGCTACAAGTGCATGGGCAAGTTCTTTCATTGTTCAGTGGAAGAAATGATTGCTAAAAAAACAAAAACAAAAGCAAAAAATGGAGGCGTTTTTTGTCACGTCCTTTCAAACACTATTTGGCAAATTGCTCAGAAACTGCTCAAATGTGAGAGAATGCTCAAAATGTCTTGTGTTGCCCTGGTTGTAGTTACAGGTACAGATGAAGATCCTGGGGCAGGTCTAAGGCGGAGTGTGGAGGCTATGAAGACTGCTTTTGACCAGTGTCTTCAATATGTCTCGGTGGTAAGTGATTTAATATTATACTAGGATCACCCAAACCTTGGATTTATCAGATTATTTTGTGATGTAACTCATTTGGACTTGCATGTATAAACCATGCTCCTGATTCCAACTTCACAAGTGTGTAAATGACAAAAGTGTTTTTCCAGAGTTTGGACAGACATTCAGCAAAATTATCTTATTCTTTTTGTTTCATTAAGCCATGAATATTTAAATTTCTCAATTTTGAAGAAATGATGACAGCTAATTTGACATTTGGTGGCTGCTTATGAAATATTTTTACTTTTTTCCATCAAGTTTTGGTTTTGGAAGGATACATTTATATGTTTGCTATGACAGGAGATGGCGCAAGTTTTACCATGATTATAAAAAAGTACTGTCATTTACATATCTTTATTAGCAGTCTGGAAAAAAGATGAATGGCTGTCTTTAATTTGTTTGCACAAAGATTGAAAAGACTGGCAACCACCTGGAAGACCTCCGCTTCTTCCAATCTGCATTCTCCACCATCGATAAGACTTACACAGCAAGGGTGCATCCTCTGACCCAAAGTATCAGTGAATCCCACTCTCCAGAAAACACTCTGTCTGACGTCAGCGAGGGCGCCCTTCAGGGTCATGGGTCACAGACTTCCCGCAGCATGCCATCACTGTCCGACCTGCTGTCTAGCCAGGGTGGAGCCACTTCACGAGGGAGGAGACCGGACCGGGCAGGGTCACTGGATGCCTCGTCCCCCCACGCCCTGGCCTTACTCCAACATTACTCAGACATGTTGGTTTCCATGGTGAGGACTAAGATGGAGGATGGGGATGACCTCCTCTTGACTGGGCGGAGCAGAGCCTCATCAGCAGACCTAGAGCCTGAGGTTTAAGGAGTCTTCCAGAGGGGATTCCTTGTCCCCATCTGGAATGAAAGGAACTCCAAGAGACTGCTCACCTTTTCATCACTGCCAAACTTTTGTAGTTAGGAAAAGTATCAACAAGACTACATTTGATTTTGTTGTGGATGCAAATCCATCCTCATGCTGGCAGTAATTTTTTTTTTTTTTAATAGATTTGACTGTTTGAAAAGTGAGCTGATGTGCAAAGAGAAATGAGTATCTCCTTTGTAGTATCCAGATAGACTTGAACCCACCTTGAATAATCATTCCATCTGCCTAGACATTAGTCTTCATCCCAGTTTAGGATGATAGAGTATATACACATGATAATGGATGAGGCAGCATCTCATAGGTTTTGTTGCTGTAAGCCAAGACATGAGTGAAAACCCCACTTCAGTTTACTACTACAGAGTAGATAGCAAGCTATACTAGTGACCTTCAGACCAGTAACCTACCACAAGCTGTTATTGTAGTCTCATTAAAACTAAGGGTCGGATTGAAAAACACAGTGTTATCTTTCATCACAAACAATATGATAGTGGTATAATACTGGGAAAAGAGTGATTACTAATATACGGTAAGAAAGCATATTGCAATTTGTTCATAGCTCCAAAAATGCAAAAAAGACGGTATCGATTTTCGCAGGTCAAAATATGCCAGTGTTTCATGTGTGTGTGTGTCTGTATAAGTATGTTACATGATGTATCAGGCTGTAGATATAAAGAAATTGTGAAATTAGAAGTTGATGTAACAACGTAAATTGTAAATTATTATTATTGAAATTATATCGTCGGTTGAGAATGATAAGGGCGTTAAGTTGTCACTAAACCCATAGTGTTCAAGACAACTTAACGCCCTTCTCATTCTCAACAGACGATATTTCAATTCAATGCAGCCATGATGCAGGGTCAGTATGGGTGGATATTTGTAAAAAGTCAGCAAAAAAGGCAGCAAAAACTGTTATGTAACTCTTGTCACAAATGATATACATGTAAGTACTTGTGTCTAGAAAATTGTTGGGGGCATTAAAAGCAAAAATTAGTGATCATGTGTATATAGCATTAAAAAAGTAGAGCTTTGGAGTTTTGGGTGTGAGCATTTTTTTTATTCATCAGTCATATTAGGTTCATGTGAACTTATTGCTAATACATACAGTGTAACATCCCTTGTATCCATAGAATAGCTTCAGTGAAGCCAGTTTTGGTGAAATTATTCTAGGTGCATCAAAGTATTGCATACAAACAACAGCTGTGACAGAGGTGCATATTTTCACATTCATGTATGTTATTACATGTATTCTAAGGGAACAATCGTTCAATGAGTAAGAGGTCACTGAAATTTGCACACCATGCCTGGAATGGTCCTCAAACCAACACCAGTCATGCTTCGGCTGTGATATACTCCTAAAGCAGTATGAGGTTTATATGTGATGCAAAGATGGCAAGTCGGTTCAGTGACTGTGAATACCACACATAATGTTTATGAGATCCTAAGATTATTTAGAAAGGACTATGAAAGACGAATTGGGCAGGAGCTCCATTATTACACAGAATCTGAAGTCACAATTAGTATTGTCTTTTATACACATGTTTGCAGACCTACAATTGGTATATGTGTGTGTATGTGTAGCTGCATATACTGTTTGTGTGTGCCTGTTGAGTTAGTGATGTCCACCGTATCATCACTGGACATCACTATAGATAGCAGGTGACAAAGTACCAAGCTTGCATAGTTTGTCTATCACAGCAATTTATGTCTTGTCTACATTCCAGATCAAGTGCACCCTCTCTTGTACAAAAGCTGCCAAGCAGACTTCTTTTTGCTAGTACTATTCACAAAATATCTTACTGTACATACAATCACTGATATATTTTCTGAGAAAAGTAAAAAGCAGTATTATTTTGTGCGTTCTCACCATCTTACTTGATATCTCGCTGAGAAGAGAGAAAATAAAGAGATGGAGAGATGTGATATATGTATATTTAGCTTGAGATGATTAACCTGCCAAACCCAGGTGATGTATTTCATTGATTGTGATAAGCAGTGATTCTATGGAAATTGTAAATATTTAGATATATATTTGAAAAGTCAGATCAGATCCTTTATTTTGTTGCTATTGTGCCGTGATCTGTGTCATCTGTCTATGCTGCTGGTGTGGTGAATGCATGGGTTTACAATGTACGTCTTGGAGAGATATTTCAGACCTGAATTTTCATATACAAGGGCATGGTTGCAGATAAGCTTGTGTAAAGATGCTGTTTACTCTTACCAGCCTTCAACAGATGGGAGCTAAGTGTTAGGAGCTAAAATCATAGTATTGCTTTTGGAATTATTTGTTAAATGCAAATAACTTTGTGATAGAGGAATATGATGCGTACCAAAGTGTACAGGCATGGTATAGTGTTGTCCACACGCCAGATAGTCATATTCCACTGTTTTTTCCTCTGATTGAAAATTTATTATATGCTACATCCCTCTCTTACAGAAAAAGTAAGCAGTGTTAAACAAAAAGAAAAAAATGACTAACTTCTACTCATTTATTATATGTACAGAATAAAAGTAGGGTTTATTTTCTGTCAGATATGATACATTTCTTGGAATTGCATTTCATGCTGGAAATATCATAATGCACCAGAGCAAAGAGTGTGCGAGCACACAAAATCTTAAGAGGAGTCTGATATCATAGTATATATATTGTTTCTAGTTGTTTTCAGAACCATGTATTTGTGCATATATTGTATTTGTGTGAAGGAGGTAAGCTACAAGCTCCTAGATATATGTAACTGCTTCTCAGCAAGTTCACTGTGTGGCTGAAAATAAACCAAGTTTGTGTAAATGGTGAAGTGGTCTAAAAACACTCCTTGTGAGGTTGTCCTGTCATATTCATTAAGCATTATTAAATCATTTTTTACTCAACATAGATTACTCTCCTTTCAATCATGTTTCACTGTTTGTTGATATTCAATGATGTTTTGTTTTTTTCATGGTATTGCTCATGTTCAAAAATTGGCACAGTATTGCGCAATATTCATGTATTCTAAGTATGTGCTTCCACATTTTTGCATTCATTTGCGTTGTTTGCAAAAGACACACCTGAGCCAAATACCCTAACGTGCTGTCCAGAAATGGTAGAATAGAAATCAATGAAATGCCCATTAATACATGTAGTTTATACATGAATGAGGGAATTCTCTGAAATATGGCCTAGCTAGTATCCATTTGGCAATGTAAACCTACACTTAATCCACAGCTTCCAATGTTCTTGAAATATCACAGGCTTTAGCACCTTGCTTGTTCTGTTTTATGGTTAATAGCTAAGGTTAACAATTTTAATAATCACAGCTGACTATTTGGATAGTACAGTACAAGAATTTTGTTTTCGTGGTGTAAGTAAAGTACACAGAGACACTGACCTGGGGAGTGTAAATGATCCCACAATTTTGTCATTATTAGTGTACATGTACCCCTTTTATTTTTAACTCAGGCATTAGGAATGCGCATGCTTACACTTTACTCTTATCACAGAACAATTCTTCATAGTAGAGACAGCAAATATGCACTCAAATTGAAGCCACAGATACAGTTTCTGAAAGATATATAAAGGAAAACAAGAAATTTGGCATATAACAATTCAATGAAAATGTGACCTACCCAATGGTTGGTGTTTGATACTAAAATACATGTATATGATTTTTTTTTTTATTCTTTTCAGAACAATTATGTATTGTGCTTCCCCTCACTTTTCTTCCAAGAATTTGTAAATGAAGAGGTTGTTATGAGTCCAAATGGAATTGATATTCAGAGTTTTTATGCATGTGTCATAATTACTGCAAGGCAATTTAGATGTAATTCCCTGTGGTGGAGTATAATGGAAGGTTGTGTAAAACTGGTCTGCTGGAGATAACAATCACCAGCTTCATCCGACAGTTGTTATAAACATTGATTAATTATCATAATGACTGAAGATTTAGCAAATTTGCATTTAAAGATTGTTGAACTATTGAAATGCTTTAGTATTTGAGCTACAGTTATGATATTTCAAAACTTGTTAAACCTCTTTCCTGATCATCAACGTATTGAGCTCTCAGTTTCTGTGAAGTTATCTTTACTTCACAGTGTTTTATGCATTGCATCATTAAATTCCTTGCTCTGTTTATTCGTGATACCTGAATCAAACTGGAAGCAAATATTGACACATAAACACTTAATATCTCGTTTTTGCAAAATCCACAGAGCCTTGTTATCAAGACTGTGTGTGTCCATCTTTTAAGGGATTTAGCTATTACCCACTGATTAACATGAGACCTTGCTGCCAACTTTATTGTGATTCACAAAATGTTTGATTTTTACTTTTGCTGTTTCTATGCGTCACCTTTTCTAGCAATATGAGAATGCAAATAGCCCATTGATCATATTATGCAGGTAATCTGCTAGCCACCAGCTAACTGGGGTAGTGATGCTGTAACACAAAGTTATCTGCACCCAAGCATTCAATTTTTGTCAGTCAAAATTGAGTGAATTTAGGCTGCGAGGATATTGTGATGTAAGGCAGTCTATGATGCTTCTTTCATGATGTTAAAATTGTTTCGTTGTCAGCAATGTTTGTTTTCTGATTTGTTTTGTATAAGCTAAAAGTATGTAAATAAAGCTTCCATTCCATGCAATAATGAGTATGCATTTTGTTCTTGTATCTGGTTGTGAATACATAATGCACAGCAATGACACTCAAAAAATGAACTCACATTAAAAAAGAATTCCAGTCCAGTACAACAGTGAAAACTTGATCAGAATAAAAGAAAAGAATAGAACAGACAAGGAAGTTAAGGAATTGTGAAGTTTTGCTAATTTCTGATGTCATCACCTCACAATTTTCCTTTAATCATGCAAAAAAACAAAAAAAAAATGACTAGAATTCAATGTTTCTGTTTTTAAAGGGTTTAACATGATGTTATTCCTGGTTGAATAACTATAGAATAATGATCAGTTAGGTATATCAGGATTTGAGACTGGGGTGTAGCAGTGTTTCAATGAAAAAATGAAAATTTCACATTTTTATGTACAAAGATGTGAGGGGATGACATCATCACTTTGGCATTTGTTAGCTCACCTGAGCCAAAGGCTCAAGTGAGCTATTGGATCGCCCTTCGTCCGGCGTCCGTCACGCGTAAACTTTTTACATTTTCATCTTCTTCTTGAAAACCCCAAGACCGATTTTCATCAAACTTGGCAGGTAGCATCCTTAGGGGGGGTTAGGAACTCAATTAGCTAACATGGGCATCATGCCCCACCCAGGGGACCCCCAGGGGGGCCCAAACCCCCCAAAATTAAGGAATCTGTAAAAATCTTCTTCTCTAGAACCAGAAGTGATAGAGCTAAGTTAATACTATGTGTTAGTACAGTGATGACTGTAGTTTCAAGTTTGTTAATGGCAGAATCAGGGGTGCCCCCCATGGGGCCTGACGATAACATTCGAAGTCCAACACGTGGAAAATTCCAAGATGTATATATATATATATATATATATATATATAAAAGATGAAAAAGTAGAGTGGTAATGCATTTTGACAGTCCAACAGTGCTATTTATTCAGGCCAAATTTTCGACGATACATTTGTTTTCCTCAGGGTCGACAATGACAATTCATGAATTCAATGAATTGTCATTGTCGACCCTGAGGAAGACGAATGTATCGTCGAAAATTTGGTCTGAACAAATAGCACTGTTGGACTGTCAAAATGCATTACCACTCTACTTTTCATCTTTTCTACACTGGTACCAACACGCGGACTACAAGTATCATTATATATATATATATATATATATATATATATATATATATATATATGTTTTTCTTGGGTATATGTGAATATCTTGTATATGTGCCTATTTGAACATTCAAATAGAATGATTCATAGGCACTCCTCGTCAGGAGATATTCTGTTTCGTATATTCATTTTGTTTATGCACACATTCAAGCGGAATGTAGGGGGCCTACATCAGCGAATGAAATTGAAATAAAACAAAAAATTGAAGAAAAAGAATTGTTCCATATTGATAGAATGTGCATACGAAAAAAGACTTCCACTATAATAGATTGTAGGGATTGGATTACCTAGCTGTTTCAATTTCATCAAAAGAACAAGCCTGTTTTCCGATTTATTCTGCTTATATATTCAATTTATGATATTTCAGTGCTTGCCGTTTATCTATGAAAGTAAGATAGCCATTAAAATCATAAATACCCAATACGAAGAAGCACTAAAGGAATTTGAAAGCATGCTTACTTATCATGATTATCGATCTGCTAATATTTTCTCCAAATAAATATTTCAAGATTTTGCAAAATACTTCATTGTTCAATATACACTGAGAGTCAACAACAACAACAGCAACACACTGGGAGTGAAGGATGAAATATATGAGTCTTTCTTCCTTTAAAAAAAAAAAAAAAAAAAAGAATCAAAATGAACTATGTTGAAAGGCATGTTAAGACACGTGAGAGGAATCCGAAACGTGTAAGCAGGGAGGTGTTAAGAGATGGAGTGGCAACTCTTCGTAATTCATGCAAACACATGTTTGGGTTCAAGGCGTTACAATGGGATGTCTAGCATTCCATTACGCTTTGAAGTCATGCTCGGCACCGCTCTAGTTGCAAGACGAAGTTCGGAGACGAAGAACGCATTTCACCTTTCGTTGAATTACAAGCTTTATTTCACCGCAAAATTTTAAATGAAATACTCGAATTGATTTTTAGAATAGTTTAGGAAAGAATTCAATATTATTAACATGTATTTCTAGTTTCTTCGTAATTCGCAAATCGAAAGGAAATGAAAATTAGGCCCTCTTTAAAACCTATTTTTTTCTATAATTCGCACATTTCCGCATGTTAATTTTCTATTTGTTAATAAGGGGATATTTTGATCTTTCAAATAAAGTACTCCGTTAAAGCGTGTTCCAGCGTGTTTTTAAACTATTTGCTGTTAAAATTGTGAGTTTTACACTGCATTTTGATTCGCTGCTCCAATTCAAGGTACACGAATTCATTGTTGCCATCACATTGAAAGAGAGAGCGAATTGCAGTAGGAGCAAATATTTCAAGATGTGAGAGCGCTAGTCCTGATTATTGATGCTCTCTTTTGTCAAAGCACATGGGTAACACCTGTAGTTGAACGCATAACTTCTCGGCGGTGTCGCGCATGACTTCAAAGGAGAGCTTTAGTTGCCTCTCCTTCTCTAGCACCTCCCTGGTGTAAGTACGTGTGCGCAGTTAATCGAATTACATCTGTTTGGATATATCACAGGTCAATATTTTCGATGGTACCTTCCTGTCTATATATTTACCAAGCATAAGAATAAATTCATTTAGTCATTGTTTGTCGAGGATAATGACATTTACAAGCTGAGAATGGGGACCTCCTCAAATTGATGGAATCTACTGACTGCAAAGAAATCTAATCAGAACAATGATAGACCAATTCTATTGCTCTTTCAAGTGACCAAAGTGTAGAGTCGCTGTTCAAAGTTCGATAGGATAGGTAACCACCTGAGTATTTCGCAAGTTCACCTTCTATGCATTCCTGCAGACTCTTACCTCAGAACAATGCAAACTGGGGGGGGGGGGGGGGATGGCTGGGGGCAGCTTTGAGGGGACATGGTGCCATTTGCATATTTAATTACACTGGTAAAAATACCTGCCAAGTGTGTTGTACGTAGAAAGTTTGGCGGTGCAGTTTGAAGAAAAAAAAAGACTTTAAGTTCTATCGCTTCTGCTTCTAGAGAAAACAAATAGAATATTCCTTCATTTCTGAGGTTTGGGCCTCTTTGGGTCCCCCCAAGGAGGGCATGGTGCCCATTTGAGCAAACTGAGATCCTATCCTCTTAAGAATGCTACTTACCAACTTTGGTGAAAATTCTTCATCTTGTTTTCAAGAAAATGTAAAATTTAGGCCACATTTGGATCCTTCCCTTCTGGATCTGCAATAAACAAACTTGAAACTTCAGTCAGTAATGTACTAACTCATAGATTTCACTCAGCTTTATCACTTCTGGTTCTAGAGAGTAGTATTTTTGAATACATGTACTCCTTAATTTGAGGGATTTAGACCCCCTGGGGACTTCAGAGGAGAATGGTGCCCATTTGAACAAATTGACATCCTAAACCCCTATATAAACGTTATATTTATGTATATATATATATATATATATATATATATATATATATATATATATTACATATTATATATATATATGTATGTATATATATATATATATATATATATATTACATATTATATATATATATGTATATATGTATATATATATATATATATATATATATATATATATATATATATATGTATATATATACTCACAACAAATATGTATACATATATCTATATACTCACAATATAATAATCTCGTGTCAAGGAGTACATTTAAATATTTTTACTTGAGTGTTCATGTAAACAAATGTACCAATTTTCAAATATATAAAGAATAATATCCACTCCTCGATAAGTGCACAAAAAACAAACATGAATGAAATCTTGTACATAAAAATCCCACACTTCCCGTTCTCCATAACAAGTAAAAAATCTTTCTTTATCATTAATCAATCAAATCTGC